>NC_056743.1:346951080-346993680 GCF_019279795.1 Protopterus annectens
CTAACCCTCTTAGTAGATTCAAGGGGACATTGGTTTGTGGCACTTGTAATTGGTGTAAAGTAATTCGGACGGGTAGCACATTTACTATTAGAGAGAAAAAATATGTGATCAAATTCAAGATCAATTGTGAAACAAAGTCGATTATCTATATTGCATTTTGTGTTTGTTGTTCCGCCTTTTATGTCGGTAAAACCGACAGAAAATTTAGAGAGTGAATTTGTCAACATTGCTATGCTATTAAAAATGGCAAATGCGAAAATGCGTTGGCCAAACATGTATTGAACAATCCAGGACACAGCTTTCAGTTTATGGGGATTGATCACATTCCAGTAACTATTCGAGGTGGCCCTTTTTCTTTATTACTTGAGAACTGTGAACTTGAATGGCAGCTTAAATTAGATGCCTTCAATGCTCCCGGTTTAAATGATAGTTGTAACATAGCACCAGTATTGAAACTTAAGTCCTTTTTGAGGTGACTTTTACTTCTTACTTGTTGTATCTATTATATTTTTAAATAGGGTTACATAATCACGGTAATCTTATTATTTTGATTTATTAAATTCAAACATTTATTATTAAGCTACTAAACCTTTAAATACATATTTTTTAAGAATATTTAATTATATTTTTTTATATTTAATATTTGCTTATTGTAGTATATATAGTTTATAATCTTTATGTTTACATGCATATTTGTGGAAGATAGGACTTGTACTTATTATAAGATTTTAAATTAGCCTTTTTAAAAAAAACTTTTTTGGTTCTTGGTGTTTAACAAGGAAGTGATGTAATTTGATTGTTGTATTTAAATGTTTTTTTTGAACTGTTCTCTGAAGAAGCTTCTCCATGTGAGTTGCGAAAACGCTAAGAATATTTTAAATAATAAACCAGCGTTCAGGCTACCTGTTTGGGCTTTGGTCTTTCTGTTGATCTGAAACGCATTTGTCTATAATAAGACTAATAATAAGAAGAATAATAAGTAATGTAAACTGACTTAACTATAAACATGGAATATCAAAGCTGGCCGTCTACAAAGAAATGTAACTAGATTGTATGTCTGTCTGTCCCAAACCTGGCTTAAACCCTAAGCTCAGATTAACATTGAAAGGTGACAGAGCACTGAAGTCCCAAACCTTAAACCCTGAGCTTAGATTAACATTTAAAGGTGACAGAGCACTGAAGTCCCAAACCTTAAACCCTAAGCTTAGATTAACATTGAAAGGTGACAGAGCACTGAAGTCCCAAACCTTAAACCCTGAGCTCAGATTAACATTTAAAGGTGACAGAGCACTGAAGTCCCAAACCTTAAACCCTGAGCTCAGATTAACATTTAAAGGTGACAGAGCACTGAAGTCCCAAACCTTAAACCCTGAGCTCAGATTAACATTGAAAGGTGACAGAGCACTGAAGTCACAATAAACTAATTTTATCTGGAGTTGTTTTATTCTTTTCTTACTCATTTCTTATGTCTTTTCACCCCCACCTTTTCTTTTCCCTTGATTTTTTTTGTGATAGAACAATTCTACATTCTAGTTATGTTTATAATAGAAGGATTTTTTATTAATATTAAGTCATTTTCTTATACATATTTACAACATATATTCTAACAGATAAACTATTACTACAATAAGACAGATGTGTAATTTTGGTGATGAGGAAATGAATAGATGGAATTTACATCTCACTTACTGCTATATTTCTTTATGAAAATTCACTGTTTATGGTTATTACAATTAAGTTGCTTAATTTAAGCATAAGTGCTATAAGTAAATGTCTTGTTAAATATTCAAAGGCAGTATTAGTTTAGTATAATTCTAGCTATTTTGTACTCTTTCTCTCAACTATGTTCATAGGTAGGTACTAGGCCATCGGCCCTGGGTCCTATACAAGCCTATACAAAAAGGTACCCTGGCTTTTGCCACCCAAGAAAATTATTTTCTTCTGCCACTGTCGAGCAGAGCCACAGAAGTAACACCTGGGGTGAATTTCCTATTTCCCATCCAATCATCAAGACTTTTCTTGAACAGTGCTAATGAGGAGCTTCGTTTGGTATAGACAGATAGTTTATTCCAGAGTATGGGAACTCTCTGGGACAGGAATCTATCCCTCCGGCATGTTCTGTTTATTGTGGTGACAAGGTTTAGGTCCCTAGAGCTTGTAGCTCGGACGGATTGGGATTTCTTTAAGTGGAGCATGTCCAACAGCTCTGGGTTTGACATAGCTTTGTATGTTAGGCAGATATCACCTCTGAGTAGGAGATATGCGACAGAGTAAAGCTGGAGTTTTTTGAGATGGTCTGCATAGGGCATCTGTTTGAGGCCAGTAATCCTCTTTGTGAGGTATTTCTGCAGCCTTTCCAGTTGTTGTAGATGTCTTGTGATGTACATACCAAAAGGGGCATTGTACTTTATAATGGGTCTAATGAGTGATGAGTAGAGGGGAAAAATTACCTCTTTTTTTCTGGATGAGAAACCTTTTGTGATGAGGTGTGCCATTTAGAAGGATTTCCTGACTACTGTGGCAATGTGATTATCAAAGGAGAGACTACTGTCCACCTGTGTCCCAGAGTCTCTTATCACAATTTCGGTGTTAAGTATACTACCACCGATGTTGTAGTTCATGGGTACAGAGTTTTTACCAAAGGGGATGACAATGCACTTTTTGGCATTGAGCTTGAGGCCATGGCTTTGACACCAGGCATCTGTCTCAGTGAGGCCCTTTTGTAGGATGTCCACATCGTTAGGTGTTTTGATTATGGCTCCTAGTTTTCAGTCATCTGTAAACTTCATTAGCCAAAGACCTTCTGTGTTAGCCTGTACTTCAGAGAAGCAGATACCAAACAGGAGAGGACCCAGGACTGAACCCTGTGGTACTCCACTTGTCACTGGTTTTAAGTCGGATTTAGAGTCTGCTACTTTCACAGTGTGGGTTCTGTCAGTGAGCCATTTGGCAACCTATCTTGTGAGATAGGGATTTATACCTAGTTTAGTGAGTTTATCTATAATTCCAGAGTGGGGGATAGTGTCAAAAGCCTTGGCAAGATTTAGATAGGCTGTGTGAACCACCTTACCCTCATCTATGGCTTTGGTGACTGCTTCAAAGAAGTCTATCAGGTTTACTAGACATGATCTGCCTTTTACAAACCCGAACTTGGTGGGGTCCAGAGTTTGGAGATTACCAATGTTTTTGTTTATAAGTTCCATGATGATACGTTTCATGGCCTTGCAGACCAGGCTCGTCAGGCTAATGGGGTGGTAGTTCCCGGGGTCTGTGGTGGCTCCCCCCTTGTGGATTGGGATAAACATTGCTGTGTGCCATTCAGCAGGCACAAAGCCTGAGGTGAGGCTATGATTGAACATGGTACTTAGGTGGGGTGCCAGTTCGTTCTGTAGTTCATGTAGAACACAGCCTGGGATGTTGTCTGGTCCCATGGATGCTGTGTTCTTAGCTTTGGAGAGTGTGGTTTTTACCTGTGCAGCAGTGATTACAGGTACTTTGCATTCTTCCGGTATAGAGATGGGCTCTTTAGGGGGTGGGGGGGGGTAAAATTAGCACTGAACCTATCTGCCAGGATGTTGGCAATATCAGTTGGGTCTGTATATTTAGTGCCATTGTGCTGTAACTCAGAGCAGATCTGAGTGTTGTCATTGAGATTCTTGACATGGCTATAGAAAGCTTTGTGGTTGTCTTTAGAGTCAGTGGCAATTTTGTTTTTGTAACTAGTTTTGGAGGATTTTATCAGGGATTGCAGCTTCTTACTGAGGCTGACCAGGGAGCTCCTCCACTCATGGGATTTTACTCTCTTTTGCAACAGTTTTTTCCTACTGTTGTACAGTTTGTTTACGGCAGGGGACCACCAAATTGGCTTCCTTTTTTTGGAGGATAGCATCTTGGTTCTGTTTGGGATAGCATGATCCATGCACTCGTGTAAGTGCTTATAAAGTGCAATTGTGCAGGATTCAGTAGTTGTAACTGTATTGTCCATCTGCATGGGTGTCATGAAGTTCACCACTTCTGTCTTAAGAAGCATGAAGTTGGCTTTGGAGAAATTTTTTACCATGGTTTCCTTAATGGGGGTGGGGGCAGGATGTGAATATCTAGGGTAATTAGCTTACGGTCGGATCGGACTAATGAGGCATTGACTTCAGGTGTGGAACACTGGTCACTCATGTTGGTAATGACTAGATCTAGAATATTGTTGCCCCTGGTGGGGGTGTGGATAAGTTGATCCAGGGCATTGGAGTTTATGTATTCCAGAAAGTGTTGAGTGAAGGAGTCGGTACAAGAGTAGTTTTCCCAGTTAATGGTGGGGTTGTTGAAATTGATTTTCCAGTACATCAAGAAAATAGGAGTGGGAATCCTGGGACATGGTGGGGGATCTGTAGCAAGCTACAATTTGGATTGCAGTTTTGCCCAGAGTTAGTTGGACTTGGATAACCTCAGCTGCATTATGCTGAGCAACTGGCCTGGAGGTGTGGATATCCTTAATGAATATGGACACACCTCCGCCTTTGGTGTTCCAGTCCAGGTTACATGGCCGAAATTTGTGATATGAGTTATAGCCTGGAAGTGCAGGGGTGCTCTCTGGAGCCTTGAACCAGGTCTCAGTCACTGCACAGATATCGATGTTCTCCATTTTAAGGAGTGCCTCGAGTGAGTGCATTTTGAGATTTAGACTTCTAGCATTGAGTAGCATCACCCTCAGTTTTTGCTTGCCTGTTCTTGTTATGGTGGTGAATTTGTCATTTGACCCTTGCCTAAAAAAGGCACTATATGGGCGGCAAGAACCTTAGCCAGTATCCAGAATCCCAGGGGTGACGGGTGTAGGCCATCTCTGGCAAAGCATCGTGGTGTGTCGACCATGTCATCCTAGGCAGACAGATACTGGATCCCTTTAGAATGACTCCAGAAGCTTAGCCAATTGTTGAAGTCAATCATTTTGTCCTTGCACTGTGGCATCATTCTGGGTGATGGCAGAATGCTACTCAGGGCTAGGGTCATACCTGCCTGGGCTACAAGACTGGAGAGCTCTTCCATGTCTCTCTTCATGTAGTCCAGAGAGGTACGTCTCAGGTCGTTCACACCAACATGGACAATGACAGTCATATTTGTACTTGTTGTGGAGTGACCTGAGTGCATGGGTTATGTGGCGGATCCTGGCACCAGACAGGCAGCTGACAGTAACCTTCTCCTTGTTTAGCCTGGTGAGTGGGACATCAATATGCTGACTATAGAGTCACCTATGACTAGTGTTTTGGGTACGTTGTATTTGCCTTATTGGCTGTCGTTGAGTGGCACACTGAGTCTGTGGACTATGTGTCATTTGGGTTGTGTTGGGGGGTGGAGGTTGCTTGCATTTCTGGTTTGGAGGTCTCTGTTGCAGATTATTATTGAGAGCCTCCGGTGAATGTTTTTGTGTTTCTATGTGTGGATCTTGGTGGTGTAGATTTAGTGAGACTATATAATGAGTGTGGTTTGGTGCAAATGTTTACCTTCTCCTCGTGACTGTCAAGTTCAGGCTTGATTGGAGAGAGCTTTACCTCCAGTTTGGCTAGATAAGTGCATTTCTCACAGGTTGTAGTGTTGTGTGGTAGGAGGAGAGGGTTGTCTGTGTACATGAGGCAATTTCTACATTGCCCCAAGATGCCCAGATTCATCAGATAGACAGAAGAGAACCCTTGGACATGCCTGAATAAAAAAATATTTTCCTCTAGATAAGTGAGGGAAGTAATGAGGAAGGTTGAGTGCTGTAGTAATTAGTAGGTTATTTAGTGCTTACAAGTTCTGAACAAGTGCTGATCACGAATAAGCAAATTCAAGTGCTAAAACTAAGAATCTGTGTGAGGGAAAAAATACCCAAGGGTTTGCATTGCTGGAAGTTCCCCAATGGTTTGACAGAGGGCTCAGAGTTACACCAGGAACTGGTTTCCATGTTCAACTGACACGGGTGCGAATTAATGGAAGCACTGGTAAGGGACAATGAAAGAAAGCTGTGCCAGTGTAAAAGAAGAACAGTTAATGGATTAAATGAACATATTATGAGTGACTTGTGTTTCAGTGCTAAGCAAAACGAATACCAAATGGTGTTTGTCAATGTGGATAGGCAAATCTGTGCTGTGAGAGAGAAAAAGACCAAGAAACTAGCAAGGGACAAAAATGAATACAAAACAGGTACTGTTTTTCCACTTCCCAAAGTTTTTTCCAGCTAACAAGACTGAACTGTATGCAAATAGGATAGGATCTGCTGAGCAAGTGTACAATTTTGAAAATTCTCACAACTTGAGTGCTGAACAAGAGGAGGAGGCTGTCCCTTTAGAGGAGCCCCCCAGGAGGTCAGAGAGGATCTGAAACAGAGGCAACAGGTGTCCAACAGGGATTGGAACACCACCAGGGATGGTGGCAATCATTATGGACAGAGAACTGTGTATTCAAGGAGGGGGAGGGAGAATGTATCAGTAAATGTTTTGAATCATAATGACAATACAAAATATGTTTTCTTTACTAATACAGATGATGATGCTTGTACTATCATTGAAAATGACTACAAAGACTTTAGTATATATAATTACAGTAGTCAGGCTGTCACTAATTAATGGGCAACATTATTTGAAAAGGGTATTAATTATGTACCTATAATTAATGCCAAGATTGACAGATGCCTACTTGATTTGAAATTGTATACAAGAAAACTAAACCTAAGTTGTTATTTTCAAAATAATGAATTATATATCCCCCCAATGGAGCTGCAAAAGCAGCAGTGTGTTTAACCCCCTACCCCACAGTTCAACTATTTGAAAATGTATGTAGTAATGACATCAGGTCAATGTTATTAAAGACAAAAAGGACTAATGTATTTAATTTAACAGAAGCAGAGACAAACCTTTTGCACAGTATAACAACAAACAGGTCTATAAGGGTTATGAAACCCGACAAAGGTGGGGGTTGGTGGTAATGGATCAACGCATGTATACTGAGAAGATGCTGGGGATTCTATATGGTGATGGTTATGAAGAAGTGTTGTTAAATGAGCTACACATAGCATACAAGAATGTTGATATTATATTAAACGATTTATTATTAAATTTTCAAATAACAAGGGAGGAATATAATTATTTAACACAGACATATCCTAAAGTTCCAACCATATTTGGAATCCTCAAAATACACAAAAGCATCGGAAACACACCTCCGAGACCTACTGTAGATGCAAAGGCAACAAAAACAACCACCTTAGCGAAGTTTATTGATTTTCACTTGAACACACTTTTATCAGAATTCAAACATATATAGAAGGATTCCTGGGACTGTTTAAAGAAAATAAAACAAGATTTATATAGGGAAAAGTTGATTATGGCAAGTACAAACGTTAAAGATTTGTTTAGCATTATACCGCATGAAGGAGGACATGATATGTTCTATGACTTTCTATGTAAACAAACCAACTTTAGCCACAGTAGAATACTTATGTTTTGGACCCTTATGGAAACAGTGCTCAATAACAACTTTATTATTTTTGACAATCCGATTTTTAAGCAAACTACAGGTGTAGCGATGGGGGTGCCCCCCTGTTTGCAAATATTGTACTTGCTCAATGGGAGCTGACTCAAGTGTTTACTTGTCAATGGTTTAAACAATGTTTGTTTTATGGAAGATTTCTTGATGTTGTTGTTGTGCCTTTTGGCTTATCCCGGTTAGGAAGATTTCTTGATGACATACTTATTTTTTGGGGAGGAAATGAGCTAGAGCTGAACCAGTTTTTTCAATATCTAAATAGGAACACTTCTTTTTTGAGCTTTACTATGGAACAACACAGTAACTGAATGAATTTTTTGGACATCCTTATAACCAAAGATGATTCACTGAAAAAGTTTACTACCACCATTTACAGAAAAGCCCGCATATTCTAACACTCTCCTACATTTGCAAAGTGGGCACCGTGACTTTCAAAAAAAATCTTTGGTTAAGGGCCAATGTGTGCAGTTAGCACGGTTGGTCAGTGACCTAGAAATGTACATTGAAGAGAGGGAAAAGTTAAGAGGCATGTCAGTAAGGAGGGGATACCTGACAGTTTCATTGGACTAGTTTTGTGTGAAGTTACTGAAGAGAGTTAAAGGACACTTTTTTTCCACTGTTAGGCTCAGAGGAAAGGGACAACAGCAGTAATAAAAAGGTTGATGTGGGGTCAAGGAACACAAACGAGTTTAACAGGGCCTTTATTCTGACATACAACTTGTAGTTTTATGACATAAAATATATTTTAAAAAAGAATTGGTTTATATTTAAAAGTGACAAAGAGGTCCTTAAAAATGTTGATGACAGACCATGTGCCATATACAAAAAAGATGCGTGCTTCATAGATTTGTTGGAAAGAAACAAAGAGGGGAATAAACATCATAAAAAAGGTAAGATGTTAAAATGTTTATTATTATTTTATTTTACATTTGTTGACCGGGTTAGTCTAACTGGAAACATGTCCATTTTCAGTAGAGGCCCGGGGAGACAAGCTCCAAGATAGAACAATGAAATTCACAAGATAACAAATAAGGAAACATTAAACAAATAATCATATTTACAATGCTCTGTAACCAATGTGCCAATGTATTAGAAACAGAAAAAGTTTTAATTCCAAGGTATGGTACGGTTCAACTAAATTTCAAGCTGAACTGTAACAGTACACACGTTGTACATGTCTCCCTATGTCAATGCTGTGAAAGGTTTTACATAGGGAAGACTAAGAAAGCGTTTAAAGTTCGTATTTACCAACATATGTATGACATCAGGAAGGGTAATGAAAAGAATGTATCGGCTGTACATACTATCCAGCTCTGATCACAAGTTTAAATGTGTAGACATTAATCAAGTAGTACCTGATAGTAGGGGGGGACCGAAGGAATTGTTTCTAGAATTCAAAGAATTCATGTGACAACTTAGAGTGGATGCCACTAACCCGCCCGGACTGAATGATGTAGTTTCTCTTTCCAGCTATTTAAAATTAAAAACTGAACTTTATTTATTTTTTTTTTGGGGGGGGGGGGTGGCACACATCTATATTCCTGTGGCAACACAGTAACATTTTCTTATTTTAAGTACATGATTTATTTTTGTGGAAATGTATTTTGGATTGCATTTTATTTTAATTTTGAGATGGGGGTTGATGGGCTATATGCAGTATGTAAGTAAAGAAGTATGGTTTTAATCCATTTTATAAGGTGAAATTTAGCTATGTATAACAAGAACTAAAACAGTGATTTTTAGCTGCATTTTACTTTAATGACATGTGACTTAGCCTGGCTATAAAAGGAAGTGATGTATGAATAATTCCTATTTTAATCTGAAGAAGTCAAGTGTAACAACAGATGAAAGCACTAATTAAACTTTGCATCCAGTTTCACTGGCCAGTATTTGTTTTCGTTGCATTACTGGTTTTATCTGTGGTTGTTGCTATATTCATAAAGGATATGCGCACCTCCAGACTAGTAGCCCAGCATAACACATCGGAGATACTTCAGGTACAACTAACAGTCAGTAAGACAGCAATTCAGGTCGTAACCTGCTATAGTCCCCAACCATGTCCCAAGACTCTCATTCCACATTCCTAAGCACCCTGGAAACTATTGGGGTCCAACCCAACACACTCATTCTAGTTGACTTCAAATTCCCCTCCATCAACTTGGAAAACTACTCATGCACCAATACACTTGCCCAACGCTTCCTGGAATTCATTAATTTCAATGCACTGGCCTAGCTCATTCTTACCCCCAATAGAGGAAGCAACATCCTAGACCTAGTTATTTCTAACATGGGCAACCGTTGCTCAACATCAATAGTCAAGTCCTTCCTGATTAGATCTGACCACAGACTAATTACCATGGAAATCCACATCTCACCCACACCATCAACAAAGGTAACCAGCATGAAAAACTTCTCCAAAGCTGACTTTGGGCTCCTAAAAACAGAGGTGGCTAACTTCACAGCACCCATGCAAATGGAAAATAAGTGGATGACCACCAAATCATACACCAGTGCACTGTACGAACACGTACATAAATGCATCAAACTAGCCATACCCAACAGAACCAAGATGCTCACCTCCAAAAAAAGGAAGCCAATCTTGTGGTCCCCTGCCATTAACAAACTCTAGAATAGAAGGAAGAAACTGTTGCAGAAAAAGATGAAGTCCCAAGACTGGAAAAACTCTCTTATTAGCCTCAACAAAAAGTTGACATCCCTCACCAAAACCTCTAAAGCCAGCTATGAAGGCAGAATTTCTGCAGACACTAAAAACAACCACAGTGTCTTTTACAGTTCTATCAAGAATCTCCATGTCAATACCCATATTTGCTCTGAGTTACTGCACAATGGTACCTCCTATACTGAGCCAACAGATATTGCCAACATACTGTCCGACAGATTCAGTGCCAACTTTACCCCTCTCCTCCTCAATGGACCAATCACAATACCAGAAGAATGCCAGGCACCCAGCATCACTGTAGCACAGGTTAAAGCTGCATTGTTCAAGGCCAAAAATACAGCTTCCATGGGACCTATCCCTGGCTGAGTTCTACATGAACTAGAAAGTGAGTTGGCACCACACCTGTGTGCCCTGTTCAGTCACAGCCTCACCTCAGGCTTTCTCCCTACAGAATGGCACACTGCTACAGTCATCCCTCTCTATAAAGGGGGAGTGACTACAGACCCTGGGAATTATTGCCCCATTCGCCTGACAAGTCTGATATGTAAGGCTATGGAGCGCATCATCATAGAACTAATTAACAAGGATATAGGGATCTCCAAACTCTTGGTCCCACGCAATTTGGTTTTGTGAAGGGTGGATCATGCCTGCTCAACCTGGTTTCCTTCTTTGAGTCAGTCACCAGAGCTGTGGATGAGAGCAAAGCAGTTCATATAGCCTACCTTGATCTGGCCGAGGCCTTTGATACCATTCCCCACTCAGGAATTATTGATAGACTCACCAAAATAGGCATCAACCCCTATATCACTAGGTGGGTTGCAAATTGGCTTACAGATAGCGCCCACAGTGTGAAAGTAGCAGACTCCAAGTCAGACTGCTGACCAGTCACGAGTAGAGCCCCACAGGGATCTGTCCTGGGTCCTCTCCTGTTTGGCATCTACTTCTCAGAAGTCCAGGCCAACACAGAGGGACTCTGCCTGACCAAGTTTGCTGACAATTGCAAGCTTGGAACCATTAACTCCCCAAGTGTTGTAGACATCCTACAGAAAGGCCTCACTGAGACCAACGACTGGTGTCAAAACCATGGCCTTTAGCTTAATGCCAAAAAATGCATTGTCATTCCCTTTGGGAAAAACTCAGTTCCCACTAATGTCCACACTGATGGTAGCCTACTGAAGGCATTATAAGAGATCTGGGGACACAGGTTGACAGCAACCTCTCTTTCGACCACCACATTGCCACTGTAGTCAGAAAGTCCTTCTATGTGGCACATCTCATTACCAAGGGTTTTGTATCCAGGAAGAAAGAGGTCATCATCTCTCTCTAGTCTTCCCTCATTAGACCAATCATTGAGTATGATGCCCCATTTGACATGTACCTCACTAAACACCTGCAACAGCTGGAAAGGCCACAAAAGCACCTCACAGAGAGGATCCTAGACTTTAAACACATGCCCTACATGGATAGACTCAAAAGACTCTACCTTTTCTCTGTCTCGTATCGTCTATTAAGAGGGGATCTCTGCTTGACTAACAAAGTCATGTCTGACCCAGCCCTATTAGAAATGTTACACCTAAAGAAATCCCAATCTCTCCACACCACATGCTCCAGGGACCTCAACCTCATTACCACAATCAACAGAACATGATAGAGGGACAGGTTCATAACCCAGACATTGCCTGTGCTCTGGAATAGACTTCCCATACATGTCAAGCAGAGCACCTCACTGGACCTTTTCAAGAGAAATCTTCATGAGTGGATGGGAAATAGAAAGTTCACCCTGGGGATCACTCCAGTGGCTCTACTCGACAGAGGTACCGGGAACCAACGGCAGCATGATGCCAGGGCACTTCTATGGGCTAGGCGTGTAAAGACTCCAGGGCCATTGGTGTAGTACACACCTATGAATGTATATAAGTGAACATCAACTGCTACTTCACTGGTATGATTTAGCATAAATCTATGAAGGTAAAAACTGGAAAACAATTTAACACCTCCCTTTCTGGGTTCTTGAATGCAATCATAATCATCCATGAAAACAAAATCAATATTTTGAGCTCTAGACAGTTATGAATGTTGGCCTACATTCATTTTATTTTGGAGAAATACGAAGACAATGCTTTAAGTATTAAATATTTTCTCTGAAATAACTCGGGTTTGTACTTTTATAAGCAGTTTGAACATACTGATAGTCCTTAAAGTAAAAGGTGAGGCATTCCTTGTATATAGTATAAACAGCTACATATTTAGATAGTATTTAAGTATTTAAAATGTAACAATAATTAATTGCTGCATAGCAGTTAGCCAGGGTGGCCAGAGACAGAAACGTCTAAAAATGACAGCCAGAACAACAAAGGGGACCACACCAGACAGCAGGAAGGCTTCACTCAGAATATAGACAACTGGGAGAAACAGGCTTACAAGGAAAGTGGATATGGGTGAACTACAAAGAACCATCAAAATTCTGACCACACGATGAATGGATTAAAGATAGCCAAAGACAGAGAGAGCTGAACTCAAATTGTTCCAAAAAAGAAAAGCTCAGTGCCAAATGGAAAAGTTCTATCTATTGTTATTGAAATACTTACATTATCTTTTGCTAAATTAATCATGCAAAAATGCTAATAGACATGGATTAGAGCTCTGAAAATCGGAGCGGTATCTGAATATGTTCAAGGA
This sequence comes from Protopterus annectens, assembly GCF_019279795.1. NCBI lineage: Eukaryota > Metazoa > Chordata > Ceratodontiformes > Protopteridae > Protopterus > Protopterus annectens. The sequence continues at coordinate 346,963,952 of NC_056743.1, forward strand.
AGTATTTTCACACAAGTTAATTAAATATGGCAGAACAAGTTATATATTTGTGCTCATGGTATATAATCTCTTTAAATGCATTTTAAAAGTAATGCAAGTACTGTACATTTCCATATGATCATCTTAAATGGCAAATCCACCTTGAACAGTAAAGTTGCAGTAAAATGAAGCTGCAGAAAGTGCAGCAGAACGTGCAATGTAAATGCAGTGCATTTACTGCAGCAAAGACAGAGTACAGCAGAACTGTGCAACGTAAATGCTGTGCATTTACTGCAGCAAAGACAGAGTACAGCAGAACTGTGCAACGTAAATGCTGTGCATTTACTGCAGCAAAGACAGAGTACAGCAGATAGGTGCAATGTAAATGCATTGCATTTACTGCAGCAAAGAGAGTACAGCAGAAAGGTGCAACGTAAATGCAGTGCATTTACTGCAGCAAATATGGCATTTGCAGCCACAACCCTTTTCTCTGCAGCACGGAAAATTGTATATAACATGCCAGGTAATGGGAGTGAGAAAAGCACATAAATCATGAAACTACAAAATGTACAAAAAAGGTGAAGGGAAAGGAACAGTTATTTTAATAATGAAAAGGACAAACTTATAAGAAGGAACTCACAAAATAATGCTCAACTGTCTGCAATTATGATAACAAACAATACAAATATGTAGGTATTACCCTCAACTGACGGCTTAACTTATGCATCCACACAGATAACATTTTCAGAGTCCTTTCCCTGCTGAAGACTAACTTTACCCCCCTCTCACCCCCTAGAGGGCCCATCTCTATACCGGAAGAATGCAAAGTTCCTGTAATCGCGGCTGCACAGATAAAAAAAAAAGCACTCTTCAAAGCCAAGAACACAGCATCCATGGGACGTGACAATATCCCAGGCTGCATTCTACATGAAATACAGAATGAACTGGCACCCCACCTAAGTACAGTGTTCAGTCATAGCCTCATCTCAGGCTTTATCCCCACTGAATGGCGCACCATGACAGTTATCCCACTCCTCAAAGAGAGAGCCACAATGGACCCCAGGAACTACTGCCCCATTAGCCTGATGAGCCTAGTCTGCAAGGCCATGGCACTTATCATGGAACTCATAAACAAAGGCATTGGTAATCTCTCCAAACTCTTGACCCCACCCAGTTCGGGTTTGTAAAAGGCGGATCATGTCTCCTAAACCTGATAGACTTCTTTGAAGCAGTCATTGAATCCATAGATGATGTTAAGTTGGTTCACACAGCCTATCTAGATCTTGCCAAGGCTTTCAACACTATCCCTCACTCGGGAATTACAGATAAATTAACTAAACTAGGTATAAATCCCTGTCACAAGATGGGTTGCCAACTGGCTCACGGACAGAACTCACACTGTGAAAGTAGCAGACTCCAAATCCGACTTCAGATCAGTGGCAAGTGGAGTACCACACGGTTCAGTCCTGGGTCCTCTCCTGTTTGGTATCTACTTCTCAGAAATACAGGCTAACAAAGTTTGCAGATGACTGCAAACTAGGAGCCATAATCAAAACTCCTAATGATGTGGACATCCTACAAAAGGGCCTCACTGAAACAGATGCCTGGTGTCAAAGCCATGGCTTGAAGCTCAATGCCAAAAGGTGTATTGTCATCTCCTTTGGTAAAAACTCTGTACCCATGAACTACCACATAGGTGGTAGTCTACTTATCACCAAAAGTCTGATGAGAGTCCTTGGGACACAGATGGACAATAGTCTCTCCTTTGATAATCACATTGCCACAGTGGTCAGGAAATCCTATGTGGCACACCTCATCCCAAAACATTTCTCATCCAGAAAAAGAGGTCATTGTTCTCCTCTACTCGTCACTCATTAGACCCATTAGAGTGTACAACGCCCCTTTTGGTATGTACCGCACAAGACATCTACAACAACTGGAAAGGCCACAGAAATACCTCACAAAGAGGATTACTGGCCTCAAACAGATACCCTACACAGACTGTCTCAAAAAACTCCAGCTTTACTCTGTCACATATCGCCTACTCAGAGGCGATCTCTGCCTAACATACAAAGCTATGTCAAACCCAGAGCTGTTGGAAATGCTCCACTTAAAGACATCCCAATCCCTCTGAGCTACACACTGTAGGGACCTAAACCTTGTCACCACAATAAACAGAACATGTTGGAGGGATAGATTCCTGTCCCAGAGACTTCCCATACTCTGGAACAGACTACCTATCTATGTTAAACAGAGCTCCTCATTAGCACTCTTCAAAAAAATCTTGATGATTGGATGAGAAATAGGAAATTCACCCCGGGGATCACTTCTTTGGCTCTGCTCGAGAGGGGCACAGGAAAATAATTTTTTTGGGTGGTGAAAGCCAGGGTACCTTTTGGCTAGGCTTATATAGGCACTAGGGCCAAATAGCCTAGTACCTACCTATGAACCTATGAAGACATGCTACAGAATCTCACATTTTTATCATATAACTAGAGCTATTATGGCTAATAACATTCCTTCTCCCTAAGACTGAATATGGGTACCGCATCTTGCATTTCATTCTACCTGCATGGAAAGGTTAAAAGACAACTGAAAACAAAATATGCAGATTTGACCTTCCAGTGTACTCTCTTACCCACCACTGCCATCTCCTGCAAAAATTAAAATGGTTACCAGTTACAAGAAACACTCTTCACACAGCAGTGTGAAACATTAATATTTGTTTTATCCAGCACTGCAAATTAAATGCACTTCTCTCATAGGTTCATAGGTGTTTACTAGGCTAATGACCTCAAGGGCCTTTTTAAGCCTAGCCATGCATCCCAAATCTCTAACAAGTTCTGATACCTGTAAGCAGGCGCCTGGGAGATGAACCATTTACAGATTGCCTGTGTCCATTACAGACATAGGTGCCAAACCAGGGATGAATTTCCAGTTTCCCATTCAATTGTCTATGTTGCACTTGAACTGGGTTAGGAAGGAACTCTGCTTCACATGGATGGGGAGCCTGTTCCATAGATGAGGTAGTCTTCTGGGATACATATCCATCTCTCCAGCAGGTCCTATGTATATCACAGGCAAGGTTTAAGTCTTTAGAACAGACAATTCTGGTGCTGATTGTTTTGTGGATATGCAGGAGGTCCATCAGAGTGGGGTCTGACAATGCCCTGTATGCCAGACATAGATCTCCCCTCAAAAGCCTGTAGAAGACAGAATACAGAGACAGGACCTTGAGGCAGTCTGCATAGGACATTTTACTTTCACCCTATATTCTTTTACTGAGAAACCTCTGTGGACATTCCAATTGTTGGATATGCCTGGTAGATACAAACCAAAGGGGGCAGTGTACTTAATGACAGGTCTTATGAATACTGAGTACAGTGGAACAATGACTTCCTTGGACTTAGATGACATACCTTTGTTTATATGTTGTGCAACACAGAAGGATTTCCTCAACACTTTAGACACATTATGGTCAAAGGTTAGATTACTATCTATGTGTGTCCCTGACTACCGAGTCAACTTTAAAGGGTGTGTTGTCAATATGGTAGTTACCAGGGATGGATGTCTTCCCAAAGGATATTATGCATTTCTTGGCATTTAGTTTTAGTCCATGGTTCTGACACCAGCTGTTTGTCTGTGTCAGCACCTCCTGGACAACATTTATGTCAGTGTGAGATTCAATGACAGCTCCTAATTTGCAATCACTTGCATATTTAATCAGCCTGAGACCACTGACATTGGCCTTGACTTCTGAGAAGTAAATGCCAAAAAGGAGTGGTCCAAGGACTGATCCCTGAGGGACTCCACTTGTTACTGGCCTCTTTGTTGAGGTGGATTCCCCATTTCTAACTTCCTGGGTCCTATCTGTGAGCCAGTTTGCTATCCACCAGATGACATAGGGGGTTGTACCAAACCTCTTCAGTTTGCCAACAATACCAGAGTGGTGTACTATGTCAATTGCCTTGGCCAGGTCAAGGTAGGCAGTGTGAACAATTTTCCTCTCATCCATTGCTTTGGTGACTTTTGCAAAGTCTTCCACCAGATTGAATAGGCAAGATCTGCCCTTGACGAAACCACCCTGGGTTGGGTTCAGTGTCTGGAGATTTACTATATCTCTATTTATTATCTCCATGATAATTCTTTCCATGGCTTTATATATAAGACTAATGAGACTTATGGATCTGTAGTTTCCAGGGTCTGTAGATGGCCCACATTTGTGCAGAGGGATGACTGTTGCCTTTCTCCATTCATGAAGCACAAAGCCTGTTTGGAGGCTACAGTTAAATATTAATTCCAGAGGCCCTGATAGGTCATGTTTTATGCTATTTAGAAAGCATCCTGGGATATTATCTGGACACATTGATGCAGTATTCTTGGTCTTAGAGAGAACATTAAGGGCCTGTTCCTTAGTGATAGCAGAGAAAAAATATATTTGATGACATTTCCTGAGGGAAGGTTGAGGGGGAGAGAGGGCTAAAGTTGGAGATGACTATCAGCCAGTAGATTTGCTATATATTCTGGCTCAGTATAGATGGCCCTATTTACAATGAGCTCTTCACACAACTGTGTATTGTCTTTGAGGTTATGGACATAGCTAAATAATGTTTTGTGGCTGTCCTTGGCCTGGGAGGCCAAACTTACCGCAAATGTGGTTTGGTAGACTATTTTCCCTCTGAGTTGTTTGATTAGTTTGATGAGAGTGTTTTCATCCTGCTGGGAGCTGCACCTCCTAATTTTTGCCATGATTTAGTTCCTCCTATTATACAACTTATTCATGTTGTGATTCCACCAGTGTCACTTGTTTTTTGAGTTAAGTCTGTACTTCTTCCTGATGGGTACAGCTGCCTCTATGCAGCTATTAACATGTTTGTACAGGGTTTCTTTTAACAGTTCTGTAAGACAGCAGTATTCTTAGGGTTTATGGGGGCTTGAAATTTTGCCTTAATAGCAGGAGGCTAGTCTTAAAATAGTACCTGAATATTCCAGGTTTAGCTGGGGGTCCAAGTTTTATTTTTACTTCAAAGGAGACCATTCTGTCGTCTGACCTCACCAGGGAAGGCAGCACAGTAGGGGGTGTGCAGCACTCTCCCATATTAGTGAGGACCAGATCCAGAATGGTTGCACTCCTGGTTGGTGTATTGACTATCTGGTCCAGGGAGTTTGTGTTTACAAAATCTAGGCATCTCTGTGCATCTACGTTTGATATTGTATAGGATTTCCAGTCAATAGTGGAGTAATTAAAGTCACCCATGAATAGGGTATTGGGTTGGATGGTTAGTATTTCTAATAAGTTTAAATACATGGTATGGGTTTTCCTGGGTCATAGAGGGGGACCTATAGCTTGAAAGATGGTGGTATTGGATTTTCCCACTGGAGATTTGAACATAAAGCAGCTAAAGTGCATTGTCCTGTTTGACCAGAGTTGACGTACATTTATCTTTGATGTAAATAGAGACACCTCCTTCTTTAGTCCCCGTCTGTTTAGTAGCTGGCCTACGTGTGTGGAAGACATTATAACCTAGCATTGTCAGTGTGCTCTCTGCAGCTTTAAACCTTGTCTCAGAGATGGCACAAAAATCAGCATTCTCAAACTTCTAGCTAGTGGAGTTTTTTGATTAGACTCCTATGGATTGAGCAGCAATACCTTTAAATTTTCTTGGTTTTGATTTGCTATGTCAGAAGTACTTTCAGTTTGGCATTCCCAAAAAAAGGCTCTATGGAGGAAGATGATGTTTTAGCCAATATTCAAAAGCCTACACAGGAGAGGAACAGACCATCCCTGGCAAACCAGCATGGTCTGTTGACCATCTCCTTCCATGCTGACAAGAACTACACCCACTTAGAATGACACCAGAAACTAAGCCAATTATTAAAGTGGCACCACCCTTGGAGAAGGTAAAATGGTGCTCAGAGCAATGCTCATACCAGTCCAAGACACACATTCCAAGAGTTCCGTGATGTTTTTCTTCATATAGCCTAGGGAGGTATATCCCAGGTTATTTACTCCCACATGGACTATGACTGAGTCATACTGGTAATTGTGGTCCAATGACCTGATCGTCTGTGTAATGTTGTGGATCCTAGCCCTTGATAAGCAACTGACCGTGACTTTCTCCTTACTCAGCCTGGTGAGAGGGACATCAGTGTGTTTCACGATGGAGTCTCCAATGACCAGAATACTGGATTGTGTGGTGGCTTGCCTTATGGCCTTAGTGGTAGAGGCTCCATAAAATGTAGCTCTGTGTGTTGTGGGTGTTGTCTTGAAAGAGTGCATTTGGGCACTGCAGAGGGTATTTGTTATGTGTGCTTCGCCTAGGAGGTCTTTGTGGTTTAGGAAAGTTGCATTTAAGTTCCTCAGCATATATGGATCTATAGGTCTGTTTTTAATTGTGCATGATGGGTGCAGCGTGTGTACTACTGATAACCTTATTGACATTGGAATACTTTTGAGAGCTTTGCCACCAATGACATTGGGTAAATACATTACTCACATACCATGTCAGTTTGTTTGAGAATTAACTGGTTGTCAGTAAACATGAGGCAATTTCTACATTGCCTCAGGCTGGCCAAGATTACCAAGCAAGTAAAGGATACAGTAGGAAAGTTCATATCCATGGCAACATACTTTTTTTTCTGATTAGACAGAGTGAGAATACCAATCACTGTCAGGAGTATCTAGAATTCAAATATGGGGATAGTGCTGGTCACTCCAGACTGCAGACTACTTGTCCTATGTGCAATTAGGTACTGGAGAAATTTCACTTGTGCTTTTACAGAAAAAATGCCACTCAAGGTGTCTGAATCTGTACAGAGGACTGCCAAACACTTGACGGGAAACTAATACGTAGACATGGAAACATTTAAGGATGAAGTATTTAGGTGGAAACAAATCAAGCGGTACTTACTGGAAACAGAATTAGCTTGTCAAGAATGATGAAAACAAGGGAGTCGCATAAATGGCTACTGCCTGGCTACTACTAATGCTGGTCTCAGTACAGCTTCGCTCTGTTGGGATACAATGCTGCTTTGCTCCTTCTCTCACCAGAAGCAAAATGTTAGCACCAATCCCAAGAAGAGAAGCAGGTCACGGCTTGTTTGGTGATCCACTGTCTTGTCCCAGATGATGCAAAGGGTCTGTAGGCTTTTCCTGGTAGATGCCTAGAATAGCAACCAGACCAATCATGAATGTTAAGCATAGACACTCAATCTCCAACCAGAAACAGTTGGGAATCAATGCACTCTGCTCCTTCTGTCACCAGGACCAGAATATAAGCACAGATTCCAAGCTGTCACCTATAAAGCAGTTATTAGGCTTTCTGGTGATCAGCAGTCTCCAGGAAATAATGTCCCTGCACTCCTCTCACCAGGAGAAAACAGAAGCACTAATCCCAAGATGACTACCGAGAGCCAGAATGTGGGCTCTCCAATAACTGGTGGTCTTGCAATAGAGGTTTAATAAGATGAAAAAAATGGTTTATCCTAAACACTGAGGTGTACAGTAAGCAGTTAGATATAAAAGAGGGTAACTTCAGTTTTAGCTGTCAAAGTAGAGAGCCACTATTTTTAAAAGAGCCAGATAGATTGAAAGGGATGGGCACTTTTGTATTCTGGTACGATGGAATACAGTTGGATGGCCAATAAATTTAAGAAGTTGAAGGGGAGTGATTTCACAAATTGATAATTTTGTGCTTACTTACACCAGCCCATGAAAGGAGAGAGGAAAGGAGATGTATGGCCACATTTACATAAGGGGCAGGCAACTAGAAAGACAGTGGTGTTTAAGAACACAACAGTAACTGGGTGGGAAGGTGAGAAAAAATTCTGACTCACAAGAGACACAGCCTTGGTCTCTTTTCAAGTTTCAATATGCAATTAAAAGCAGAATACAAGTAAAATACAGCATAAAGAAAACAAATAACTGTATGCAAAATAGAAAAAGGAAATAAAGTAATATGAAAACCAAACCAACCTTTCCCTCACAGCAAGCTATGGCAGTGTCTTGGTGAGCCTTTCCAGTAAAGCTTTGAAATGTTTTATTTTACCCCTTAAATAGAAGATTCAGTTTCTAGCTCCATCGCCTCAGTTCACAGATGATTAACCTTAACTGACTTGTTCTAACTACTGGATAACTCCTTAACTGACCTGCTCTAATTTCTGTCTGACTCACGAGACACGCGGCTGTGGTACTTTCAAGTTTTAATATGCAATTAAAAGCAGAATACAAGTAAAACACAGTGTAAAGAAAATATCACGGTATACAAAATAGGAAAAGGCAATAAAGTAATACAACGTACAAGGAATCCAAAGCAAACTAACCTTTCCCTCACAGAATGCTGTGGCAGAGTCTGGGCGAGCTTTTCCAGTAAAATCTACTGGATACATAGAAAATGCTTGCATTTTCCAGAAAAAAATTATTTTTTATCAGGAGCTCAGCATGGGTGCTACAGTTGTATTGAATTTTCTCCTGAACAGTTGCTCCACATACAAGATGCTTATCACCAAGATATCGACGGATTATCATGAAATATTTGTAGGCTAGTAGACTTGCCTTAATACAATAGTGGCAGGGGTTTCAACTGTCTTCTACGTCACTCAAAGCAGAAGTAATTTTATATATTTAAACACTTTTTGCCTGTTCAGTGCAGTGAGAAAATCCTTATGACCTACTTCATGGCTAAAAAGTATTGTATGAAACATCCACAGTAATAAGCAATTGCAAGTATACAAACTAATCAGTACATCAGACAAATGGACATAATTTAACAGCATTTTATTCTGTGAAAAGCTTTTTTTCATAACTATGGAATAAAATCAAGGCTTCAGGTAAAAGGATATGCATTACACATAGTAGCATGCACAGAGCAAGTGCCATGTGTTGCTACAGTTAAGGTCAGGCTGATAGCATGACCATGTAATGCCAACACATTTAAACTAATTAGACTTTACAGCATGGTGAATAAAGGGGCTTCTAAAGTGAGAGACAAAGGGTTTTGTCAGTGAGAAGAGGGTTCTAAATTGCTGTAGAAGGTGAGGACAGCTATTTCAGTTGTGGAAATGAAGAAAGCAGACATTATGCTGTAGATGACAAATTGGTAAGTGTTTTGATGGTTCATGAAGGGTTTATCTAGCATGAAAAGCCAGAAGCCTGTGTGCACTAGTTTGAAGTATAGCAGCAATTTCAAACAGCAACTAGATGAAACAAACTTAGGGATGAGAACATGGTTGGCTATTGATTTTCTAGCTTATGATGGGAAAAGAATCTATAGGAAAGTTATAATTAAGAGAGACAGAGGTATTTGTTATATCAACAGGCTTAAGGAAGGAAAACGTGGTATTCAGGTGGTTATCCAGCTATAGCTGTGTGACTGCTTGTTCAGTGCAAATTCCTCAATGGTCTCCAATTCATAATGGAAAAGCTGAGTTGAGTTTGAGCAGTATTAACAGTCAATGTGTTTGTTTTAGCAGCACTAAAAAAATAAGTACTGTGTTCAGACCCCCCCATAGCAGACCAGATACCCATATTTTTGCTTATTACTCCTAATGACTATAATATATATATTTTTATTACTGATATTAACTGCAAGCTAAACATTTACTCAATAAGGTGTATATATGCACACCATTCACTAGATATTGTAACTACAGAGTAACTGTTTTTCAATGAATTTGTTTATACTGCAGCTGCATAGGATGTGAGCTTCAGTGCACTGATTTTACTGGACAAACATTGAATGAACTCAATGTCATCTTGTTGTTGTCTTTTGGCCAAGAGTATAGTGAAAAAACATCTTTGAACTAGCCCCTCTACCTGTTTAAAATATGAATAAATAAAATCCTTTTTAAGTTTAATACTGAGGTAAGTAATACTTTGGCAACCTCACAGCAGTAATCAGGATCTGCATGCCAAATTAATTTAAGTTTGATTAGCTTAGAAGGAAGGAAGGTCATTAATCGTACTAGGGCATGTCAACGTTTCCTTGTTGAAGCCTTGTGAGATACCAGAAAGCAGAATAGACATCAGGCTGCATAAAGATAAAAACATCTAATAACTCACTTTATTAGACAGTACTTAAACTTAAGCTAAAAATTTGGAAAAATACCCACTGCTACCAAGTCCCACTAGTACAAGACTGTGATTAATGGTATCAGTGTCTTTCATGAAATGTGCAGGTACATGATGCTTGTATAACAGCATCGATCTACAGCTGAACAAAAACTTAGGGGCATGGAATGAACATGCAGATGTGTTAAAACTGGAGACAAACTGTTTCACATGACATAACTGTATTATAAGTAGCATGTAAAGACTTGGTTTAAACATTTCAGCTTTAAAAGATGTTGGCTGTGGAATAGTGAAACGTGAAGGTTTTAGATGTATATTTTACGTAAAAACAGGGTGATAGCTCTGTACCATTTTAAAGACACTATACCCAAAGATAAGTGAAAGATTAACATTACAACTGAATGATTTTGCTACATTTAAGTGTAGAGCACCAGAATTAAGGTTTCATTTAGGTGAAAGCCTGGAAAGAAGGCTATAAATAGTAATGCCAGAAGTGTGATGCAGTTGGAAACAAGGTCTTCATATTAAGTTGTCTTTTCAACATGCAAGTCAGGGCGATACCTTCCCTACAGATGTAGGGACTGCTCCGTATAAGGCGTAGATTTGGAAGGCCGCACATGTTTGATGTCTGAAATATTTCAATGGTTTACTTATGGTTTTGACATCTGACCAGAAAAAGGTTGGATTTTTCATAAGTTTTAGGTTGATAGCAGGCTATTGCATCTTTGTACCATTTGTTTCGAAGCCCATGAGATTTCCTGCTTGTCGCCCACAGGGAAAAGTGCGTGAAATCAGGGGCAAATTTATAGGTCTATGTCCACTCACCATGGTTATCTTTAAATAAAATTTGGGAGCTGCTTTATTTCATATGAAGAGGAAGCTTATTCCATTGGTAGGAATTCTCTGCAGTGATATTGATCATGGTGACACATTTGGTTTATCAAGTCAATTTAACTCCCCGGAGTGAGTATTAATTGTTCTGTCACTTTTATAAATGTTCACAACAGCTAACAGAACATGGTTATTTCCTGTCTCGCATGGCAGATGGATGTTGCCATAAACAGATGTACAAGGCACACACTACTGAGACTGATGGGCCTTTTGGTTGTTCGTGTAGTTTAGTTACAAAATACCAAAGATTTCCTTTTCATGGAACACTGAGTTTTTTATAATTCAGTGATAAATTTGGATTGCTACATGCCAAAGAAGAAGTTATATTAAAGTTTGGGCCTGATATGCAAACAACACAGCAGTATGAGGACTTAATTTTAACATGGAGGATGCACTATTAGTAATTAAATAATTAAAATGGTTAGGCAAAAATATTTCCTAATGATCCATGACACATGGTAGAAAAGACAGTTTTCTTATAACCATGAATATGCTCAAGTCTCTAACAGTATCTGTTTTGATGGAGGGTATAATTTATATGGCAGATGTATTCTTTTCTCTTGTTTTCTAAAGTGTATGTTACCAAGTTTCTTTGCATCTAGCTCCAATAGTCCCGGCACCATAATTTAGCAAACAATAGACTACCTTACAGTATATGAGTGTCTTTTGATAAGATGGCAACACCACCCCTGTAATCCTCAAGAATCTTACTCAATCTGAGGCCATGGCATCAGCTTTGACAACATCAGGTGGTTGGAATACTGGTTCCAACATGGAAGTCCACCACCAACTTTGAAGTAGACATTTCAGTCTGTAAGCCAACTTAAAAAAATGAATAAATCCTGTGCCCTTTGATGTCCAGGGATGCATGCATGGGACACTGACTGGATCAGTGTGAGTCTACCCTTGGCTGACAGGTCCGGGTAGTCTGTTGAACAACTTTTATGAGAAGGACCAGAGACGATTTCACAAGTGGGGAATTCCCAGTAAGTGCAGCTCTTAAGCTCACATCGATCAAGCCTCTGCCCCTTTTTTAAGACTTGTTTACAAATCATATGAAAAGTTTATTTATTTTACATTTGTTGACTGGGATAGTCTGTCTGGGTGTGAGCCCATTTTCAGTGGAGGGCTGGGGAGAAAAGCTCTAATAAAACAACAACAACATTGACAGGTACAGTGTCAGTTTTACATAGAATTTAACAGAAATATCTAGAGACAATAAAGAAAGTACAATATACAAATAGAAAGCTATTAAAATATAGTAAAGTCATATATATATATATATATATATATATATATATATATATATATATATATATATACATTGAGGGCAGGGGTCCATCTTTAGCTGATCATTTGAGTATACTTTATTAAGTGTACATATGTATACCCTTACAAAAAAAATAAATCATCAAATTATACTCATTGTAGGTGGCTGATAGGTGGTGTTAACAAGTGGGAGTGGGGTATACATGGAGACTATAAAATTTAGGAGATGAAATTTGATGTGGGTTTATGTGGTGTTAGCCTGGCATAGTGCAGTAGTGAGGTGGTCTTTGAGCAGAGTTTTGAATTGGTGTAGGGTGGTACCATTTAGGATGTGTTGAGGGATGGAGTTCCAAAGTTTAGAAATGTGGTAGGAGTAGAGGGTGTCGCCGGCTTTGTTTTTGCTTTTGGACACTTGGAGGAGTGTTTTGTGCGAGGATCAGAGCTGCCGAGTGTTGGTATATGGTTGGAGTAATTGTTTTAGGGCTGGGGTTCCGTTTGGCTGGTATATTAATTCGTAAGTAAAGACACGTTGGGTATAGGTTAGTTGTTGTGGGGTTTGTTGAAGGGCAGAGCAGTGGGGGGATCTATATGGGGAGCTAGTGGCCAATTTGGCTATTTATTGTAGGCTGATTCAAGTTTGGTAATGTCAGTTTTGTTAAGGTTTGTAAAGATGGGAGAAGCACAGAGAACAGTAGATAACAGATGAGTCCTGGCGATGCTTAGTCTAGAATGGCTAGTTAGGAAAGGATTAATTCGGTAAAGACAGCCTAGTTAGATGTGTGTTTTTTTAATGGTTTGAGAGAGGTGTAGGTTGAATTTTAATTTGCTACCAATTGTGACACCTAGTAATTTGGTATGTGAGCTGGTGTTTATGATTGTGTTGTTGGAGGAGTGGATTTGAAAAGCGGCTGAGGGATTGGGTGTTTTGGTGGGGAGAAAGAGCAAGAGTTTGGCCTTATTTGGGTTCAGTATGAGGTTAGTGTTAGTTAGCCAGGATTCTACTTCTATGAAGGATTGTTGTGTTATAGCCTGTAGTTGTGTTATAGATGGGGTTTAGCATATCAGGGTAGAGTCATCTGTATATTGGATGACAGTGGAGAGAGATGTGGATTTATGGAGTTGATTTGTGAAGATGGTAAAACATAGGGGGCCTAATATGGAGCCTTGTGGAACTCCTATTTTAACAGGGAGCAAAGATGATAGCTCCTGCTGCCATCCAACAGCCTGCTGGTGTTTGGTTAGATAGCTGTGGAACCAAGCTAGGGAAGAATGACTGAGATATAATGTGGCTAGTTCTGACAGCAGTTTTTGGTGTGAAACTGTGTTGAATGCCTTTGAGAGATCTAGAAAGATGGACGAGACATATTTATTCTGATTTCTGTGTTCATTTATTGTGTTAGCAAAACTGAGGAGGGCGGTTGTGGTGCTGTGGTGGGGGCGAAAACAATGTTATGTGTTTGAGAGGAGGTTACTGGAGAGAAGGAAGTGTAGAAGCTGGGAGTGAATACATTTTTCTAGTATTCTGGAGAGGTGAAAGAATAGCAATGGGCCTGTAATTAGTAAGCTCAGTAGAGTTGCCACCTTTATGCAGTGGGGTGATGTAGGAGACTTTCCAGATTAGTGGGACATAGTTCTCAGAGACAGAGTGGTTGATGAGGATAGCAATGGGGTGGGCTAAGACTTCGGAGGCAGCTTTGAGGAATTCTGATGAGAGGCTAGGCTGGTGGGCTTGAGCTTACTGAGTAGATTTTTATGTATGGGTTGGGACGGAGTTAAAACAGAAGGAGTTTACACCCTCATGGTTGGTTGATTTGGTCATACTCAATAAGTGAGGGAATTGTGTTTATGAAAAAGGAATTGAATTGTGCTGCAATGTTATAATTTGATGGGGGTGTGGTAAGGTTGGGGTTGGATATACTACCAGTTTGCAGGAGTTTGTTTATAGTGGCCCAGAATATTTTGGGGTTGTTTTTGTTACTTTGCTGTGCAGTGATGTAGTAGGCTTTTTTCTCAGCTTTTATCTGGGATTTGGCTTAATTCCTAAGTTGTTTGAAAAGTAGAAGGTTGTCATTGGTTTTGTTAGTGAACCAGTGTTCCCATGCCTTGTCCCTTTCTTTTAATAGGTCTTTGGTGTTGTTTCTAAGCCAGGGTGTGTGGTTATGTTTTGTTCTATCTATTCTACAAGGGCCAGGCTGTTTAGGATGTTGAGGAAGGTGGTTTTAAAGTGTTGAACACAGTCATCTAGTGGTAGTGTTTTGAGGGAGGACCAGTTAATTTGTTGGAAGAGGGAGTTGAAAATGTGGGTATTACATTTTTTCTTGTTGCGGATTAGCCTATAGACTACTTGTCTAGGTGGACTAAGATTGTTTCTGATTAGGTATATGGGTAGGTGGTCACTTATGGTAATGGGGAGGCATCCTGCTAGAAGGGGTGCGTTATTTTTATTTGTGAGAGCCCAATCCAGGATGGATTGTCTGTTGGAGGCTTTGTCTATTCTTGTGGGTTTTGTATGAGCTGGCAGAAACCATATAGGTTTATGAAATTGGATGGATTATTGGAATTATAGGTGGACCAGTCAATGTTGAGGTCAACCACAATTATGGTCTCTTGGTGGAAGGTTGTGGATAGTCAGTGAAGTATGTGTTCAACTGTGCTAGTGTTATAGTGGCTAGCTATGTCCCTCCAGGAGATAAGTGTTTTGTTTTGTTGATATTCTGTTTGGTGATGAGTAGTTCTGTATTGTTAGATGTAGGAAGTGTGGGGTTGATAACTTCTAGGGCTAGATTTGTTTAAACATTATTGCTACACCTTCTCCACATTTATTTTGACGATTGAGTCTATATATGTTGAACCCTGGGGGGACGTATTTCATTGTTTTTGACATGTGGCTTAAGCCAAGTTTCAGTCAAAATGGTGATGTCAGGGGAATGTAAGTTAATTAGTGCATGGAGGTCATGGAATTTATTTAGTATACTTCTTAGAGTTATATTAAGGAACAGCAGGAAGTGTTCATTGGGGTGAAGGGGTATGGTGGAGTTGATTGAGGTGCAAGTGGTAGTTTCCTTATTGGTAGTCTTGGGGCTAGGATTCGGGTGGATGTCAACACTGAGTTTTAGTTTTGATACTATATGAAATAAAGTTGTTGTAGGTTTGCTTAGTTGTCTGTGGTTTCTAAATAGTGGTTCATTTTTGTGTTTGGTTTGATGGCATTTAAGTGGGAGGTAATCTATTTCTGTATTGCTGTAGAGGTTGGGTGAAATTTGAGAGTTGTAATGGTGGGTTATGGGCAGTGGAGAGTTGGTGATGGAGTTGGCGGGGTGGTCATAGTAGATGTGGGTGTGGAAGTCAGTTAAATAATAAAGAAGGGCTAGTGTGAACAGGTTGACTGTGTGGAGAGATAAGGTAGTAAATAGTGTTTGTTTTAGTGGATGCAACATTGCATGCTTTATTAGCGTGTTGAGGTTGCTAAAGTGGGACTAACAGCGTGTGGTTAGTGTGTGATGGGAAATGTTGGAGGGGGAGGTGATAGTTGTGAGTTTGTGGGTATGTGGTAGAGCAGGGATTACATCAGATAGGAGGGTGACTATGAGGGAGGTCAGAACAGCTGAATGTGTAGGTGGATATGTGTTGTATTGTAATGGTGGGGGAGGGGGGTATAGTGGAGATTGGCCTGTTTTGATTATAAGGAGTGACAACTGCTAGATGTGTATGAAACAAGAGAGTGTTTGTATTGATAGCATCAATGTACTGATAGCATTTTGCAATGGTAAAAAGGGTAGGAATTGGTAAAAGGTTAATATATGTGTGCTAATGGATGGGTGTTGATTAGAATTAGTGTTGAAATGTGGGCTACTTTATCATTCAAAATTGTACAGGTGGTGATTGGTAGACAGGTGTGAGTGGGGAGTGGTAAGGTATAGATACATTTGAGTGATTTAGGGGTGGGAGGGGATGGGGGCAGGGTAGAGGAGCATAGTGAAGCCCGAGCATATCGAGGGTGGAATGGAGAGGGCAGAGCCAAGTTCTATAACTTCACAGCAAGGAACGGTCATTTAGACTACCAGGTACTGTGAAAAGTATCTATGCAGCTGACAATTATGTAGACTAGGAATTCTTATAGAAAAAGAAACCTTATGTGAGGAGTGAGTATGGAGTGGGAGAAATATGGACAAGGGTATTGGGAAGGAGAAGACAGAGTAAAAGTTTCTCCTGAACAGTTGCTCCACATACAAGATGCTTATCACCAAGATATCAATGGATTATCATGAAATATTTGTAGGCGAGTAGACTTGCCATACTGGCACAATACAATAGTGGCAGGGGTTTCAACTGTCTTCTACGTCACTCAAAGCAGAAGTAATTTTATATATTTAAACACTTTTGCCTGTTCAGTGCAGTGAGAAAATCCTTATGACCTACTTCATGGCTAAAAAGTATTGTATGAAACATCCACAGTAATAAGCAATTGCAAGTATACAAACTAATCAGTACATCAGACAAATGGACATCATTTAACAGCATTTTATCCTGTGAAAAGCTTGTTTTTCATAACTATGGAATAAAATCAAGGCTTCAGGTAAAAGGATATGCATTACACATACTAGCATGCACAGAGCAAGTGCCATGTGTTGCTACAGTTAAGGTCAGGGCTGATAGCATGACCATGTAATGCAAACACATTTAAACTAATTAGACTTTACAGCATAGTGAATAAAGGGGCTTCTAAAGTGAGAGACAAAGGGTTTTGTCAGTGAGAAGAGGGTTCTAAATTGCTGCAGAAGGTCTGAGGACAGCTATTTCAGTTGTGGAAATGAATGCACAAATATGAATGATTCCAAACTAGAAAGTGTTGGGTTTTGAGAGATCTCTGGTGGGGGGGGTACCAGTAGTGTGCACTCCCTGAATACATTCTAATGAAATTTACAATCATAGAAGTGTTAAATCATTAACATACACTGTAATGTTCCAGTACTTTAAGTAACCCGGCCACAGACTTGTGCAGATGCAGCTTGCTGGTAGAGAACTGCTATAGGGATGGTAGAGAACAGCTATAGGGATGCCCCACAGTGTTTGTATTAGCTGACAAACTGTAAATGGAAATAAAAAAAGAAGAAGGTTAGGAAAAGCGATAAGGGGAGTGCTAGAGGAGGGAGGACTGTATTTGTAATGGTGCAATATAAGAACGGAGTGGATGGAAATGGGTAAACAGCCGAATAACACTACAGTTACGGAGTTAAATTAAAAACGCTGAGCAGTAATTTGATACTAAAAATATGGTCAAACAAATACAACAAGCATCGAGTCATATATATAGTGCTCAGCCAAGATTAATGTACAACATCCAGCTTGGCCTGGGTAAAACCGTCACTGTAACACATGACACCTATAACAGAATATATAGTACAAGGCATTACTACACTACAGCAGCTGAATGTCTGCAAACTATAAGGAATTACATTACATCCCAGTTTACGCATATAGTAAGCAGTTAAATTAGTTTGCTGTTCGTTGGGAATACAGTTGATAAAGCACCAGTATCTTCCTTTAAAACAGTGATAGTTACATGATAGTTTCAATAATATGAGCTAAATGGTCAATAAAGTCACAATAAAAACAAACAAAAAATAATAATAAACCATCTTAAAACAGTAATGCATAAGCAGAGTTCAGTTTGATACCAAGACCGAGTGTTGAGCATAACCTTTTAAATATATACACTTGTAAATGGTGGCATATCTTACTGCTTATAATAAATAATTAGCACATATTCTGAGAATTATTGGATTTCTACAGAGAAAAAAATACATTTAACAGAACTTACATGGAGGTCACACTACTGGAAAATGCCAAAACAGTAGGCAGAACAGGCTAGAATAGTTTAAAAGGGCACCAGTCTGAGTGAGGTATATTTGAAATGTTCTGCTAGCTTGTAATTGCAGTTTCTGCAGGAGGGGTGGGGTAATATTCAGAAAAAGGGACAGAGAATGACAGATACACTGCTACTGGATTTTACAGTCCTTCGAGAAAAAGAAATGTAATGAGAGAGAGAACGAGGGAAAAAGAAAGGTCTAGAAGGAGAGCATCTAGAAGGAAAGGTGATCTATAACTGAGTAGAGTTCAGCAAATTCAGAAGAACGAGGTAAAAAGAAAGGTCTAGAAGGAGAGCATCTAGAAGGAAAGGTGATCTATAACTGAGTAGAGTTCAGCAAATTCAGAAGAACGAGGTAAAAAGAAAGGTCTAGAAGGAGAGCATCTAGAAGGAAAGGTGATCTATAACTGAGTAGAGTTCAGCAAATTCAGAAGAAGGAGTGACGTACAAAAGGGGAGGACAAAAACAGAAATAACTGCAGAGCCAAGTTCTATAACTGCACAGCAAGGAACAGTCACTTAGACTACCAGGTACTGTGAAAAGTATCTATGCAGCTGACAATTGTGTAGACTAGGAAATCTTAGAAAAATAGAAACCTTGTGCCAGGAGTGAGTATGGAGTGGGAGAAATATGGACAAGGGTATTGTGAAGACGAAGACCAAGTAAAACAATGATTCCAAACTAGAAAGTGTTGAGGTTAGAGAGATCTCTGGTGGGGGGGGTACCAGTAGGGTGCACTCCCTGAATACATTCTAATGACATTTACAATCATAGAAGGGTTAAATCATTAACATAGACTGTAATGCTCCTGTACTTTAAGTAAACTGACCACAGACATTTGCAGATGCAGCTTGCTGGTAGAGAACTGCTATAGGGATGCCCCACAGTGTTTGTATTAGCTGACAAACAGAGGTCACACTACTGGGAATATGCCAAAAACAGCAGGCAGAACAGGCTAGAATAGTTTAAAAATTTGATAATTTAAATGACACATTGAACTCTTTTAATATCAAATAATGAAATTGTTATTAAGGTTGCTGATGAGGAGGTAGAATAGTAGTTACAAAGTTGTTATAAGGTCTTAAAATGTTTTGGAACTTTAAAAAAAAAAACTTTATATATGAAAGAATTAATAAACATTAAATTGTAAATATTATGCAGTATGGAAATTCAGAAGTATATAATATGCATACAGAAGACAAAAGAAATTCAGCAACTCAAGGGTTTTTATATGTCTCTCATATCCATTATACAAATGGATTAGGAAATAGAAAAAAATCACAAAAGCTTAGAAAACCCTCCAGTGAGGCCCATTATGTCAGGAGATGGATCACAGAAATCTTTCGAGTTTTTGGGATATACAACTGGAAAATTTAATAAAGAAGGTATCTAGTTACATAAGACAGCCGTGATTGCTGCAAACCATTTTAGCTAACAATCCAGTGAGAGTCAAACATTTTTGTGACATTGCAAGAACACTTTTACTGTAATACCCAACAGTTATGGGATGGAAGCCTTGAGGCTGTTTGAACTTACATACACCATTAAATTGCACAAATATAAATACTGTACAATGATGGATTTGATTTTGTCTAACAATGTATTTTTATTTCATTCAGAAACAGAGTGTTGCAATCCTGCCATTGCGAAGACTTAGACTAAACTTGTAATAAAAGTTAAGGGAAGAAGAATGTGTAACATTTTGGTAACAATTTGTTGATATTTTATGTTATGGAGAAGAACAGATGAGGAACTAGATATGTTTATAGACAATCCACAACAGTAGATTTTTTTTAATTTTAAAATTACCTTATTCAAATACTAGTACTGATTTTTAGATATTAATTTGAATAAATCTGACAATGGTCAATTAAATACCAAAGCATACACAATAAATATATATTTGCGTAGGAATAGTATGAGTCCACCTGACCTGCTGTACATAGAAATACACCAAAAGGCCAAGTATCGCATCTTTTGAGGCCATCAGTGAGTATATGTTAAACAGGCATCTCAGTGAATTAATAAATTACTAGAACTGAGGATATGAAGAAACTTCTTTACATGTTCATAAGGAAAACATATTAATAGGTAGAAGGATTGATAATGGACCGATGATTTCAGATAAACAATTTAATACTTAAAGAACAACAAAAAAGGACATTAATGTTTCTCTATTTTACACTAGACATACTAGTGCAATAGAAACCATAAGACACATTGGTACATTAAGAAATTTGAAAGGTGCTAGTAAGATGAGTCTTGATAAGCCTAGATTTGCCTACTGATATGCTCAGAACCTAAAACCAAAGTTATGTTTTAGGGAACAAAAATAGTTTTGTTTTAAGCATCATAGTAACAAAAAAGGCACAAACCCCGGTGGCAAATTTAATTTTTACCATTTTTGTCATGTAAATAAGGAACATTCCTTTCACCATCCATTAACTTCAAACACTTATGCTTTTCATAAATATTCTGGGATACAAGTAATATGCACTTGTGAAAAATGTTTTACTTTTCATGTAGGGAAGGCAACCAGAAAATTAAAGGAAAGAATAGGTAACCAAGTTTCTGATACTAAAAGAAAAGTTGATATGAATGCTTTATATAAACATATTAAGGATAATTTAGACCATAGTTTTAAATTTGCACTGTTATATATACTGCATGGATGCTTGAGAAGTGAGGATATAAATCACAAACTGAAAACTGTAAATTTGAATTCATGTTTTTTTAAACAATTTTTATTAAGGGTTATAACAAAACAAAATGTTTACAAAGATTCACAAAGAAATTGCATTTCAAGCAGGAACCAATAAACACTACAACAAAAACAAAGTATTTACAACAGTGTCTGAAAGATAAAATATAGAATCATAACAGATTATTTTAAACAGTGCATAAATCTTTAGTATAGATTTCAAATTGGAACACAAATTATATGAAAATGGTGTTCTATTAGTTCTTGGCTTAATAGTCATCATATCTAGACTACAGGTTTCAATAAGAATATTTTTGAATTCTGCAAAACGAGGAGTATGTTCGGATTGCCAATTTCTGGTTATTACTTTTCTAGCAGCTGTTAAAACAGTCAATAAAATAGGATATTTAATTTTCTTAATACAGTTAGGAACTGGAGTGTTAAAATCAAAGATTTGGTCAATGTAAACTTATCAGTAAAAAGTGTTTGTAAAAGATGGTTGTTTTTCCCCCAATATTGCCTCATAGTTATATAGTCATAAAATATGTGACACCAATCATGTTTAGAATTTGATTTACACCTCCAGCACAACACCCTATTTTTACTAATCAGTTCTAATCTATGAGATGTGAGAAAAGCTCTGTTCATAAATTTCCAAGTATATATTCTCCATCTAAGGGATGATGTAGTAAACTTAGGTGATTCCAGAATTGTTTTTTTTATCTAACTCAGAGGGTGACTTTTTATTAATTGAAATGAAAAGGTTCCAGATATTATCTGGAACATTTTTTGATTATTAATTATTCTATATATAGAAGAGAGTTTACATTAAGAAGCTGCATTTAGTTGCATAGAAAATACCAAACATTTTATTAAATTAGGCATTGATGATCTTGAATAGAGGGATTAAGTTAATTTTATTTATCTTAAATTGTATAAGAGATTGAAGTTGTAACCATTTAGATTTATTTAAATCAAAATTATTAGATATTCTAATGTACTTTATCACTGTGTAAGAACTGAAACCAAAAATTAAGATTGTTTTCCTTTCAATAAAAAGATATTAGTCATAATGGAAGATGCAATAAGATCCTTTGCATATGCAATTTGAAACAAAATAAATATCCAATTTTTATAAATCATATTTTATATGTAATTTCTGAAGTCCTTAAATAAAAGTTTCATATAATATGTTATTAGGAAATCTATTTAAAAGAAAGTAATCTTTAGATATCCAAATAAATGGATTATTTATTATTGAAAGTTTAATGAAGTTAGTTCCCTCATTTGTATTAAAACAGAGATTTTCCTGGAATTTCTTCCATTTGGCTGAAGAATATCCATTAACAATAAGAAGGTCCTAATCATAGAAGAAATAATGTAGAGTTATATATCTGGTAAACCTATACTACCTAGAGACCAATCTCTCATATGATGTGTAAGGGATATCCTAGGTTTGGTTGCCATAAAAATTTCATAATCAACCTATTAAATTCTCTAACTAATGTTTTTGGAGGCATTAATGAAATAGATTGAATAACAAAATATCTTCGGTAGAATAATCATTTTAATAATTGAAAGTTTTTCATCCATTGAAAACAAAAAATATCTCCACTTAAATATTAGATTAATAGAAAAAATGCAGTTAGCATAATTAAATGTTATTATACCCTCTAAATTCTCAGTTAATATAATACCCAAGTATTTTAAGCCTTCTGATTTGACTAAATATTTGGTACATTTTTGATTCCAAAGATTAGTGTCTGAAGTTAGAGAGAAGTTTTGTTTTATCACCATTAAAAAATAATCCCGATGTTTTGAAAGAATTCCATAAAATCAAAAGTGGCTAGTAAAGTTAAATTTTTTTCCATCAGCAGTAAGAAGTATGTCATCAGCAAATAGTTGTACTTTGGAAGTTCTTTCTGTATTCAATTCTATTCCTTTAATGCTTGGGTTCATTCTTGTATAATTAGCTAAGGGTTCCATTAAAAGAGTATAAAACAAAGGAGAAAGGGGACAGCCTTGTTTAGTTCCTTTATAGATCTGAATATTTTGTGATAGGTATGGGCCAATATTGATATATGCATAACTACCTTTATATAAGTGAGAAATTAAATTAATTAAATTTTCAGAAGTTATAAGCCTCTAAGGTAAGAAATAATCCCAATTGACAGAGTCAAAGGCACAATTTATGACTAAACTTAAGGTTAAATTCTTATTAGATTTGGTTGCATAATCAATAATGGTTAATACCCTTTTAATACTATGAAATGTATTCATGTTTACAACAAAACCCATCTGAACTTCATCTACTAGACCAGGAAGAAATTTTTAAGCCTATTGGTATAAATGGACATAAAAATTTATAATCGTTTAAAAGAGAAATTGGCCTATAAGAAGAACATTTAGAAATATCCTTATCTGTTTTTAAGATAGGGGAAATGAGAGTATATTTCCAGGAGGGAGGAATATTAAACCATTCCTGACATTGCTGTAGTATAAGAAGTGATTCATTGGGAAATAATTTATAAAGTCCTGGAATGATTTCATCATTACCAAGGGCCTTATTTTGTTTTAACTTATTGATTTGATTTTTAATCAATATGAGTGAGATTGGTTTATCTAGTGTCTTAATTTGCTGTTCTTTTAATTTATTCTTAGTATGTTTCTTAATAAAGGCACTTATTTTTTGTTTCGAGTCCATAATATTTGGTTTCTGATTAACTTCAATAAAATAATTTCTAAATTCTTTTAATATATCTTCTATATCTGTTACCATCTTATTTTTACTAGAATAAAGCTCTCTAATATCATACAGTCTGTTTAATTTCTAAGTTTTAATTGCTAGTTTCTTTAGCGACTAAGGATTAGTGGAAACGTTTATATGTCTAAATCTCTCTAAGCTAATCTTAGTCTTACGATTTAATATTTCTAAGTATTTATTGTTTAGGGTATTAATATCTTCTGTATTGTTAGATTTACTTGTCTGTTTTTGTAATTTAACTTTGTCAATCTTTTCTTGAAGGATTTTTAGTTCCTTATCCCAAAACTTTCTCTTATTTATGTACCAATTAATTATTCTTCCATATAAGTATGCTTTCAGGGCATCCCATATATAAATAACAGATGTATCTTCAGAATTAAGTTTAATAAAAGTATTAACTTCAGAAATGACAAAAATCTCTAAAATCAGATAAATAGTGAGGTAAGCATGTATACTTTTAATTTGAGGATAACAACTAGAATGCAAAAAGAGCTCAAAAGTTATTGCATTATGATCAGAAAGTGGGCAAGAATGAACTTTAATTAAATTTTTAATTAATTGGTTTGAAATATATATTCCGTCAATTCTAGAATATATGCCATGTCTTGATGAGAAATATGTGTAAAAAAGTGAACTTGTATATGAAAAATCATTTATGTCTTTAATATTAAATGATTCAGCAAATTCAATCAAGTTTTTAGCTGAAGATGATATCATTCTCTTCTTGAAAGCAGTATAATAATTTTCCTTTACTATACAATTAATGTCCCCTGCAAGTATAATATTCCCTTTGGAGAACTGAATTACTTGATCTAGCTGTTGTTTAACTATATGAGTACCTATCCCAGGAATCCAGTAAACATTAATGATTGTATATATGTTTTTGTTAATTTCTAGAATAACCGCACATAACATACCCTTGTCATCATTGTGTGTCCAACATTTTAGAAAAAGGAAGGGAGTTATTCCATAAAATAGCAACTCCCCTCTTTTTTTGTTGATGTGAACTAGATAGTACTGTTTATTTCTTGTTATTAAGTCTATCTATATCTTCCATTAGTAAATGTGTTTCTTGTAAAAGAAATGGAAAAAGAAAGCTTGATTCCCTGAATGTTAACTTTAGAGACACCTGAATGTTTTTAGAACGCACATGTCCTTAGATGCTGTAATGGGCGGTTGAGTCTACAATTACTGTGTTATCCTAATCTTTATGGGTTTGGTTTCTCTGATTGTTTTATTGGAGCAATGCCTGAATGTTTTTCTCATTTTTGAACATTTAATGTGCATAGCCTGAATGCTTACATCTGCATAGTTATCCTGTGTGTTATCTGTTATCGATACCTGTGTTATCCTAATCTGTATGGGTTTGGTTTCTCTGAATATTCTAATAGAGCAACACCTGATTGTTTTACACATTTTTTTCTGTTTTATGTGCTTAGCCTGAAGGTTTACTTCAGCATAGTTAACAAGCTGCCTATTTTGCAGCAACTGCAGTAACGCAGAACACTTTTTTTTGGCTATCCCCTCCATAACTCTGCAACATATTAAGAGGTCTCAAGCAGGCTCGAAGCTGAATTACTTCCTAAAAGAGACGCTGCAATGTGGGATAAGTAGTTTAATCATCCCCTCCATAATTCCGCACCACACTACATACAAGGATTCTCGCAGACTCGAAGCTAAAAGTACTTATTAAAAGAGCCATACAACCACCTCACCTCAATCAAATGCTGTACCTAATCAAACAGTAATAATTACTCTTCAACCATATTTTTTCCAATTAGCAGCAGTGGAACAAATTATCTTATTCAGGCAAGATATTATAGAAGTAAGTTAAAAGCGCCAATTGTCTTAGCCTGTTCTCTGCATTTGCCACGTCTGTTACGCAGGCTAATCGGGATCGGTTGCATCTCTAAGGTCCCCTTCAAAATTTCCTCTCCAGAATAACCTATTCTACACTAATGACAGCAACATAATATATACAAAATTGTTCTCATCTATTTTGTATTGAATTACTCCTGATTTACTGTGTTCAAATATTTTGCTGTACTAAGCATACTTTATCCAAGCATTTATATTGTTACTTGTTTTTACACATCCTATCTCTCTATTATATTTCCCCTAGCTTCCTGCCCTTTCCAGCACCACATTTTTCCAATGACTCGACAGTAGTTGCTGAACATCTAAGAAACAATTATCTGCCATACCCTGTTGCCTCAACCTTTAACAGAAATAAGAAAAGCTTCTACCTAACTGAACTCACTAAGGATCCCATAGAAAGTATGTGCCAATGATGTTTCTCCCACTTTAATTTGTGTTACTGTTGTAATAACTTGCTAGGTGGCCTGTACACGCTCTCTGCCAGGACAGCCAGCAGCCATACCCTTCCCACCTCTGAGCTCTCCTAAACCACCTTAATCACATCCACTGTTTTTTTCAACTTTTCAGGCTTTCTTTCATCCTTTTATTATCTATCCCTCTTGTGACTAGCACATTGGATTTGGCCACCAGGTGGCAGTCTTCATCCACTAGTAACTTTCTTTCTCACTTTATTCCTCACCCTTACTAGAATAAAACTGCCATTCCCTTGTCACTCTTCATTACTCCTCTATCAGTTCAAACCAGTCTTAAATCCTTTCCCTTATAACACTACCAAACTCTCCCTCTTAACTCCTTGCTTACCTGTACTCCAAATTTACCTTTACTCCCTACCAATTGTTTTTTTCTCTCTGTCCTGTATTTCTTTCATTTGGCTCTACCCTCTCTGTTTGCCCTTCGGGCTCACTCTTCTCCCCTACCCTACCCCCAAATCCGAGCCACCCCCACAGCATCTACATTTTAACCAACCACTCCCACATACTCAAATACCATCCAATCAAAACATCCACCCCACCCATAATCCACACATCTGCAAGTAACTCCACCCCTCTTAATACATCACCTACACATATTAACCAATCTAATAATCCAACTATCACTACCCCTATATCATACTCCCTAAACTAAACCCTAAATCAATATAAACTTTCTGCCCCTCAACCAAAACCATGCCCCCTAAAATACTGTGCCTGCTAAATCAACAACTACTTCTAATAACCCTTATTTATTTAAACTACCTAACCCAACCCAATGTCATACCTCATTCCCCCCAATATCATAACAGTATCCTCTACTATGCAAACACATATAGCTATATATATATATATATATATATATATATATATATATATATATATATATATCCCCTTATCTCTTCCACATTAACACCACCATGCTCGCCCCTTATAGAGTACTAACCACAATACCTCCAACTACACTTGCCAAACACCCAAAAACTCATTAACCTCACTAACTATCCATATCTAAGAAAATATCTCCTACATCACCTTATCTCCATACTCCTTTCAGGAGACATCCATCCATACCCTGCCCCCCCATCCCTGACAAGACCACCCAATCCTTCCTCTTTGAAGTAACTCATAAATCTCTTCATTTCACAGCCCTAAATACTCAGAGTCTCTGTAATAAAATTCCTAACCTCCACGCCTGGCTTCTACATAACCAACCAGACATTCTCTCCATCTCAGAAACCTGGCTTAAGCCCCATACAATGGACTCTGTGCCGATACCACCCAACTATCACATAATTAGAAATGATAGAACACAAAGGAAGTGGAGTAGCACTCATACTCATCATCCCTCCTAGTAACCCCCTATACCAAACCTTTCCCTAAATTTGGTAACGCTGAAATGATACCTGCCCTACTTCACCTTAATAAACATAAGCTCATATTTGTGCTCTCCCTCTATATTCCCCCAGGAGATAATGTCTCATCCCTTGAAGACATTCTTTCCTGGGTCTCATCCAACATTGCCTATGAAACAATAATCCTGGGTGATGTTAACAAACTGGGCCTCAATCCAATCTCCCACTAATCCACTTAATATTAACTTATATAATTTCACCCAGCTAATAAATTGTACCACAAGAACCACAAAGAACATATCAAATGGAAGCACCTTAGACTGGACCTTAGTGACCCACCCTCAGAGTATCTCCAATAGCGGCATTCTCCCTGACCCACTTAGCTGACCATTTCCCTACTTTTGCCCATCGCCTCCCCTCCACCACCCATCTACCCCACTCCATCTCAACCCGCTGCTTAAAAAATCTTAATCCTGAGTCTTTCACAAATGCACTAAGAAATACCAATTGGAACACCCTAAAAAAACTTCCTCTAGACAAAGCCCTCTCCCACTTCAACACTACTTTTACAAACCTACTTAATTCCTTTGCCCTACTGAAAACTGAATGCATAAAAAGCAACCCTGTACCCAGTTTATCCAAAAACACTCTAGCTACCATGAGACTTCTCGATAAAGTCTGGACATGCCATGAAAAAATGAAAACCTCTACCACCCTCACAGAATACAAAATGTTGCACAATAAAGTAAAAAAAACTTGTAGTCTCTAACAGCAAAACATATTTCACTACCCTTCAAACCAATCACAATACGAATCCCAAACTATTCTGGAAGGGAATTTCATCCCTCCTCAACCCTGGTAAATCAGAAAACCCCACGCCTTAACCCACATGCATCCGATATGGATCTTGCAAACCAATTTAATTCCCTTTTCATTGACTCCATCAGCAAATTAACAACATCCTTCACCAAAAATTCAACAGCCTCTGACCAGCCAACACCCCCTACCTCCCCAAATACCTCTTAACCTCAACCCTCACCTTTTTCCATCAATCCCATCCATACAACCACTATAAAAAGACTTGTCTTAAAATTAAAACCTGGTTCCAATGCCCCAGATGACACCCCCCCCCCCACTTGTTAAAAGTAACTGCAGACACAATTGCTTTCCCTATCTCTATTCTAATCAACCGGTCAATCTCAGAATGCCAGGTCCCTCAACTCTGGAAGAAAGCTTTCATAATCCCTCTCCACAAAGGCAGTAACAACCACGATATTGCAAACTTTTGCCCTATAGCCATCCTATCTCCCATTTCCGAACTCGAAAAATGTGTACACCAACAACTTCTACCCTATCTCATCAATAACCAGCTTCTCACCAATACACAGCATGGTTTTAGACCAGCTCATAGTACCTCCACTGCCCTCATTGCCTTCTTAGAAAAAATCAACAAAGCCCATGATTCCAGCCACTTCATATCCACTCTCCTCCTTGACATCTCAAAAGCTTTTTGACACCATCTCTCACAAATTGCTTCTTAACAAACTCTCAAAACCTAACCTATCCTCTTTCTCTATCCAGTGGTTCTCAAGCTACCTCACAAACAGACAGCAGGCAGTCAAATGGAAAAAAGCTCTCTCTCTCTTCCTGAATACAACCACAGGTGTCCTCCAAGGCTCAATCCTAGGCCCCAAGCTATTCCAAACTGTAGCCTTATTCAATATGCTGACGATTCCACTATAATCTGTTCCTCCACTTCCCTCACAACTCTAGCTATTTAGCAAAAGCCGCCTTCTCTTCCACTGAGCAGTGGATGTTCAACAATCATCTGGTTCTTAATGCAACCAAAATAAAACTCAATCTTTAATGCCTCCAAAACTGCCTCCTTAGACAAAAAAATCCTTCACAATTATCAGCAAAAATAACACTTCCCTAGAAATAGTATCAGATACAAAATTACTAGGTATAATAATCGTTGACCAACTAAAATTTGACAAGCATGTATAGATCAATATAAAAAAAACTCATAGAAAACTTGGTATTTTTTAAAATCAATTCCTGATGCAAATAAAGCATTAAGAAAATCCCAAGAATCTTGCATATATAATCTTGTAGCTTGTACTAAGGGGTTGAAAATACTGTCAAGAAATTCTGAAATCTTTTCTGTTTTCGTGCGTTTATTGGAAATAATCAGTCTGAATGGAGGGTTTTTCTGATCTTTGTGAATCTTAGGTATTCCAAACATTTTACCTAAGTTCGGGTTGTGTACTTGTAAAAAAACTAGTTCTTCTAATGAGATTTGTTGCGTGCGTTCAAGGACTTTAAGCATGTTATCAATTTTTTGAAAATGCTTATTAACTTCTTTCAAAGTAACTTCTTTGTAGAACTCATTAAGTAACATGCTTTCTATACGATTAGTATATACTTCTTGTTCCATAAGCACTATTCCCGTGCCTTTGTCTGCTTTCATAATTCTCAGTGACC
>NC_056743.1:346994180-347026680 GCF_019279795.1 Protopterus annectens
AAAAAAAGGGGATAAGAGCCCGGGGGACCATTGGGGGAAGTTTGTGCAATATTACTGGACTGATTGTTGCCTGTCAGATTGGTAACTTCTGAACCAGGTTATAGTAGAGGAGGTGAAGGATAGTGATGTTAGTGAGTCTAGTAGGATGGAGTGGGAGACCATGTTAAATGCTTTTTGAGGTTGAGGAAAATGGCTGATGCATATTTATTATTCCTGTGAAGGTTGATATGATTAGTGAAGAACAGAAGGGCAGTGGTAGTGCTATGATGTGGATGGAAACCATGTTGTGTGGTGGATAGTACGTTGTGTGTGTTAAGAAATGTCATCACCTGCAAATGGATGCATTTCTCAAGAATTTTAGATAAGGGGCATAGGATGGCAATAGGTCGATAGTTGAGAAGTCATAGGAGTTACCGCCTTCATGGAAAGGAATGATGTGAGATACTTTCCAGAGTTTGGGTATGTCGGATTCTAGTATGGAGACAGGATATGATAGAGAGTCACTAGCCATTTTTAGGTATGCAGCAGGTATGTTATCAGCTGCCAATGTGGTTGGCTTTAGTTTTATGAGGAGTTTTTTGATAGTTGAGGTGGGCACTGGTGATATGCTAAAAGAGGGGTTGATGTGGGATAGGTTGGGTTGTGATTGAGGTAGACTGGGTGCTGGAATAATGGTTTTGCCTGGCTTTAGCAGGGAGTTAATGGCAGGCCAGAATTTTTGTGGATTATCTGAATATTTGCTTTGGGCACTAAGAAAATAGCTTTGTTTGTTTAATTTGTAATCAGCCTTGGCCTTGTTTTTAAGCTGTTGATATTATTGCCTGGAGCTAGGGGGTTTGTCAGTTTTCCAGGGTTTATCTCTGGCTTTCAGTAAGGCTCTGGTGTCCCTACTTAGCCAGGGTGCGTAGTTGGCCTTAACTCTGATCTTTCTGAAAGGAGCTAGACTGTTAAGGATGTTAGAAAAGGTAGTATTGAAGTAGTCTACTGCCTGGTCTAACCAGAGTGTCTGTAGTGGTTCACAGTTGCAATGGCTTAGGACAGTATATAGGTATTGTGGGGTAAAGTTACGGTCATCTCGTATGAGTTTGAAGACTACTGGTTTGGGGTGACTGGAGTGTTTGTGGAGTAGGAAGGTGGGGAGATGATCACTTAGGTCATCTGGGAGACAGCCTGCTGTATAGTTTTGTTTGGGATAGTTGGTTAGTGTCCAGTCCAGTACGGATTCTTTCTTTGTTTTCTTATCTATTCTAGTTGGTTCTTCAATTAGTTGAGAGAACCCATATAGATTGATATGTGTAGATGGGCTGTTGGAGTTACAGGCTGCCCAGTCGGTGTTAAGGTCTCCTAGTAGGATTGTTTCCTGAAGTAGATTGTCCTTTGTCCAGTGTAGGATGTCTTCTGTTATGAGTGAGATGTTGCCTGGAGGTATATAGCAGCATATTATAGTTGATGTTTCTTATGGATAGGACAGAAAATAGGACTTCAGCATTTTGAAAAGTGGGTGGTGTGGTGTGCAGGAGCTGGAGGTTAAGGGTGTTTTTAAAGAGAATGGCTACTCCTCCTCCTCCCTTTCTGTTTGTTCTATCAGATCTAAGTGTATTTTGTCCTGGGGGGAGAAAGTCTTTGTCTTGGATACTGGGTTTAAGCCAGGTCTCTGTAATGGTGAGTACATCAGGTTTGTAGTGGGCTATGAATGCATGTAGGTCTGTTTACTTGTTGGTAATACTTCCTATGTTGAGATTTAGGATTAGAAGGTCAGATGTTTGTCTGGCTGAGAGGGGACCTGGATTTGGGTGAATGTCACCAGAGGTTAGCAGAGTTTGTAGGAGTGTCAGTATGTGCTTTTTAATATTAATTGTTTGTGAGCTTGGTCTATGTGTGTTTTTCTTAGTGTGGTGAGATGGTGTAATTTTTGTTAGCGAGTAATATGTAGTTGTAAGATTTATGATTGTGGGGCAGATGTAAAAGTCTGAGTGGGTTTGAGAGGGTGGGCTAATGTGAGTAGTGTGATAGGAATAATTGTGCAGTGGTTGGTTTGTAAGGAAGTCAGGAAGGTTAGCGATAGTAGAGCTAGTGATAGGGATGCGAGTGTGGATAACATGATACTACTTTGAGTGATTATAGGAAGGTTAGCGATAGTACCGCTAGTGATAGGGACGCGAGCGTGGGTAACATGATACTACTTTGAGTGAGTAGTACAACTAAGATTCCTGGTTGGTTGTGCATAAGGGTGGCGGTGTGTTGTCTGGGAATGTGTTGTTGGGAGTGGGATCTGTGTGGAATGTAATTGGATTGGAGGGTGGGGGGAGGTAGGATGAGTGGGTTGGGCTAGTGGTTAGGGAATTAGGGGTTGGACTACTGGTTAGGTGATTGGGGTTAGAATAAAGGTAGCTGTAGTGGGGGTGAGAATTGGGGGCAGGGAGTGGAGCAAGCTCGAGCGGAGTGGGGTTAACACGGACTCCAAGTGTTTCTTTAGGCTTTGGTAAGTATGGAGTGTTAACTTAAATGGTTATATGTTAAACTGAACTTTTAGCTGTATTTTAAACTTTATGTTTGCACTAAGTTATAGACTATGTTATGGGCACAGAGTATAATTTTCAGGGCTATGTGTGGGAGAGCAGAGTAAAACTACAATATTCAGGGATTCATTTTAGGTTAAAAAATAATGTTAGCGGCAAACTAGTTTAATTAAAACATAGAGGGAGCCAAATTACTATGGAAGACAAATTGAAGGTGGCTTTAGACCCAGGGCAGCAGTTTACAGTACATAGTATTTCAGTACAGTTTAAGGTACTGTTTTTCAGGACAGCTTCAGGAAATCCTTTTAGTTTGATATTTTGAGGGGGTCTGCCTAAAAATAAAACATACATTAAGAGGGAGGACCTTTCTGACACTTGCATCTAGCCCCCAAGCAGACAAACATTTCACACTCACTTTGACTAGAGAGTATACGGTAAAAAGCAGCTCCGGACATCTACAAACAGCTTATTTACTTGGTTTTCTCACTATAGTGTTGCAACCATTAATAAAAAAAAAGCCAGACCTTGATTTAACTCAATAGAATGCCTTTTTCACCAGGGTACAATGCTTAGGTTAAATATCCACTAATACTGTATATTTTATTTAGGCTGCCATTTCACATGCAGCAGTTAGATACAGTAAAAATAACATTGTAAGCCTGGGTCATGAAACAAACCTTATCAGCTAAATACAATGACAAAGGTTTCAGGACAACAGCCAACTCCTTTAAATTACTTTATAACGGCTCGGTGTATGTGCATGATTAAATAGTGTAGCTTGGTCAAACTCAGAGGAGTAATGCAAAGAAAGTTCAGATAACAATTTTACATGCAGAGGCACAGATCAAAATGAAGCAGTATGCTGGGAAACAAACTCATTTACACATGCTGAACATACTCAGCACATGGAGAGCTTACTTAAACTTAAAGCATAGCCTGAAATACTCTAATAAATGTCCGTTCACACTATATGTTATATTCTACTGATATTTACTTAACACAGAGACATGGAATATTTTAAAGCAATCTTTTCACAAATAACATACCTAATTAGAAAAACAAGGTTGCCGACTGGGTCTGGGAGCACAAGGCAATTGAAAATGGCAGTTTCTGTAGGTCAATTAGAAACCTCGAATACATAGTGAAAACAGGGAGTTAAGGGGCTAACACTGACTCCAAGTGTTTCTTTAGGCTTTGATAAGTATGTACGGTTAACTTAAATGGTTATATGTTCAACTGAATTTTATAGATATATACATCTCCAGTGCAGAATGAAAAGGTCATGCTGGAACAGATGTTTATTTTATTTTTTCATTTAACTGGGTTAGTCCCAACTAGGCCCAGATGGCCCTTTTTTTTTTAGTGGAGACCCGTGGAGAAAAGTTGCAGAAAAGTAATAAAAAAAATAAGAAAAACCTAACAATTCAAGTTGTAAGATACTTAACACTACAAAAAAACAGAAAAATATACAATACAAATATATACAAGGCAAAAGCACAGAATTTTGAGAATGTCATAGCAATATGTCTCAGAAATTTGGTTAGCATTAAGTTATTTACAAGGAATGTAGCAATGCCTAAAATAAATCAGAGTAACATCATGGCATAGTACAACAAAGATGCATTTAATAGCATAGGTACTAACTGTAGACAGAGTAATATATGTAGACAGTTTAAGTAGATAACTGTCGACAGAGTAATATATGTAGACAGTTTAAGTAGATAACTGTCAACAGAGTAATATATGTAGACAGTTTAAGTAGATACCAGGCAGATTTGTTAATTGAGAGAAGAAAAATTCATTAGGTAATTTCCTGACAAGTACATATCCATGCATGTTGGAAATTCATTCTTAGTTGCTTTTTCAATTCACCACTTTTGGTAGTGGAGCAAAAGGACAATGGAAGTTTGTTCCAGGAGTATGCAATTGAGTAACTGTAAAGTATTTTCCCAATATTTTTGCTTGGCTTGGTCACCTGGAGATGGTTTTGTTGTGTGGTTCTGAGGTCACGATTGGGTGTGTAGAGTGTAAATATGGATGTAAGAGCAGGAGTTGGGGCTATTAAGGATGCTGTGTGCAATTTGTAGCTATGATATTTGAAGCACGTGGAGGAGCTCAGGTCATCTTAAGCTTTTCAGGGATATACAGTCATGGGATATGTAGCTATTGCTGGCTGTGAATCTGGCTATCTTTTTATAGGTGGTTTCTAGTTTGGTTAAGAGATTATTTTACATGTTAGTAATTATGGAAGCAGCATACAGCAGTGATGGTAGAATAAATGTTTGAGCTATTATAGGTCTAGATTTGTTAGCTATAAATTTGTTGTGGTATAGAAGACTAAACTTTCATACAGTTTAAGATATGTAGGTCAAATTTTAATTGATCGTCTATAGTAAAGCCAAGCAATGTGGTGTTTGAGTCGGTGGTGATAATTGTATGATCTAAGGATGAGATGATGATGTCGTTAGCTGGACTGAGGTTTTCTGGAAGGAAAAGGAGAAGCCTGTTTTTTTGGGGGTTGAGAAGCAGGTTGTTTTCAATTAGCCATTGTTCTACTAGGTGCAGAGATTATTGAGTGACAGTGTGCATTGTCGGACATGTTAATAGCTGTGGAATCATCTGCATACTCTATTAAAGTAGAATGGGGGCAGGAGACATGGATGTTATTCGTAAATATATTAAAAAGTAGGGGGCCCAGGATAGAACCCTGGGGAACCCCGGTCTTAAGACGGAAAGGAGAGAAGGATGTCTGTCATCTGACAGACTGCTATCTGTTTGAGAGGTAGCTGTTAAAGCAGGAGGTAGTAGAGGTAGAGAGTTGTAGGTTGGAAAGTTCGTTTAGGAGGATGGGATGGGAAACTGTATCAAATGCTTTGGATAGATCAAGGAATAGAGCAGATACATGTTTATTATCTCTGGTTTGAGCAATGTTGTGTATGAAAGATAGGAGGGCAGGGGTAGTAATGTGGAAGGATCAGAAACCGTGCTGTGTGGGTGTAATTAGGTTTGCCTGTAAGAGGTGATTTTATATTTGTCTATGTATACATTTTCCCAGTATCTTGGATAAAAAGGTAATATGGCAATAGGCCTGCAATTTGAGGGTTCTGTAGAATTTCCTCACTTGTGGAGGGGCATTCTGAAGAATTTTTTCCAGATATCTGGTACTGTATTTTCTTGGATGGATCTATTGATAAGGGTAGATTCGGGGTACGCTACGGATTCAGCTGCATGTTTGAGAAATAATGGAGGGAGTCTGTCAGCTGTTGGGGAACAGGGTTTGAGTTTAAGAGGTGATCTGATGAAGGAAGTTGCTACGGGTGCTAGGGAGAATGATGGAAGAGATGAGGTGGGCGGTGGAGTCTTTATATCAAGAGTTTCTGGTTTAGTAAGCTTTTCTATTGTTTAGACGAAAAAGTTAAGTAAGCTTGCAGTTTCATTAGAAGGTTGGTTAGGGAAGGGGTTTGGTGAAGAGGGGTTCCCTGGCGATAGTAGTCTGTTTACTGAGTGGCAGAATCTCTTCGGGTTGGAATGTGGATTGCTCAGAGATTTTTGATAGCATTTTTTTTGTCTAGTAGGACCTGATTTTTTGTTTGGTTGTGAAGCTGTTTAAGTTCAGGTGGAAAGTTGAGTTATATTTTTTCACGCTCTCCAGACATAAGTGACAGGGCTGTCTGATTTAGTCATGGTGCGTAATTACATTTTAGCCTAATTTTTCTACTGGGAGCCAGGATGTTAAGGGCTTCTAGGAATAAATTGTTGAAGCTTTGGACAGACTCAGTAAGGGGTAATGTGTGTAGGAATGATCAGTTTAGAGTGGACAATAATTTGTTTAGGGTGACAGGGTTGTAGTTTTTAAGGCTACGTGACTCTATGCATTGGTGACTTTTGTTAAGATTGAACGAGTGTCTTACTACTGAGGTAGGGAGGTGGTCACTAAGGAAGTTAGGTAGGATGGAAGGGATATGATAGTACTGGGGGTTGTATACTAATATCCAGGCGATAACTGAGCTATTCTGGGAATTTTATTTTCTGGTGTGTAGGTGAGGTGATCAGCTGGGTAAAGCCATAAAGGTTTATAGAGTAGCTCGGGGATGGAGTATTAACAAGGTTCTAGTCAATATTTATATCCCCAAGGATGATGGTTTCATAGGGAGTCGATATAGAAATCTAAGAAAGAAACTGCTCGAGTATGGGAATGTTTTTACCTGGGGGTATGTAGATCATGGCAATGACAAGCTTTTCGTGTTGATTTAGGTTACAGGTAGCTATAAGTATTTCAGCAGGGCAGAAATTAGGCATCGCTATTGAGAGGGGGGTGGAGAGAGAGCTGGTCAAATTAGAGTATAGCTACTCCTCCATTGTTTGTTTTTACTTCTGTCCAGTCGAACACTATAATAACCGGGGGGGGGGGGGGGGATTCAACAGTTTGTAATATGAGGTTTTAGCCATGTCTTAGATAGAGCAAGCATATCTGGGTTACATTGAGAAATCCAGGCATGAAGGAGGGTGCTTTATTGACAATGCTTTGTAAATTCATTAAAAAAAAGATTTGTGGAGGCTTGTGATCATAATGAATTATTTGTGAGGCAGTTGAAAAGGGTGGGTGCTGTATAAGTATGGTTAGAGTGCTGTTAACAAGGGCTTGGGGTGGGTGAATATCCTCAGATAAGAGTAGTATTGTGCTTTGAAGTATTTGTATGAAGAAATATTTGCAAAGGAACTGATGTTTTGTTTTGACAAGAGGTTGGGCATTTGGTATATATACTACTTTGTACTTGTGAAATTATATAGTGTTATGGTTAAAGAGATAGGTTCAATAAGGGTGGAATGCTTCTGTTCTTTATTGATAACAAGGACCTCATCAGAAAGTAAATGAAAACGTGTGCAGTCATTTAATAAATAAGAAGCAAAAGTCATAAAACATTGTTATCCACAAATCAGAAAACAGTAACATATTAATTAATTAAAACCTACATAAATTAACAAGCTGTCCTATAATAAAACATCTGAGGATATTATATATAGGGAGGATGCAGCTAAAGTTATTGTAGGAGATTTGAGCAAAGCAAATATGAATGTTTCGGAGATATATTGAAATAATGCAATATAAGTGATAAAATAATGAGTAACTGCTTCACAGAATGAAAATAACGAGAGAATATTAAACGGATGTTTAAATCAAGAAATAAAAATAAAATGTGGGATAAGGCAAGGATGTTAAGCGAGTTGCACTGCATTAATTATAGGTGCATCTGCAGTTAACTCCTGCTGATACCTCTAGGTGTCAAATACTGCTTGCTCATATTTTCATCAATAAATTCCAAAACCATGCTATGTACGTTTTAAAAGATTTCATCTTAAAGCTTACACAAAAGCAAACTTGACTGCATTAATATCTGACCTCTCTCTAATGCACCAAAATAGGCAATCACTTCAAAATGCAGGAACTGCAGAGCAAAGCACCACACAAAGTTGTTCTCCTTCAGGAACACCAAACCTTTATTTTACAACAAATAAGCTCTTTCATCTGAAATTAAGTTTAAAAGAGACCATCAGAAACAGTGTATTGTCAGCACAACTACATTTAAAATACAAATGAATAGTAACTTAATTTCCTCCTGCTAAGCAGGAAACCAAAATGTAAGTGGCAGCACATAAAAGACAGTCAA
This sequence comes from Protopterus annectens, assembly GCF_019279795.1. NCBI lineage: Eukaryota > Metazoa > Chordata > Ceratodontiformes > Protopteridae > Protopterus > Protopterus annectens. The sequence continues at coordinate 347,002,369 of NC_056743.1, forward strand.
TAAATAAATAAATATATAAATAGTCCTATATGACATAAAAAGCCCTACCATGGCATAAAATGGATTTCTAAGATGAATCCATAGAATAAATACCCGTATATAAAACCTTACCATTATAGTAGCTGTCATCCTTTTAAGCATAAATGGGCAGTGATCAAAGGCAATTTGTTCAGGCAGCAAGGATGATTACGTTAGAGAAATGTTTTTTTGTAAGAGTATAACTTACTTATACGTGGTTATCCAAGTAATTTAATTGATGAACTGAAGGATGAAGTAAAAACAAGAAGAGACCATGGCCATTTTTTACCTATTTTGAGGCCCAAGAGTACAGAAGAGCAACATAATAGGAATAGTCTGGAGTTTGAAATACCTATACATACAGATATTGCTTCCAGTGGCATTGTAAGTGATAGCCCTAGTCGAATGATATCTTACCAAAGTAGTTTTTAATAACTTATAACAGGGATGCACTTTTGGTAAAAATATTTTAATTAAGAATTGGAACTTAATTAATAATGATGGAGAAATGAGAGAAATTTTAGGGCATGCACCCATCTGTGTTTATAGGAAGGGATACTCTCTGAAGAATTTATTTGAACTTAAGAACAATAAACAGTATAAGGGCCACATGTATAAATGTGGGATGTGTACATTTTGTAAGAACATTTTAGAAACTAATATAGAAATTAATGGGATGAATATTAAGTTCAAAGAGAAATTCTGTTGTACATCTGAAAGAGTGGTATACTGCACCCACTGCTCTAATTGCCCCTGCTTCTATGTGGTTAACATGTAGGTCAAATTTTAGATTAATGTCTATGATGACACCTAATAGTTTTGTAGATGGGTCAGGGGAGATTATTGTGCCATCATTTGATTTTATGGTAAAGGTGAAAGCGGTAGACCTACGTGTTGGTGAAAATAACAGCATTTTAGTTTTTTTGGGATTTAGGATCAGACAATGTTCAGAAAGCCAGTTTTCTATTGTATTAAAGGTGGTCTGGGTAGCTGACCATAACTCTACTGGAGATGTGGCTGAGCAAATCAGAGTAGAGTCATCAGCATATTGGATACAGCTGACTTTTGGGATGACAGTATAAAGGTCGTTAATGAAGATGGAGAACAGCACGGGCCCTAGTATAGAGCCTTGTGGTACTCCGAGGGTGTTAGGTAGAAGGTTAGAGAGTTTGTTCTGCCAGAGGACAGCCTGCTGTCGACCATTCAGGTAGGATTGAAACCATTGGAGGACTCCAGTATCTAGACAGAATGTTTGCAGGGTGTGGATTAAAAGTTGATGATCAACCATATCGAATGCCTTGGAAAGATCCAAAAAGAGGGCTGAGGATATATAATTACTGCTGCGATTATGGTTTATGGTGTTAGTGAAGGCTAGGAGGGCTGAAGTAGTGCTGTGATGAGGATGGAAGCCATGCTGAGTGTCTGCTATAAGTCGATTTTGGATTAGGTGGTGCATGAGTTGTCTATGAATACATTTTTCCATAATCTTTGCAAGTGGAGAGAGTATAGCTATTGGCCTATAATTGGAGAATTCAGTAGACATCTCTGATATTTGTGTGCTTTGTCTGCCTGAATGTCCTACAATCCTCGCTTTACCCCCAAAGAAACTGCTCCACAAGCAAAAACTGGGGCATCTTTATGCCTCCACCAATATTGTTCTTTCTTGATGAAGCTCAAAAAATGGTGTCTCAAAATTCCTAAGGATGAGAATGCTGGGCCACATTTTAACACTGACTTTTTCTCATGTATAACCTGACATGAGAATCATAGAAGCCATGAACCCTAGGATCATGACATTCTCTGGCTGAAGTCTCAGACTGATTGGAGCTTCCAAACAGAAATGTGCCTTTTACGTTGTTAGGAATGTCTTAGAACAGACATATCTAGAAGGCAGTCTAAAAGTACAAGCCTGGGTGACTGAGTCAATGAGAAGTTTTGCACATTTATCTGGAAGTCCAGATAGTCAAGGAGTGAAGAAACCCATGTTAAGGACTCGTGACCTCTGGCAGATGATTCTGCAAAGATCAGTAAATCATCTACATGAGGAAAACATGATAAGCAACTTTAAGAGGTAACATTACCGTAAAACTGTTTGGGATCCATTGGTGTTTGAAACTTGCAACATCCTGAAATAAAAGCATTCCTTCCTTTTGTCTAAAGCCACTGGCATCATGACTCCTAGAGTAAGCATGTGTTTAAGATCCTGAGGAAAAACTTCAGTTTGGTCCGAACGAAGTATGTATATATCCAGTGCCGACTTTAATCCTCCTGAATTAATATTTGTACCCAAGAGATGAAAATCTATGGCCAAAAGGATAGACAGAGCCAGTCTATGGGGCAGCCATACAGATGTGGGATTGGTGGTGGTGGTGGGGGATGCTAGCACAGTCGTCCCTTTTTCTGAAGGGATACCTGTGTTTTAGTTGTTCCTTCTGTTGCCATCTTTTCCACCCCTATTTGCCAGCAGATGACAGGGAATGATTAAAAATAAAAATTAAGAGGGTTTGTAAGATTTACAATGTTGGATTTAAGTCTTAGTAACTCCCTGAATTAATTTCCATCTGTCATCATCTTCAACCCCCCCCTTCTCCATTTTCTACATAATAAGTGCACCTACCTTCTCTGTGTTACCCAAACACATTTTAAATATTTAAACATTTTTGAATCATATTTACATTAATGCTGATGTCAACTACTATGATACACTGGGTTGGTACACAATCTGCTAAACTATTAATCAGCTATACATTTTAGATTTCTGCACTTTTGATTTTAAATTGTATGGAATTCCAAATACCAGACATATCTTTATATTCCTTACAAAATTCCATCTTTCCAACAAGTTCATCCTTTTCATAACCTATATGCACACCCTAATTCCAGCAGTTTCCTTTTCATGAAAGCATGTTGCCTGCAGAGCTCTAACAGGTAGACAAATGCCATCACCCACTATAGAATGTACTTCTAATTAGACTTTAGATTAGATTAATACAAGAGCTAACTGCCCTTGAGGATCATTTTAAGCCTAGCCAATTACCTCATATCAGAATCAAACCCTGCACCTTGTGTCTGTAAGGTAAATACCTTAACCTTTATGCCAGCCTCCATCTCATAAAGCAATGCAAAATCATGCCATTTTCAAGGCAGTGTTAGATGCACACTTTCCTAGTCTTTCTTATGGAGACAGACACACATTCACTAAGTTTAGTGCAATGAGATTAGATCCCCTACCTACTTACGTTTATAGTCTAGAGAACACAGTACTTAATGCATGTGCCATGTCAGATTTATACTAGGCTAGCTGCCCTTGTAGGCCACTTTAAGCCAGGCCAAGTACCCCATATGAGAATCAAACCCTGCACCTTGTGCTTGCAAGGTAAACACCTTAAGCATTACACCAACGTCCATAGCAACTACTGCTGAAGTTGGTTAGACCTATCCAGCCAAGGCACTCCTTACTGGACCAAATAATAGGAACTGAAATGGCAATTTTGCCTTACTGCATTAAGCATTCTTATGTCTCCTTCTAGCCTTCTGTTAAATAATGGCATTAACTATGTTTTTATACATTTACTCAATAAACAATCAGTTAGTAATATGGATAAAAAAACAGTGCTGATTTACTTCCAGAATTGTAATGTGAAGAAAACTTGCCAAACCTTTTATTGATATCAACGTGTTTAGTGTTGCATTCAAACCATCTCGCCTTAACTCAATAAATTATGTTAACAGACACAATTTACTCACATGTTTACCTTTGATGAATCCATAATCTGTATGTTCCAGTATTTCAGAAAACACAGAATCAATTCTTATTTAGCACTTGTACACTTAAATAATAATTAACAATTTCTGTGCAGCAGGACCAATAATCTCCAGTTGCTAATAGTTTTCAATATCCTTTTTCCATACACATTTAATCAAATCCTCAAAATACTTCTCTAGTTTGTTCTAGAAGCATCTTGTGGAAATAGCAGTAAATGTGTTTGAATCGCCAATTTTACTTAGCTCATGGTATCAGTCGAGGGGGATTCAGTATCTGTCAACCTGGGAAAACATTGTCTACAGGCCATGCTGCTTTGCCAGAGATGGACTGCACTTGCCTGTCTCCTCCAGGGTTTCAGTAAGTGACAAAGGTCCTTGCCTCCCCTATAGTGCATGTTTAGGCAATGTCGAAACAACAAAATTTCTGATGCAACAAAATCTACTCGAGACAAACTCAAGGTTCTGCTGTTTAATGCTAGAGGTCTAAACATGAAACTGCATTCCTTGAAAGCACCCCTCTCCTTGGAAGATGCTGACATCTGTGCAGTCACAAAGACATAGTTCAAGGCCACAGAGAGCACCCCAGCCATGCAAGGATACAATGCCTTCCAAACATTCAGACCTCAAACTGAGCATGAAACGTGGAGGTGTATCAATCTTCATTAAAGTCAAGTATACCTTGAGACTGGTCAAAGAGTATAACTCTCTCTGAAATACTCCATATCCAATTAACTATAGTCAAAATACCCTACCACATCATTGCTAGCTATAGATCCCTCACCCTGAACCAAGAAAAGCACATCAACTACCTGGACTTACTGGAGTCACTCGCTATACAGACCAACACAGTCATGCGGATTTATCCTTACATCGACTGGGTGACATACATGAGCATGGACATGCTCACCCAGAGGTTCCTGGAATTTGTCAATACAAATGCTCCGGAGTAGATAGTCTGCACCCCTACAAGGGGCTCAAATTCCTAGCCGTATTAACTCACCAGTATGGGGGGGGTTACTGCAATTTCCCTGTATGATGCCCTTCCTAGTAAGTTTGGACCACCAATCAGTCACGCTCGAAGTAGCTATTGAATGCGTCACCACCACAGGAGCAAAAATTAAAACTTTTTCAAAGCAAACTATAGCCTACTAAAGGATGGTGTAAAAAGTTCTATACTCCCCACAACCACAGATAATGACTCCTATGTAGAGGTGCACACAAATGCCCTGTATAAACACTTAAGCAACTGTACAGACTCTGCTGCACCTGGCAGGATTAAAACCAGGTTCTCTGGAAAAAGCAAGTTGCCGTGGTGGACTTCAAGTATAAACACATTATATAACAAAAGAACAAAAGAAAAAAGTGATGTCTAAGAACAAGAGTGAACTGACTCAGCAGAGGAAGAATTCTCTCCACAGTTTGAGCAAGCAAATCAAAAATCTGTAAAGTCCTCTAAAGCTAATTATGAAGGTAAAATATTACCCGTAGCTTAAGATAAGCAGCCATTCTTTAACTGCATCCAAAATCTAAAAGGGAATGCCCAGCTATGTGCAGAACTGGTAGTAGATGGTAGCACTCGTACTGTGTCAGATGAAATTGCCAACCTGCTAACTGACAGATTTGGTGCAAACTTCACCCCCCCGTCCCTACCAGCCATACCTCAAAACATACCCGACAGTAGTCCTCTGCCTATTATCTCTGTAGCTCAAGTCATATCTGAACTCTCCAAGGCAAAAAACAAGGCCTCAGTGGGACCAGATAACATCCCAGGTTGTTTACTAAGCAATCTAAAACAGGACTTAGCTGATTAACTTGGTGTTCTCTTTAACCACAGCCTGAGCACTGGCTTTGTTCCAGCAGAGTGGAGAACAGCAACAGTAATCCCCTTACACTAAGGAGGGCCATCAACTGACCCTGGGAACTACAGACCCATACGTCTAACCAGCCTCATCTGCAAGGTCATGGAAGGAATCCTCATGGACCTTATCAACAAGGACATGTGTGTCTTTCAAACTCTATACCCAACCCAGTTTGGCTTTTGTTAAGGGTGGGTGACACTTATTAAGCCTAGTAGACTTCTTTTAGAAAGTCGCCAAAGCCTCAGATGAAGGTAAGACCATGCATACTGCCTATTTTGACCTAGCCAAGGCTTTTGATACAATCCCCCTTTCAGGTATCATTAAGAAACTCTACCAGCTAGGGATAACCCTTATGTCACTAGATAGTTAGCCAGTTGGCTCAACGACAGAACACATACTGTCAAAGTTGGTGAGACTCCACCTCTACCAGTAGACCAGTCACCTGTGGAGTACCACAAGAATCTGTGCTGGACCCTTTATTATTTGGAATCTATTTCTCAGAAGTCCAGGCTATAGTAGATGGCCTTTAGCTTACCAAATTCATTGTTGATTGCAAGTCAGGTGCAATCATTGAGTCCCCCAAAGATGTTAACATATTACAAGAGGGGAGAACACACACAAATGACTGGTGTCAAAGCCACGGTACAAAACTAAATGCAAACAAATGCATTATTATCCCCTCTGGCAAAGCAGAATCCTTGCTAATTAAAATAATGACAACACCCAGCAAGTTTAAAGCCAGTGGTGCAAAATCTGGGAATAGAGGTAGACAGCAATCTGAACTTCAACCGCCAAGTTTCCACAGTGCCATCAATACGTTTTGCTTCTACACTGAAATATCTTCTTTTTCTTTCTGTAAACATCATTCTTTCAACATTCTTCTTAAATATTTCCCAGTTCCCTTAAAATAATGAATTACTTCCTCTTTCACGAAGTTCCTCTTTTGCATTTTTGAATACTTTCTAGATTGTTCCTTCCAATTCTTGTGTGTGTCCTGTATTCCCTTTTAACAATTTCTTTTAAAATAGACTACCATGAAAATCAGTCATCATAATATATTATTTTGAGATGGCCTTTCCATAAGAGGTCCAGATCTATTTGTTTAAATAAATTCTTTAACTGTTGTAGGCTACACACTAAAGTACGATAGCCTTTCCTGATCACTTGTAGTCGTTTAAAGCTGTTTTAAGTGTACTTTTTACTGTTTTTGCCTTATCTTTTCAAAAAAAATAAATACATTTCTTGTTTCTGGCCTTTCTAAGCTAATATAGTCCAGTTTTCAGGCTAGTGCTGATTTCAGGGCTGTGTTACAAGTTTCTGAGTTGCCCATACCTTACTTCGATAGAGGGAAGTTTCTCTGTTCACCTGTGAGACAGGAGAACTTTGAGCAGCCATCTGTCCCTGGAGGAGTGGTTCCAGCCCAGAAGTTAGTCATTTAAAAAATGCGTTGCATGGTTTTGTGCGCCGGGCAGCACCAGTTAGTTAGGGTTAAATTATTCCTGGCTCCACTAAGTCTCCTCTTCAGTTTTTCACTTGAAACTAGTCTAACTCTCAACCTAAGCACTCAAAAAGCATCCTACAGTCCAGCACTTGCTCAGACCTAATAGCAAGCACTAATATACCCTGACACTTGACTGCCCAGCAGGGCAAGGCTCTTTATCAACCCCTCACCAACCAAGCGACTAAGCAGCTCACCCTACTATTCAGGCAAGACCAAAGGGCAACTTCAGGTGTACTCTCCAGTCCAGCTGGTGAATCTGGGTATCCTGAGGCAATGTTACAACTGCCTCATGTACACAGACAGCCCTCTCTTCCTACCACAAAACACTAACATATATGAGAGATACAGTTATACAACCAAACTGGAGGCTAAGGTATCTCCACCCAAGACTGGAACAGATAGTCATGAGGAGAAGGTTAACACTTGCACCACACCTCCAGCCTCACATAGACCTACTAAATCAGAACTGGCAAAAGATGCACATAAATACACAAAATCATACTCGGAGGCTCTAAATAAAAACCTGCAAAAGCATCAGAGACCTCCAAAGCAGACACCCAGAAAACCTGCACCTCCCATCACAAACCAGACAACACATAAAACACAAAATCAATGTGCCGCACAATCACAGCCCTTAAGGTGAAATAACATACCTAACACACTAGTAATAGGTGACTCAATAGTCAGGCACACTGATGCCCTCACTTACTAGGCTGGACAAGGAGAAGGTTACCGTTAGCTGCCTGTCGGGAGCCAGAATCCGCCAGATAACACAAGCACTCAGGTCACTCCAGAACAAGTACAAATATGACTCTGTCATTGTTCATGTTGGTGTGAACGACCTGAGCCGTACCTCCCTGGACTGCATGAAGAGAGACATGGAAGAGCTCTCTGATCATGTAGTCCAGGCGGGTATGACCCTGAGTAACATCCTGCCCTCACCAAGAATGATACCTCGGTATAAAGAAAAAATGATCAATTTCAACAATTGGCTAAGCTTCTGGTGTCATTCAAAGGGGATCCAGTGTCTGTCAGCCTGGGATGACATGGTCGACAAGCCTCGTTGCTTCGCAAGAGATGGCTTGCACCTGACACGCCTTGGCTTTCGAATACTGGCCAGGGCCTCTTGCTGTCCCCATTGTGCCTTTTTAGGCAAGGCTCAAAATTCAAACCCACCTCCATAAACAGCACAAGTAAAAAACTGAGAGTTATGCTACTCAACGCCAGGAGTTTAAATCTCAAAATGCATGCGCTCGAAGCACTCCTATTCATCAAGGATACCCACACCTCCAGAATGATACCTCTGTGATCATCCATGTGCAACTAACATCAGGCAAATCTGCAATGCAAATTGTGGCCTGCTACAGATCACCCTCTATGACTCAGGACCACCACTCCGCCTTTCTGGAGACAATGGAAAACATGAAGGTCCTACCGAACACCCTGATCTTGGGAGATTTTAATTACCCTACCATTAACTGGGAAAACTACTTGAGTACAAACTCCCAGGCTCAGCATTTCCTGGAATTTATCAACTCAAATGCCCTGGATCAGCTGGTAAACTCCCCTACCGGAGGCCACAACATATTGGACCTGGTCATCACCAACATGGGTGACAGGTGCTCCGTACAGGAGGTCAACCTGTCACTGGTTAGATCAGACCATAAACTAATCACCCTGGATGTCCACACCCCACCACCACCCCCAACCAAGCAAACCACAGTGAAAAACTTTTCTAAAGCAAACTTCACCTTACTTAAGTCAGAGGTGGTAAGTTTCACAGCCCCCACGCTAAAGGATAACACTGCCCAAGATGCAGAATCCTTTGCAATTGCACTCTATGAGCACCTACAAGGATGCATGGATCATGCCATCCGTTGCAAAACCAAGACTCACTCCCCCTAAGAGAAGGAAACCAGTCTGGTGGACCCCTGCCATAATTAGGTTATACAACAAAAGGAGAAAACTAGTTCAGAAAAAAAGCAAATCCCAAGAAGGAAAGACATCCCTGATCAGTATCAGTAAGAAACTAAGGTCCCTCATAAAATCATCCAAGGCTAACTTCGAAAGAAAAATAGCCAAGGACTCAAAATATAACCACAAAGCCTGCTTTAGCTATGTCACAAATCTAAGTGGCAACTCACAGATATGCAAAATAGCACAAAATATACTGAACCTACTGATATTGCCAACATCCTGGCAGATAGATTTAGTGCAAACTTCACCTCCCTCTCATCTTCAAAAGGGCCCACAACAATACCAGAAAAGTGTAGTGTCCTGGAAATCACAGAAGCACAGGTGAAAACAGGCCTTTCAAAAGCCAAAAACACAGCATCAATGGGGCCAGATGGTGTCCCAGGCTGTGTCTTGCACGAACTATAGAACAAACTAACCCCCTACCTAAACACGCTGTTCAACCTCAGCCTCCCCCCACAGGCTACATGCCCATAGAATGGCGCACAGCAATGGTTATTCCGCTCCACCAAGGAGGAGCCACAACTGACCCTGGTAACTATCGTCCCATAAGCCTGACTAGCCTGGTCTGCAAGGCTATGGAGCGCATCATCATGGAACTTATTAACAAAGACATTGGGAACCTCCAAACACTTGACCCAACACAGTTCGGCTTTGTTAAGGGCAGATCATGCCTACTAAGCCTGGTTGACTTCTTTGAGACAGTTACCAAGGCCATAGATGAGGGAAAGGCGGTTCACACAGCCTACCTTGATCTCGCGCCAAGGCGTTCGACACCATTCCTCACTCGGGTATTATAGAAAAACTCACCAGCCTGACCGTAAACCCCTATGTCACAGGATGGGTTGCCAACTGGCTTAAAGACAGAACTCACACGGTAAGAACAGCGGGTTCCAGGTCTGATTCTATACCAGTCACAAGAGGTGTCCCGCAAGGCTCAGTTCTGAGACCCCTACTGTTCGGCATATATTTCTCAGAAGTACAGGCAAACACAGGAGGACTATGGCTAACCAAGTTCGCCGATGACTGCAAACTGGGAGCCATAATTGACTCTCTGGCTGACATGGACATCCTCCAAAAAGGCCTTACTGAGTCAGACACCTGGTGTCAAAGTCATGGCCTCAAGCTAAATGCCAAAAAATGCATTGTCATCCCGTTTGGGAAAAACAAAACACCCACGAATTACCACATAGGCGGCAGCCCCCTTAATACAGAAGAGGTAATAAGAGATCTGGGGACCCAGGTAGATAGTAATCACTCCTTTGGCAATCATATTGCCAAAGTAGTTAGGAAATCCTTCTATGTGGCCCATCTAATTACTAAGGGGTTCACATCTAGAAATAAAGAGGTTATAGTGCCCCTCTACTCATCAGTCATTCATCAAACCCATCACAGAGTACAATGCCCCATTTGGGATGTACCTCACAAGACACTTCCAACAGCTTGAAAGACCACAAAAGCACCTCACCAAGAGGATTACTGACCTCAAACATATGTCCTATGCAGCCCGACTGAAAAAACTCCGGCTGTACTCAGTGGCATATCGCTTACTCAGAGGTGATCTCTGCCTGACTTACAAAGCCATGTCCAACTCAGAATTGATGGACATGCTCCACCTAAAGAAATCCAAGTCACTGCGAGCCACGCACTCTAGTGAGCTAAACCTCACCACAACAATAAATAGAACATGCTGGAGGGATAGATTCCTGACACAGAGACTCCCCATGCTTTGGGACAAAATTCCTAACTACATTAGGCAGAGAACCTCACTAACACTCTTCAAGAGAAGCCTTGACGAGTGGATGGGTAACAGAAAGTACATCCCTGGGATCACTTCATTGGCTCTGCTTGACAGAGGCTCAGTTAATTAATCAATGGGGTGGCGAAAGCCGACACACTCTGGCTAGGCTTATAAATGCCCTCGGGCAGATAGCTTAGTACCTACCTATGAACCGAAATGAGTATTCCACCATAGGCCTTTATCTAATATTTGTCCTTGAAAAGAAATGAATGTGTGTAACAGCTTTATGATTTAAAAAATAATATTAATTTCTCCTGTGCATCTCAAAAATGGATGAACTAAAATACTTTACTTCAGGTTTTACTTCCCCTCTCATTTTTTTGATTTTCTACTAGCTTTATGTCAATCCTTTCCAAGATCTCTCTTAAATTTCTTAGATTCATATCCTTTCTGCCTTCCAAATGTGCTTTGATAACCTGCCCAGCAAAAGATATGATGTTAAAGGCTAAAGATAGTTTAAAATACCATCTACCAGGTACTTCTAGAACAGACAAAGCTGGGGATGGATGGGAGGGGAAGTGAGGAAGAATGAAAATGGACAACACAGATGACAAGTTATGGTAAGTACACAATTTCTAAATCTTATGTTGTCTCTTTTCATTCTTCTTCGTAGATGGGACAGAGTACCCAGCTATGTGTCCCTTGAAAGGCCCTTATGGAAGGACATGCTGGAGAATTGAACCAAAGGAAGCTCTGCTTCTAGACACAATATCCAGTGTGTAATGAGAAACAAAGGTGCGAGTCTTAGACCAAGTGGATGCAGCACAAATATCATCAATGGAAGTCCTTGATGAGAATGCAGATAATGTAGCCATAGACAGAGTGGTGTGAGCTCTGGGAGGTCGTGGTCACTCTAATCTTTTCTGTACATAGATAAATGTGATGCAATCGGTAATCCATTTGGCTAGAGTGAGTTTTGACATTTGCTTGGCCCAGGGGGCAAGAGGAAAAGGATACAAAGAGCTGATCGGATTTCCTGAACTGTTTTGTCCTGTGAAGGTAAATGTCTGTACACATCAAGGAGGTGAAGCAAGTATTCCTCATTATTTGTCAAGTTGGGAAAGATGACTGGTAATTGTATGGACTGATTAATGTTAGTCTCCATAGCTACTTTAGGAAGAAAGGATGGTCTGTAAGCATACTCTGTCCTTATGAAAGATAATGTAAGGAGGCTTAGCTGATAAGGGCTAAAGCTCAGAATTTTTTGCTGAAGTGATAGCTACTAAAAACATGCCTTTCCAAGAAAGAAACGTCAAATCACATTTGTCTGCTGGCTCAAAGGGGTTCTGCGTTAATCTCTGGAGAACCATAGTATGGTCCCAAGGAGGAGAGGGATCTTTTACTTGGGCTCTTAGGAGAAAGAGACCCTTTGTGAAGGCTTTACACAATCTGCTCATAGCCAGAGAAAGGGATTTATTTCCAGAGTGGAAATTAGAGATGGCTGTCAACTGATGTTTAATAGTAGAAAAACTTCCCCCTTCTTTAAAAAGAGCTGTTAGGAAGAAAAGAAGGGCCAAAATGGGTCAATATTCTGGGTGGAAGCCCAAATAGAAAATCTTTCACAGCTGCTTTTGTAAACCTTTCTTGGTAGAAGCCTTCTGGGAAGCCAAGATAATCTCACATACTGGGGAAGCAAGCATGGATTGTCCAACTGTTAATGGAAGTGGAGACCAGACAGTTAGTTTGAGTCCATGGAGACTGGGGTGTTGATGTTTAGATGGATGGCACAGGAGATCATGAGTGGGCTCCAGGGGACAAGAGATCATGAATGGGCTCCAGTATCCATGGTGCATACTTCAAGTGAGACCAAAGGAAGCAGGGCCATACCTGTTGAGGCCAGAAGGGGCAATGAAAATGTCTCAGTTCTACAGCCTGCTTGCTTTTTGTAAGAACTTCATAATCAGAAAAAGGAGAGAGTAAGCCGTGTATCAGAACATCCCTCGGTGACTCCACCAGAGGGGGGGGAAATCACAGTGAAGTACTTGCTGTGCTTGTTGTTAAGGGGTGAGGCAAATAGGTCACAACAAGGTGGGCTCCAGTGGTCAAAGATCATATTTCACTACAAATTGATTGAAAGACCACTCATGAGGCATCAGAATGGATCTGGTGAACCTGTCTGCTAGTTTTTCTCAGGATGTGTGTTGCAATGTGAAAATGGTCTGAAGTGATCACCCATTCCCAAACTTTCATGGCCTCTCTGCACAGGGGGTAGAATCTTGTTTATATACCAGACCACTGAAATGTTGTCCATTTGGATTGCAATCATCCCTAGCGGTAAAACACCTTGAAATGCTTTCAACGCTAAAAGGAGTGAACTCATCTGTAAGATACTGATATGCAACTTGATCTGTAGAGGGAATCAGATGCCTTGGACCATATTTTCCAAGAATTTCCCCCCACCCCAGTTGGGAAGCATCTGTGGTCACAGTGGCAACTGGAGATGGAAGGGTTAAAGGTCTACCCAGAAACAGATTGACAGACTGAAGCCACCAGAGAATATGTTTGCAAACTGGGGTAAGTTTCGTGGGAATTGATAGGGACTGATAAAGAACAGACCACTGCACCGCCAATATCCATTGAATAAAAACCTTGTTAGAGCCACCAGTAGTATGGCATGACATATCCCTAGAGTTTGAAGTACTAATCGTGCTGGAGGAGATGCATGAGAATGTATGGGCTGAATTTGAAGTCTCTCAGAGATGTGATGTGATGGAGAGGTAAGGAAGCCATCTGGGCTGTAGTATTCAAGAGGGTTCCTATAAATTCCAAGGTCTGAATTGGAACTAGGTTTGACTTGGTTGATTTACCAAGAATGACCAAGGTGATGGAAATCTGGAGCAAGTAGTTCCTTGCTTGTAGAAGTTGATTCTTGGATGGAGTGGTGAGGAGCCAATTGTTGAAATATCGAAACACCCAGAATCTCTTGAGTCTCAAGCGATCTGCCACTACTGCCATGCATTTGGTAAATGCCCTGGGGGTTGTAGCGAGTTCAAAGGGCAGTACTCTGAAAAGCGTAGATGTCTGCTGGATTGTCTGTCTATTTTATGTGATAATATGCATCCTGGATATCTATAGGGCACATCATATGCATCCTGGATATCTAGAGAGTACATCATATGCATCCTGGAAATCTATATGGCACATCATATGCATCCTGGATATCTACAGGGCACAGCAAATGCATCCTGGATATCTACAGGGCACATCATATGCATCCTGGATATCTATAGGGCACATCATATGCATCCTGGATATCTATAGGGCACATCATATGTATCCTGGATATCTACAGGGCACATCATAGGTTCATAGGTTTATAGGTTTATACTAGGCTATCTGCCCCAAGGCATTTATAAGCCTAACCCGAATTTTTGTGGCTTACGCCACCCCTTATATGAAAAAATACTGTACCCATTAGTTTGTTGTGCCTCTGTCCAGCAGTGACACAGAGATGATTCCCGGGGTAAAGCTACGATCTCCCATCCACAGGTCAAGATTTCTCTTGAACAGAGCCAGCGAGGTGCTCTGCCTCACATCGACCGGGACTCTATTCCACAGCATAGGGAGTCTCTGAGTGATAAATCTATCCCTCCAGCACGTCCTATTTATATCCGTGCTAAGGTTTAAGTCGCTTGCTCTAGTGGTTTTGGTGGATTTGGATTTTTTGAGGTGGAGCATGTCCATTAATTCCGGGTTGGACATGGCCTTGTATGTCAGGCACATGTCACCTCTGAGCAGACGGTATGCGACTGAATAGAGCTGGAGTTTCTTCAATCTGGCAGCATATGACAGATTTTGGAGTCCCTTTATCATTTTGGTGAGAAACTTTTGGGGTTTCTCCAATTGCTGCAGATGTCGGGCGAGATACATCCCGAATGGGGCATTGTACTCGATCATTGGTCTGATAAGTGAAGAGTACAGGGGAACAATGACCTCAATAGATCTGGATGTGAATCCCTTCATGATCAGGTGGGCAATGTAGAAGGTCTTTCTAACCACTTTAGCAATGTGAGTGTCAAAAGAAAGGCCACTGTCAACCTGGGTCCCCAGGTCCCTGATAACCTCTTCTGTGCTTAGTGGATTGCCACCTATATGGTAGCTTGGGGTTACCTTGTTTTTCCCGAAGGGTATGACTATACATTTTTTGGCATTTAACTTCAGGCCATGGCTCTGGCACCAGCTATCTGTTTCCGTGAGTCCCTTCTGAAGGATATCCGTGTCCGATGCACTTTCCACTATGGCGCCCAGTTTGCAGTCGTCTGCAAACATTGTCAGCCAAAGACCTCCCATGTTGGCCTGTACTTCTGAGAAGTAGATGCCGAACAATAGGGGCCAAGGACCGAGCCCTGTGGGACACCACTTGTGACCGGCTTGGAGTC
Organism: Protopterus annectens; assembly: GCF_019279795.1. Taxonomy (NCBI): domain Eukaryota; kingdom Metazoa; phylum Chordata; order Ceratodontiformes; family Protopteridae; genus Protopterus; species Protopterus annectens. The sequence goes on from NC_056743.1 coordinate 347,017,666, forward strand.
TGACATAGCGCCAGCAACTCTAACCCTGTGGGTTCTGTCCTTAAGCCAGTTTGCAACCCATCTTGTGACATATGGGTTTACATTTAAGCTGGTAAGTTTTTTACAATACCGAGTGGGGTATTGCGTCAAAAGCCTTTGCAAGGTCAAGGTAGGCTGTATGGACTGCGTATCCCTCATCAATGGCCTTGGTGACTGTTTCGAAGAAGTCGACCAAGTTCAAAAGGCATGATCTTCCCTTGAAGCCAAACTGGGTCGGGTCCAATGTCTGCAAGTCCCCTATATCTTTGTTTATGAGCTCCATTATGATCCTCTCCATAGCTTTGCAGACTAGACTTGTTAAGATTATGGGGCGGTAATTACCAGGGTCCGTGAGGCACCACCTTTGTGGAGTGGGACCACAGTTGCCGTCGCCACTCCTTGGGCACGTATCCTGTGGTAAGGCTGAGATTAAACAGCTGCCTTATGTGCGGGTTTAATTCCTCATTTAGCTCGTGTAGCACACAGCCGGGGACACCATCCGGTCCCATTGATGCTGTGTTTTTATCTTTAGAGAGCAGCTTTCACCTGCGCATTTGAGATGTCTGGGAGGCTACACTCGCTGGGATAGTTATCTCTCCTTTAGGGGAGAGGGGTGAAGTTTGCACTGAACCTGTCTGCCAGTATGTTGGCAATGTCTGTGGGTTCAGTGATTTTTGTATCATTTTGGACTAATTCTGAGCATATCTGGGAGTTTCCACCCAGGTTCCTAACATAGCTGAAAAAGGCCTTATGATTGTCCTTTGAATCCATGGCAATTTTTCTCTCAAAATTGGCCTTAGTTGATTTTATGAGTGCTCGTATTTTTTTACTAATAATGATCAGGGGTGACTTCCCTTTTATGGATTTTGTTCTATCATGTAATAGCTTTCTCCTCTTATTGTAAAGTTTGTTAATGGCTGGGGTCCACCAGACTGGACGTTTGCCCTTTGTGGAAAGAGTCTTGGTTTTATTTGGGATTGCCTGATCCATGCAGTCCTGGAGGTGTTCATAGAAGGCATTTGTAAGGGCTTCCGCAGCTTGGGTTGTGGTTTCCACTGTCTCTGGGGCCTTGAAGGATACCACACCAGTCTTGAGTAGTGTGAAGTTTGCTTTAGAGAAGTACTTCACTGTGGTCTTTTTTGTTTGGGGTGGGGGCGGGATGTGGATTTCCAGTGAGATTAGTTTATGATCAGATCTCACCAATGAGGGATATACTTCCGGTGTGGAGCATTTTGTCCCCATGTTTGTGATAATGAGATCTAGTATATTTTCTCCTCTCGTGGGAACAGTGATGATGGCATTTGAATTTATGAACTCCAGGAACCGTTGGGCTAGAAAGTTAGGGCTTGAGTAATGTTCCCAGTCTATATTCGGGTAGTTGAAGTCACCCAATATGATGGTGTTTGGCGATACATTTATACCCTCCAGTGTCTTCAGGAAGGCTGTGTGGTGTTCCTGAGTTTGAGAGGGTGGCCTGTAGCATGCTACAATTTGTAGAGCAGTTTTGCCTATGGTTAGTTGCACCTGGATGGTTTCCGAAGCTTCGTGCGTTGCCACTAACCTGGAGGTGTGGGTATCCTTTATGAATATGGATACACCCCCTCCTTTTGTGGTGTGGTCCGGGTTTTGGGGCTGGAATGCATGATATGAGGTAAAACCTAATAGTGCCGGGGTGCTCTCAGGAGCCTTGAACCAGGTTTCAGTTACAGCACAGACATCGATCTTCTCCATACTGAGAAGGGCCTCGAGTGCATGCATTTTGAGATTTAGACTTCTGGCATTGAGCAGCATTACCCTCAGTTTCTTCTCATTTTTGTTTTCTAGGGTGGTAGGTTTAGAATTTGAGCCTTGCCTAAAAAAGGCACTATAGGGGTGGCAAGAGCCTTAGCCAATATCCGGAATCCCAGGGGTGACAGGTGCAAGCCGTCCCTTGCGAAGCAGCGTGGCTTGTCAAGCATGTCATCCCAGGCAGACAGACACTGGATCCCCTTTGAATGACACCAGAACTTAAGCCAATTGTTAAAGCTGATCATCTTGTCTCTATATTGTGGCATCATTCTTGGTGAAGGAAGGATACTGCTCAGGGTTAGGGTCATACCTGCCTGGGCTACATAATCAGAGAGCTCCTCTATGTCTCTTTTCATGTAGTCCAGGGAGGTACATCTCAGGTCGTTCACACCAGCATGGAAAATGACTGTGTCATATTTGTACTTGCCGTGGAGTGACCCAAGTGCTTGTGTTATGTGGCGGATTCTAGCGCCCGATAGGCAGCTTACTGTGACCCTCTCCTTGTTCAGCCTGGTGAGTGGGATGTCAGTGTGTCTGACTATGGAGTCACCTATGACAAGTATGTTTGGTGTTGTATTTGGCTTTAAGGGCTGTGACTGCTTTGCACACTGCTTTTGTGGTTTATGTGTTGCTTGTGGGGTGTCTTGAGGTAGCAGTTGTTTGGATGTCTGCTTTGGAGACCTCTGCTGTTTAGGTAAATTTTTACTCAGAGCCTCCGAGTATGTCTTTGTGTGTTTATGTGTTTGATTCAGTGGTGTGGTAGCATTATGTGAGGCTGGTTTTGTGGTGTGTGTAGTTGCCTTCTCCTCCTGTCTGGTCTTGCCAGGCCTGAGTTGAGAGAGCTCAGCCTCCAGTTTGGCTAAATAGCTGCATCTCTCGCAATTATTTGTGTTATGTGGGAGGAGGAGAGGGTTGTCTGTGTACATGAGGCAGTTATAACATTGCCTCAAGATTCCCAGATTCACCAGCTGGACCGGAGAGGAGATTGACAACTGACCTTTGGACATGCTAGAATAATATTGGGAATTCCTTAATAATTGAAAACAAGGGCCAGTGGGGAGTGAGGGTGTAGTGCTTTTAATTTTTAGTGCTGACTTTTATAATTGCTTTAGTGAGCAAGTGCCAGGTAACTTGAGTGCAATGTGTTACAAGTAACTAAATGCAAAAACGACAAACAGTAACTTTCTTTCAGGTGAAACAAGGAAATAAGTACAGTAAGCAATGCAGATATCACTAGTGATCCACAGAAGTGCTGAGAAGCCGCGTATTAGGTGGAATTAGCTTCCATGGAAATAACAAGCAAACAAACAACAAGCATATAAACAAAGCTAGATTCAGCAGGCCTGGATCTAGTCTATGCTAGAGCAAACAAGGTGTACCAATTTCAGTAAGATACAGTTCAAATATTCAGGCACTATAAACCTTTAACCAGAAATTCCCAGCTCAGAAGGGCAGAGTCCAGCCTCTTCCCCCACAAGAGTGCAGATCACGAACCTTCTTAATGTAAAATAACTGGCCTGAAGCCCAAGTGCCTAAACCAGAACTAATACACTTGGACACTGGGCTCTCAATCAGCAGTTCCCAACTTAGAAGGATGAAAGCTACCTGTCCTGCCACCACAGTGCTTGCCACAAACCTTCCTAATGTAAAACAACTGGTCTGAAGCCCAAGTGCTTAATCCAAAAGGCTTAGAATGATAGCTACACTTTAATCAAGTTACAACCAAGCAGTAATAAATACAATTGAATACTTTAGAGAATGTCTGGATTAGTGCTCAAGTTACACAAACAACGCTAGATCCAGCAGGCTCGAATCCAGTCTATGTCACAGCAAACAAGGCGCACCAACTTCAGTAAGAAGCAGTTCAGATATGCATGCACCAGAAATTCCCAGCTCAGAAGGGCAGAGTCCAGCCTCTCCTCCCACAAGAGTGCAGACCACGAATCCTCTTAATGTAAAATAACTGGCCTGAAAGCCCAAGTGCTTAAACCAGAATTAATACACTTTTAGAATAACAGACACTGAGCCCTCAATCAGCAGTTCCCAACCTAGGAGGATGTAAGCTACCTGTTCTGCCACAACAGTGCAGACCACAAACCCTCTCAGTGCAAAACAACTGGTCCGAAGCCCAAGTGTTTAAACCAAAAGGCTTAGAATGAGTTACACCAAGCAGTAATAAATACAATTGAGTATTTTTAAGATGATATCTATAGGGCAAATCATATCATCCTGGATATCTATAGGGCATATCATATCATCCTGGATATCTATAGGACACATCATATGCATCCTGGATATCTATAGCACACATCATATGCATCCTGGATATCTATAGGGCACATCATATGCATCCTGGATATCTATAGGGCACATCATATGCATCCTGGTTATCTATAGGGCACATCATATCATCCTTGCCAGTATAGACAGAATGAACTGAACTATGACCATTTGGAAATTTGTCTGCTTTACAAATTGGTTGCCAAGGGTTTTAGGTCCCCTGTTTTCTTTGACACTAAAAAGAAGTGGGAGTAAGTTCCAAATCGTATTTGGTCAAGTGGGACCTATTGGATGACTTTTCTTTAGCAGCTTTTGTATTTCATGAGCTGCATCTTCCATTTGACTGTGTGGAATGTCTGAAATTTTCTTTTTCTGGATAGAGGGGAAGGGGAAAAGTTGTGTAGTAACATCTAGATATGATTCTTAGCACCCATGAATTTTTGTGGTTTCTATTGAGGCATCTAGGTATAATGTTAAATGAACCCTGACGTCCTTCTAATGGCTATGGCTATGTCTGAAGCGGCAGCTTGTGAGGCACCCTCTGCTGCATGGGAGGTCAACCTCCTCAATGAGTTGGTAATAGACAGAAGAGTGGCCAGTTGTGAAAAAATCTTTCTGATGCTCCACAGCCATGGACTCAGAGTATTTGAAAGTTGCTTTGTCAAAACACTCTGTAGCCAGGTAAAATATGCCAGGTAGTTTAACGACCTCAATGCAAATGTAGCTGAGGTGTATACACATTTTCCAAATCTGTCCATCACTCTGTACTCCCTACAGAGGAGCTCTGTTCAGATAACTCCTTTTTGGTGGCTGCTGTTACCGGTGTAGCATCAACCCAGACATCCTTGTTCCAGTGTGGTCTGTCTGTGAGAAGTAACAAGAATTGTCCTGGGCATTTAGGGATTGGTTCAACAGTGTCTGGTTCCTACCAAGCCCAGTGGGAAACCAAGTCTATAAGTTCATCCACCGGGGGGAGGTCACCCAAGATATAAATAGCTCAACACTGAAAACATCCAGAAAGGAAGGAGTTTGGGAAGACCAGCGATTCTTCTGTTTGATGATTTTAAGGATATCTCCAAAGGAGATGTCATTGGGTGGTGATCTGGGGGATCCTTCTCCCAAAACAAAATTGTTTTCCATGAGAGAAGAGTCTGTGTGCCTCCTCTTGCATGCCCTCTTCCAAGGAACCTCTTCAATGGGGTATTCGGGAGAGGTATTAGAAGAGGGGGGTTCCTCTAATGGACCTAATGGGAGGCTTCTTGAAATTGGCTGTGCCTACAGGACAGGTCTGATGGGCTCAGAGCTTGGATCCAGTGAGGGCAGATGGGTAGAAGCAGAGAAAAGAAAAAATGGTTCTCTGTGCAAACAGAAAGCCCTTTCTACCACCCTAAATGCAGACTGATCAGGGGAAACCTCTCCCCCCCCTTGGAGCCAAAACTGTTGAAGGAGGCATGCTGGGGCCAGGTTTGGATCAAAGCCTCATAGGGAGGATCATATCTCAGCTGTTTAGGGCTGAGGCTCTGAGGTCAATAAATAGCTCCAACAAAGTCTGAGCTGAACCCAACCCCTCAGACCTGGTGCCAACCTCTCCGATCAGAGGCCAGCATTGAGTCAAGGGTATCAGAACAGATCAGGGACACTGTTGGGAGTTGAAGAGGTTACCTTTATTGGATCCATCTCCAAAAGTCTTGCCGTCTCATATCTGGGACTCAAACCATAGGTCTGATAAGAGGTAGAATGGTCTAGCAGGAGCACTCATGGATCCATAATGGGATGGAGCTGTCAAGACCCCCATAAAAGTATGAGCCCTGAGAAATTTTTGCACCATGCTGTCCATGTCTGCCTCTTGGTGCTGCGGTAGCATTGTCGCCTCATAGCAAAACGTTGTCGCGTTCGATTCTCAGCTAGAATGTCTTCTGTGTGGAGGCATGCATGAATGGGCGTGCCTTCATTGAAGGTTGTGCCTCAGGGCTGGTAACTCGGCATGTAAAAATCCACTACCAAACATTAGCGGACCTGAGTAACGCTGTGGCGACCCCTAACTGGGATAAGCTGAAAGACACAACAACAACAACAACAACAGCAGCTGTCCATGTCTGCCTCTGTCTGTGAAGACCTGGAAGGCACCGTGGACTCTGGGCTGGAATGTTTTCTGGGTGTTTGTAACAGTTGGGAAGGTACAGCCAAAGATACAGGTTTGAGGGTGAACTTTAGTGACCAGCCCTGTCAGATCCAAGGGCCTAGGATTCAAGTAAGAGTTGAATCATAAAGGAGAGCACATGATACCTGTCAGATCCAATGAGGCTTGTGGATCCAAGGGAGGAACAATTATCTTCGGATCCAAAGAGGTCAGATTAGAGATCCTCCTTATTTTCTCAGATGGCTTTGATGAAGCCCTCAGAGATTTTTGGAAGGCTTGTTTTCTGGATTCTACAGATACTTAAGGAGATTTAGAGGGGGTTTGAGCCACAGAAGAAGCTGAAAGTAAACCCTTTTGAATCAATTTATTGCACCTATCAGAGAAGGCCCAGGGGTTAAAGGTGGAGCAAATATCACAGGATTTAATATTTTCAGGCCCCAGGCAGTAAACACACTTCTTGTGGGCATCATATTTGGGGATCTTATGCCCACAAGAAGTGCATTTCTTGAAATCAGTAAGTTTCTATAACAGGAAAACAGTACGACTCTGTCACTGTCCATGTGGGTGTGAATGACCAGAGACGCACCTCCCTGGACTACATGAAGAGAGACATGCAGGAGTCCTCAGATTATGTGGCCCAGGTAGGTATGACCCTAGCCCTGAGCAGCATCCTACCATTGCCCAGAATGATACCGCAGTACAAGCAGAAAATGATTGATTTCATCAATTGGCTAAGTTTCTGGTGTCATTCTAAGGGGATCCAATATCTGTCTGCTTTGAATGACATGACTGACAGACTATGATGCTTTGCCAGAGATGGCCTGCATCTGTCAACTCTGGGTTTCCAGATACTGGCTAAGGCTCTTGCCACCCCTATAGTGCCTTTTTTAGGTGATGTTCCAAAGATCAAATTACCACCATAACAGCTATAAATAAATGCAATCTGAGGGTTATGCTGCACAGTGCTAGAAGTCTAAATCTCAAGATGATGCACTTGCCCAAAGCACTCCTCAAAATGGAGAACATAGACATTTGTGCTTTAACAGAGACCTGGTTTAAAGCAGCAAAAAACACCCCTGTGCTACCAGGTTATAACTCATTCCACACCTTTCAGCCCCAAAACATGGATTAAAGCTCCAAAGGCAGTGGTGTCTCCATATTCATAAAGAATATGCACACCTCCAGACTAACAGCCCAGCATAACACTTCTGAGATACTTCAGGTACAACTAACATCGGGTACGATGGCGAGTCAGGTCGTAGCCTGCTATAGGTCTGATGGCGAGTCAGGTCGTAGCCCGCTATAGGTCCCCAACCATATCCCAAGACTCTCACTCCATGTTCCTAAGCACCCTGGAAACTATTAGGATGCAACCCAACACTCATTCAAGGTGACTTCAACTACCCCTCCATCAACCTGGAAAACTACTCATGCACCAATACACTGGCCCAACGCTTCCTGGAATTCACCAATGCCTTGGACCAGCTCATTCTTACCCACACTAGAGGAAGCAACATCCTTGACCTGGTTATTACGAACATGAGCAACTGTTGTTCTACACCAATAGTCAGTTCCTCTCTGGTTAGATCCAACCACAAAGTAATCACCATGGAAATCAACATCTCACCCACATCTCAACCCCCCCCCCCCCCCCGCAAAGATCATCACCATGAAAAACTTCTCCAAAGCTGACTTTGGGTTACTAAAAACAGAGGTGGCTAACTTCACGAAACCCATGGAAAATAGATGCATGAATGTTGAATCATACACCAATGTGCTGTACGAACGCATACATAAATGCATGGAACTAGCCATACCCAACAGAACCAAGACACTTTCCTCCAAAAAAAAGAAACCAATCTGGTGGTCGCCTGCCTTTAATAAACTCTACAAGAGAAGAAAGAAACTGTTGCAAAAAAAAGGTGAAGTTCCATGAAATACTCCCTTACTAGCCTCAACAAAAAGTTGAGATCCATCATCAAAACCTATAAAGCTAGCTATAAAGGCAGAGTTGTGGCAGACAGTAAAAACAACCACAAAGCCATCTATAGTTATATCAAGAATCTCCATGGCAATACACAGGTTTGCTCCGAGTTACTGCACAATGGTAGATCCTATACTGAGCCACCAGATACTGCCAACATACTGGCTGACAGATTCAGTGCCAACTTTACCCCTCTCTCCTCCGCTAAAGGACCAATCACAATACCAGAGGAATGTCAGGTGCCCAGCATTACTGCAGCACAGGTTAAAGCTGCACTGTCAAAGGCCAAGAATACAGCTTTCATGGGACGGGACAGTATCCCTGGATGTAGTCTACATGAGCTACAAAGTGAACTGGCACCACATCTGTATATCCTGTTCAATCACAGTCTCACCTCAGGCTTTGTCCCTAGCAAATGACACACTGCTACAGTCATACCTTTCCATAAAGGGGAATGGGAATTATTGCTCTATTAGCTTGACAAGTCTGATATGTAAGGCTATGGAGTGCATCATCATGGACCTAATTAACAAGGATATAGGGAATCTCCAAACTCTAGATTCCACTCAATTTGGTTTAGTGAAAGGTAGATCATGTCTGCTCCACCTGGTCGACTTCTTTGAGTCAGTCACCAGAGCTGTGGATGAGGGCAAGGCAGTTCATACAGCCTACCTCGATCTGGCCAAAGCCTTTGATACCATTCCTCACTCAGGAATTATTGATAAACTCAAGAAACTAGGCATCAACCCCTATATCACTAGGTGGGTTGCAAACTGGCTCACAGATAGAACCCACAGTATGGAAG
>NC_056743.1:347036680-347151680 GCF_019279795.1 Protopterus annectens
AAGCTCTTGATACTGGCCTGCTTACATCAGTTTTACTACTAAACCTATCGAAAGCTTTTGACACAGTCCCCCACTCTAAACCACTTCTACAACTTGAGAACATAAACTGCTCCCCACACACCCTAACCTGGTTATATAGCTATCTTAATAGAAAACAATCTGTCAGGAGGCAAAGATAGCAATCTGAATATCTAAATAACAACTCTGCAGTCCTCCAACGGTCTATCCTTGGACCTTTACTTTTTAATGTATTTATTAACAATCACCATCATGCATCTTCACACAGTACACTTACTTATACAATACACAGACAATTCAGCCATAATCACATCTGCTAATAACAGCTCAGATCTCCTAAAGTTAACACAGAACTATTTCGCTGCCATCAAACCCTGGCTAACCAGGGCCCAACTGCTACTGAATCCCAAAAAAACAAAACTTTTTACTCTTTTCATCCAAAGCCCTCCTAAACTTTAAAATTTTCTCTCATAACAATACAGAAATTGAAACTGTAAACACTACTAAACTACTTGGCATCACTATTGATGACAAGCTTATGTTTGGAAATCACAATCAAAAAGACCCATTTTAAGCTTGGTAAGCTCTATAGGCACAAAGTCCACTTGAACAAAGCCACCAACACTAGCAAATAGTATACTTCTGCCTTCTCTTATGTATGGTAGCCCCATCTTCACTAGCCTACACACATCTCTTGCGAACAAATTACAGTCATGCTACTGTAAGATAGCTAAGTTTGTCTGCAATATGCCAATTCACACTCATCACTGCCTGGCCATAAAGCCTATAAACTGGCTAGATTTCCCCAATTACCTACAATATACCCAATTTACTCTTACTCACAAATTTCTCTATAACCCCAATTACTGCCCATCCCTTCAAACAATAATACACGCTTACACCCCAAATTGTTACCTTAGGTCATCCACAAAATTCCTAACTGTAACAAAACCCAATGAAAGAGCCAGACAACGCCGTTATTCCCATGATGTTGCTAAACTATGGAATGCTCTCCCTCACTCTTATCACTCAACTAGACACAATAAAAACATTAAAAGAACACAAAGAATTATACCTGAATATTATCACTCAACTAGACACAATAACAACAACATTAAAAGAACACTGAAAGAATTATACCTGAATATTATCACTCATCTAGACACAATAACAACATTAAAAGAACACAAAGAATTATACCTGAATATTATCACTCAACTAGACACAATAACAACATTAAAAGAACACTGAAAGAATTATACCTGAATATTATCACTCAACTAGACACAATAACAACATTAAAAGAACACAAAGAATTATACCTGAATATTATCACTCAACTAGACACAATAACAACATGAAAAGAACACAAAGAATTATACCTGAATATTATCACTCAACTAGACACAATAACAACATTAAAAGAACACGGAAAGAATTATACCTGAATATTATCACTCAACTAGACACAATAACAACATTAAAAGAACACTGAAAGAATTATACCTGAATATTATCACTCAACTAGACACAATAACAACATTAAAAGAACACAAAGAATTATACCTCAATATTATCACTCAACTAGACACAATAACAACATTAAAAGAACACTGAAAGAATTATACCTGAATATTATCACTCAACTAGACACAATAACAACATTAAAAGAACACTGAAAGAATTATACCTGAATATTATCACTCAACTAGACACAATAACAACATTAAAAGAACACAAAGACTTATACCTGAATATTATCACTCAACTAGACACAATAACAACATTAAAAGAACACAAAGAATTATACCTGAATATTATCACTCAACTAGACACAATAACAACATTAAAAGAACACGGAAAGAATTATACCTGAATATTATCACTCAACTAGACACAATAACAACATTAAAAGAACACAAAGAATTATACCTGAATATTATCAGTCAACTAGACACAATAACAACATTAAAAGAAAACTGAAAGAATTATACCTGAATATTATCACTCAACTATACACAATAACAACATTAAAAGAACATGGAAAGAATTATACCTGAATATTATCACTCAACTAGACACAGTAACAACATTAAAAGAACACAAAGAATTATACCTGAATATTATCACTCAACTAGACACAATAACAACATTAAAAGAACACTGAATGAATTATACCTGAATATTATCACTCAACTAGACACAATAACAACATTAAAAGAACACAAAGAATTATACCTGAATATTATCACTCAACTAGACACAATAACAACATTAAAAGAACACGGAAAGAATTATACCTGAATATTATCACTCAACTAGACACAATAACAACATTAAAAGAACACAAAGAATTATACCTGAATATTATCACTCAACTAGACACAATAACAACATTAAAAGAACACTGAAAGAATTATACCTGAATATTATCACTCAACTAGACACAATAGCAACATTAAAAGAACACTGAAAGAATTATACCTGAATATTATCACTCAACTAGACACAATAACAACATTAAAAGAACACGGAAAGAATTATACCTGAATATTATCACTCAACTAGACACAATAACAACATTAAAAGAACACTGAAAGAATTATACCTGAATATTATCACCAACTAGACACAATAACAACATTAAAAAGAACACAAAGAATTATACCTGAATATTATCACACAACTAGACACAATAACAACATTAAAAACACAAAGAATTATACCTGAATATTATCACCAACTAGACACAATAACAACATTAAAAGAACACAAAGAATTATACCTGAATATTATCACTCAACTAGACACAATAACAACATTAAAAGAACACTGAAAGAATTATACCTGAATATTATCACTCAACTAGACACAATAACAACATTAAAAGAACACTGAAAGAATTATACCTGAATATTATCACTCAACTAGACACAATAACAACATTAAAAGAACACGGAAAGAATTATACCTGAATATTATCACTCAACTAGACACAATAACAACATTAAAAGAACACAAAGAATTATACCTGAATATTATCACCAACTAGACACAATAACAACATTAAAAGAACACAAAGAATTATACCTGAATATTATCACTCAACTAGACACAATAACAACATTAAAAGAACACAAAGAATTATACCTGAATATTATCACTCAACTAGACACAATAACAACATTAAAAGAACACTGAAAGAATTATACCTGAATATTATCACTCAACTGGACACAATAATAACATTAAAAGAACACGGAAAGAATTATACCTGAATATTATCACTCAACTAGACACAATAACAACATTAAAAGAACACAAAGAATTATACCTGAATATTATCACTCAACTAGACACAATAACAACATTAAAAGAACACAAAGAATTATACCTGAATATTATCACTTAACTAGACACAATAACAACATTAAAAGAACACGGAAAGAATTATACCTGAATATTATCACTCAACTAGACACAATAACAACATTAAAAGAACACTGAAAGAATTATACCTAAATATTATCACTCAACTAGACACAATAACAACATTAAAAGAACACAAAGAATTATACCTGAATATTATCACTCAACTAGACACAATAACAACATTAAAAGAACACAAAGAATTATACCTGAATATTATCACTCAACTAGACACAATGACAACATTAAAAGAACACAAAGAATTATACCTGAATATTATCACTCAACTAGACACAATAACAACATTAAAAGAACACAAAGAATTATACCTGAATATTATCACTCAACTAGACACAATAACAACATTAAAAGAACACGGAAAGAATTATACCTGAATATTATCACTCAACTAGACACAATAACAACATTAAAAGAACACAAAGAATTATACCTGAATATTATCACTCAACTAGACACAATAACAACATTAAAAGAACACTGAAAGAATTATACCTGAATATTATCACTCAACTAGACACAATAACAACATTAAAAGAACACTGAAAGAATTATACCTGAATATTATCACTCAACTAGACACAATAACAACATTAAAAGAACACTGAAAGAATTATACCTGAATATTATCACTCAACTAGACACAATAACAACATTATAAGAACACTGAAAGAATTATACCTGAATATTATCACTCAACTAGACACAATAACAACATTAAAAGAACACGGAAAGAATTATACCTGAATATTATCACTCAACTAGACACAATAACAACATTAAAAGAACACAAAGAATTATACCTGAATATTATCACTCAACTAGACACAATAACGACATTAAAAGAACACAAAGAATTATACCTGAATATTATCACTCAACTAGACACAATAACAACATTAAAAGAACACTGAAAGAATTGTACCTGAATATTATCACTCAACTAGACACAATAACAACATTAAAAGAACACTGAAAGAATTATACCTGAATAACCAAGTCTGTTCCTGGACTATCATGAGTAAATCACCTTAAATCATCTTCTGCTACTTACCCTAACGATTTTCCTCTTTACCACTTAATACTCAGTCTTATCACCTCTCTAAGCCTCTGTATCCACTCTATTTCTATCTATTGTAACTTTTACTATCAATAAAATATTTCATGTAATGTCTCAATCAATTTTCTAAGGCCATGATATACAGATTACAAAGTCCAAGTTGATGCATGTCAACCTTATTTGTAACTCTGCTACAATTAATGTCTAATCTTAAACTTAAACTTGTCTGTAATTGCTGACAGTTTTATTTTCTTTTTTACATCTTTGTATTGTACAAACAGAATTTTACATTTGTCTGTAATTTTGTGCAGCTTTTCTCCCCTGGACTCCACTGAAAATGACACTTTTTGGCCCAGTGGACTTTCCCAGTCAACAAATGTTAATAAATAAAAATAAACTCCTGATTTATGAACTTGGCTAAACAGTCCACAAGGAGCAACAATGCAAAGCATCTCAAAACCAAGCAACTTTCTGTCTTAACTAAGCCTAGACACTTCTGGCACAATGTCAGTCTGCTCACTGGATACAAATTCTTTAACAAAATTCTTTAACAAATCCTCTCAAAACCTAATAGAGACCAGTCAAGGGCCACCAATGACCACTCACATGCTCCGACTTTGTCAGAGAGCTTAATCACCTTCCCCAAACTAACAGCATCACCACTCTCCCAGAAACCCATGCCTTTATCCCCTTTTACATCTTAAAATCTCACATAAACAGCTCAGAAATCTACTTGAAAAACATTCCCGCTAACTCCCTCTCCCCCAAGTTCAGACCGCAGTTTTCCCTGGGTTATGCACCACTGCAGATAATCTCTAGTCCAGCCTCTTTATCAAATCTTTAACTTTTGCCCAACTTAAAATATAATGCCATATATCTGGAAAAGAACCCTCATTACCACCTCCTCATGCAATGCAAATCTCAAAAACACCTTATACTTGACCCTATTTCCATCTTAACCACCCTTTGTAAGATGCTAGAAAAATCCCTTATGTTGCACTCTCATGTTACAGTGAGCAGTAACATTTCCTTACCTAAAACAGCATGGATTCTGGACAGGTCATAGCACAGCGGCACTTTGTTGTTTAAGTGGTGACATTGTCCTCAGCTTGGACAAAGGTAGCCTGTCAGGAGCAATTTGTAGACTTCACAAAAGCCTTTGATCTTCTCAAGCACCAACTCCTCCTCCTCCCGTCTCTTCAGAATACTTGAATTAGTGACACATCCATCACCTGGTTCCACGACAGTCTTTTAAACAAATTATTCAAAATTAAATTGGGCTCGTACTTTTCTTAGCCCACACTTGTTCCAAAGGGAGTAACCTAAGGGTGTATCGGCTCTTTACTATTTTCATTAATAAGGTATCTTAAGACTTCCCTGCTCTACAACTTGTACCCCCACTGATGGCGTAGTAATGTTAATCCCTCCACAACTGCTCTACAATCAAACCACAACAGCAAGAAAATGATCTGTCTTAATGAGTCAGGAATTAAATATTAACCAATAGTTATCCCTTTAAAAACCAAAAACATACTATTTGGCATCATTCAAATTAAAACAAAAAAATCACAAGTCCGTCAATATTTATAAGTATCCTGAGTGTCAGCATTGGAAACACACAATTCCTTCAAATACCATGGTTTTCATCTAGACCAGTGACTAACATTCAATGCCCACACTGAGAAAGCAATGGCAAAACGTAACACTTCTCTTCTTGGCTAGAAATCTCTCACCCCTGTAACCCAGGCAAAGAAGATCTTCTGGCCCACTGTGAATATGTTCTATCCATAATAGCCACAGCCTCTTAGGAGATCTCCTCCATACTACAGACTTTTGAAAACAAGCTGTCGCTTCATCACTAGCTCCACCCCCAACCTTTTACCACCAGTGCCTCACCCTCAAAAAGTGAAATGGCTCCCAGTCCAGCACAGGGTAAGCCTGCTACTAGGCTCTCTCACCTTCAAACTCCTTCAGCATAACACATTCCCATCACCAACTTCGAACTTTATACTAAACTCACACACACTGCTATTAAGCCGTCTCATCTTCAAACTCCTTCGACATAACACAGTCCCATCATCACCCTCCAAACTTTATACTAAACACAAACACACACACAGGCAGGCTGTCTCACCTTCAAACTCCTTCAGCATAACACATTCCCACCACCAGCTTCAAACTTTATACTAAACTCACATGCGCGCGCGCTCGCACACACACACACACACACACACACACACACACACACACACACACACACACACACACACACACACACACACACACACACACAGCTACTAGGCCAGCTCGCCTTCTAACTCCCTCAACATAACACATTCCCACCACCAACTTCAAACTTTATACTAAACACAGACACACACACACACACACACACACACACACACACACACACACACACACACACACACACACACACACACACACACACACACACACACACACACACACACAGCTACTAGGCAGTCTCATCTTCAAACTCCTTCAGCATAACACATTCCCACCACCAACCTCCAAACTTTATACTAAACACAAACACACACACACAGGCAGGCTGTCTCACCTTCAAACTCCTTCAGCATAACACATTCCCAACACCAGCTTCAAACTTTATACTAAACTCACATGCGCGCGCTCGCACACACACACACACACACACACAGCTACTAGGCCAGCTCGCCTTCTAACTCCCTCAACATAACACATTCCCACCACCAACTTCAAACTTTATACTAAACACAGACACACACACAGACACACACAGACACACACACACACACACACACACACACACACACACACACACACACACACACACACACACACAGCTACTAGGCAGTCTCATCTTCAAACTCCTTCAACATAACACATTTCCACCACCAACCTCAAAACTTTATACTAAACACAAACACACACACAGGCTGCCTCACCTTCAAACAACATCAGTGTAACAGATTCCCACCACCAACTTCCAAACTTTATACTAAACACACATGCACACACCACACACACAAACACACACACACACACACACACACACACACACACTGCTACTAGGCCATCTCACCTTCAAACTCCTTTAACATAACACATTCCCACCACCAACTTCCAAACTTTATACTAAAACACACACGACAGCCTCGGACACCTCTCACACACAAACCCAGCTGTACAAACCCCTCTTTTTTCATCCTTTCTCCTATACTATGGGACCCCCCCCCCACCTTCAGAGCTGAACTAAAAATTTTTCATATAAAACAAAAACTGTACCTGCCATGCAGCAGATCACACCACCTAAGAGCCTCTCAACATCAAGCATTATTTTCTCATTTATTAACATATCTTAACTCCATCTCCCCTGCCTCAACTCTCATTACTCAACAGCCTTTCCATAGGTTCATAGGTACATACTAAGTGAACAGCCACCACAAGCCTAGCCATGCAACCCAACTGTGTCCCATGTATCATGGCTGTTTATTAAGAGGGGGTTGTTAGAAAGTTTCAAGAGTTTATGGGGAGAGCATGTTGGGCAGAGGCAGACAGTAATGCCCAAACTGTCAGAGACATGGTAACCAGATCCAGGGTGAATTTCTGATTTCCCCACACGTTAGTCAAGGTCATGCGTAAATAGAGCTGGGGATGGATACTGCTTCAGATGGATGGAGAGATTATTCAAGAGCATGGGGATCCTCGGACATATACCTGTCTCACCAACATGTCTTGTGTCATGAGCAAAATTAAAATCAAGTGGTTCTGATGATGTTCATTTTGTAGATGTGAGAATGTCTTATACATCAGGCATAGATCACCTCTCAGTAACCTGTAGGAGACAGAGTATAGAGATAGGGCTTTAAGGTGATCCATATAGGGCAATTTGTTTATACCCTAGATTCCCCTGGTAAGAAACCTTTATGGACATTTTGACCGTTCATGTAGTCAGGTATATTCCAAAGGGGGCATTATACTCAATGATGGGTCTGGTAAGTGGCATTATGACTTCTGCGGTCATGGAGGTCACACCCCTTCTTATAAGGTGAGCAACATAGAATCATTCTTACTACCTTGGCCACATGTTGGTCTAAGGCCAGATGTCTACATGTATTCCTAGATCCCTGATTACTGAGTCAACACTTAGGGGTATCTTATTGGGGGAGTAATTAGCTAGGGTGGTAGTTTTGCCAAAAGGCTCTATAATGCATTTCTTGGCATCGAGTTTTTGCCCCAGTCATCTGTCTGTATCTCTCAGTGGAAGAGGCCTCACTAATCCTGACTTCCTGTCTCTCGTCTGTGATCCAGCTGGGAATCATGTGGGTCTTTATGCCCAGTTTGGCAAGTTTATAACTATACCAGAGTGGGGTATTATATCAAATGTAATAGCCCAGTCCAGGTAGGTATGCACCTACCGGAGTGGGGTATTATATCAAATGTTATAGCCCAGTCCAGGTAGGTATGCACCTACCGGAGTGGGGTATTATATCAAATGTCGTAGCCCCGTCCAGGTAGGTATGCACCTACCGGAGTGGGGTATTATATCAAATGTCATAGCCCAGTCCAGGTAGGTATGCACCTACCGGAGTGGGGTATTATATCAAATGTCATAGCCCAGTCCAGGTAGGTATGCACCTACCGGAGTGGGGTATTATATCAAATGTCGTAGCCCCGTCCAGGTAGGTATGCACCTACCGGAGTGGGGTATTATATCAAATGTCGTAGCCCCGTCCAGGTAGGTATGCACCTACCGGAGTGGGGTATTATATCAAATGTCGTAGCCCCGTCCAGGTAGGTATGCACCTACCGGAGTGGGGTATTATATCAAATGTCGTGGCCCGTCCAGGTAGGTATGCACCTACCGGAGTGGGGTATTATATCAAATGTCGTAGCCCCGTCCAGGTAGGTATGCACCTACCGGAGTGGGGTATTATATCAAATGTCATAGCCCCGTCCAGGTAGGTATGCACCTACCGGAGTGGGGTATTATATCAAATGTCATAGCCCAGTCCAGGTAGGTATGCACCTACCGGAGTGGGGTATTATATCAAATGTCATAGCCCAGTCCAGGTAGGTATGCACCTACCGGAGTGGGGTATTATATCAAATGTCATAGCCCAGTCCAGGTAGGTATGCACCTACCGGAGTGGGGTATTATATCAAATGTCATAGCCCAGTCCAG
The DNA here is from genome assembly GCF_019279795.1 of Protopterus annectens. Classification (NCBI taxonomy): domain Eukaryota; kingdom Metazoa; phylum Chordata; order Ceratodontiformes; family Protopteridae; genus Protopterus; species Protopterus annectens. Next base: position 347,046,394 of record NC_056743.1, read on the forward strand.
GTTGGTATGCACCTACCGGAGTGGGGTATTATATCAAATGTCGTAGCCCCGTCCAGGTAGGTATGCACCTACCGGAGTGGGGTATTATATCAAATGTCGTAGCCCAGTCCAGGTAGGTATGCACCTACCGGAGTGGGGTATTATATCAAATGTCGTAGCCCCGTCCAGGTAGGTATGCACCTACCGGAGTGGGGTATTATATCAAATGTCGTAGCCCCGTCCAGGTAGGTATGCACCTACCGGAGTGGGGAATTATATCAAATGTCGTAGCCCCGTCCAGGTAGGTATGCACCTACCGGAGTGGGGTATTATATCAAATGTCATAGCCCCGTCCAGGTAGGTATGCACCTACCGGAGTGGGGTATTATATCAAATGTCATAGCCCAGTCCAGGTAGGTATGCACCTACCGGAGTGGGGTATTATATCAAATGTCGTAGCCCCGTCCAGGTAGGTATGCACCTACCGGAGTGGGGTATTATATCAAATGTCATAGCCCAGTCCAGGTAGGTATGCACCTACCGGAGTGGGGTATTATATCAAATGTCGAGCCAGTCCAGGTAGGTATGCACCTACCGGAGTGGGGTATTATATCAAATGTCGTAGCCCCGTCCAGGTAGGTATGCACCTACCGGAGTGGGGTATTATATCAAATGTCGTAGCCCCATCCAGGTAGGTATGCACCTACCGGAGTGGGGTATTATATCAATGTCGTGGCCCGTCCAGGTAGGTATGCACCTACCGAGTGGGGTATTATATCAAATGTTATAGCCCAGTCCAGGTAGGTATGCACCTACCGGAGTGGGGTATTATATCAAATGTTATAGCCCAGTCCAGGTAGGTATGCACCTACCGGAGTGGGGTATTATATCAAATGTCGTAGCCCAGTCCAGGTAGGTATGCACCTACCGGAGTGGGGTATTATATCAAATGTCGTAGCCCCGTCCAGGTAGGTATGCACCTACCGGAGTGGGGTATTATATCAAATGTCGTAGCCCCGTCCAGGTAGGTATGCACCTACCGGAGTGGGGTATTATATCAAATGTCGTAGCCCCGTCCAGGTAGGTATGCACCTACCGGAGTGGGGTATTATATCAAATGTCGTAGCCCCGTCCAGGTAGGTATGCACCTACCGGAGTGGGTATTATATCAAATGTCGTAGCCGACTCCAGGTAGGTATGCACCTACCGAGGGGGTATTATATCAAATGTCGTAGCCCCGTCCAGGTAGGTATGCACCTACCGGAGTGGGGTATTATATCAAATGTCGTAGCCCCGTCCAGGTAGGTATGCACCTACCGGAGTGGGGTATTATATCAAATGTCGTAGCCCCGTCCAGGTAGGTATGCACCTACCGGAGTGGGGTATTATATCAAATGTCATAGCCCAGTCCAGGTAGGTATGCACCTACCGGAGTGGGGTATTATATCAAATGTTATAGCCTAGTCCAGGTAGGTATGCACCTACCGGAGTGGGCTATTATATCAAATGTTATAGCCCAGTCCAGGTAGGTATGCACCTACCGGAGTGGGCTATTATATCAAATGTCGTAGCCCAGTCCAGGTAGGTATGCACCTACCGGAGTGGGGTATTATATCAAATGTCGTAGCCCCGTCCAGGTAGGTATGCACCTACCGGAGTGGGGTATTATATCAAATGACGTAGCCCCGTCCAGGTAGGTATGCACCTACCGGAGTGGGGTATTATATCAAATGTCATAGCCCCGTCCAGGTAGGTATGCACCTACCGGAGTGGGGTATTATATCAAATGTCATAGCCCAGTCCAGGTAGGTATGCACCTACCGGAGTGGGGTATTATATCAAATGTCATAGCCCAGTCCAGGTAGGTATGCACCTACCGGAGTGGGGTATTATATCAAATGTCATAGCCCAGTCCAGGTAGGTATGCACCTACCTGAGTGGGGTATTATATCAAATGTCATAGCCCAGTCCAGGTAGGTATGCACCTACCAGAGTGGGGTATTATATCAAATGTCATAGCCCAGTCCAGGTAGGTATGCACCTACCGGAGTGGGGTATTATATCAAATGTCATAGCCCAGTCCAGGTAGGTATGCACCTACCGGAGTGGGGTATTATATCAAATGTCATAGCCCAGTCCAGGTAGGTATCCACCTACCGGAGTGGGGTATTATATCAAATGTCGTAGCCCCGTCCAGGTAGGTATGCACCTACCGGAGTGGGTATTATATCAAATGTCGTAGCCCCGTCCAGGTAGGTATGCACCTACCGGAGTGGGGTATTATATCAAATGTTATAGCCCAGTCCAGGTAGGTATGCACCTACCGGAGTGGGGTATTATATCAAATGTCATAGCCCAGTCCAGGTAGGTATGCACCTACCGGAGTGGGGTATTATATCAAATGTCATAGCCCGTCCAGGTAGGTATGCACCTACCGGGTGGGGTATTATATCAAATGTCATAGCCCAGTCCAGGTAGGTATGCACCTACCGGAGTGGGTATTATATCAAATGTCATAGCCCAGTCCAGGTAGGTATGCACCTACCGGAGTGGGGTATTATATCAAATGTCATAGCCCCGTCCAGGTAGGTATGCACCTACCGGAGTGGGGTATTATATCAAATGTCATAGCCCAGTCCAGGTAGGTATGCACCTACCGGAGTGAGGTATTATATCAAATGTCGTAGCCCCGTCCAGGTAGGTATGCACCTACCGGAGTGGGGTATTTTATCAAATGTCGTAGCCCCGTCCAGGTAGGTATGCACCTACCGGAGTGGGGTATTATATCAAATGTCATAGCCCCGTCCAGGTAGGTATGCACCTACCGGAGTGGTTTATTATATCAAATGTCGTAGCCCCATCCAGGTAGGTATGCACCTACCGGAGTGGGGTATTATATCAAATGTCATAGCCCCATCCAGGTAGGTATGCACCTACCGGAGTGGGGTATTATATCAAATGTCGTAGCCCCGTCCAGGTAGGTATGCACCTACCGGAGTGGGGTATTATATCAAATGTCATAGCCCCGTCCAGGTAGGTATGCACCTACCGGAGTGGGGTATTATATCAAATGTCATAGCCCCGTCCAGGTAGGTATGCACCTACCGGAGTGGGGTATTATATCAAATGTCGTAGCCCAGTCCAGGTAGGTATGCACCTACCGGAGTGGGGTATTATATCAAATGTCGTAGCCCCGTCCAGGTAGGTATGCACCAGCTTCCCCTCATCCATTACCTTGGTGACTTTTTCAAAGTGGTCCACCAGGTTTGGTAGGCATGAACTTCGAGAAAGCCAAACTGAGTGAGGTCCAGTGTCTGAAGGTTGCCTGCATCTCTATTGATCATTCTTTTCCAAGGCTTTGCATATTAAACTAGTCAAACTAATAGGTCTGTAGTTTCTGAAAGTTTCTGAACCGTAGCAGTCCACCATTCTCATAGGAAAAAAAAACAGTTTCCAGGCTATAGTTGAAAAGTGACTTAAGTAGCCCTGATAAGTCAGGTTTCAAGGTTTTAGAAAGCATCCTGGCATACTATCCAGGCCCATAAAGGCTAAGGTTTTGCCACTAGAACGGAGTGTTATGCTAGTAGATAGGGTTGAAGTTTGAGCTGAATTTGTCAGCCAGCAAATTGGCTGCATCTCTCATTTTTCAAGGAAGGTGACATCACTGACCACCAGTTTAGCACACTGTGTGCTCTCTTTGAGGTTCTGGGCATAGCTGTAGAAAGCCATGTGGTGGCCTTTAGCCTGTGAGGCTACCTTGACTTTGTAATTGGCCTTCTTGGACATTTTGTTGTAGGAAAATAACATGTCTGCAAACTCCTGTTTTAATTAGAGAGCTCATATTATGGGAGTTGCTCTTCTTGATTTTAACCATGACTTTTTTCCTTTTGTTATATATCCTATTAAGGTTATGATTCAACAAGAAAGATTTGTTTTTAGAATTTACTTTTGTGTTTACTTCTAGTAAGTACGGCAGCCTTTATACAACAAATTACATGGTTGTACAAGGTGTCTGTGAACAATTCTGAAAAAGTTGTTATAAACTTGGGTTGGGAGGGTCATTGAATTTTGACAAACTATCACTTAATAGAATGTAATTTGTTTTGGAATAGTTCCTGTTAGATGGTTTGCTGGGGTTACTGAACTAATTTTTTTTTTTTTTAACTGAAGTCAACCTCTTCATGGTCTGACCTCACCAGCGAGGACTTTACACCCCCATGCCACACTCTCCCATATTGGCAAGTACCAGCTCCAGTATTTTTGAATCTCTGGTATCTGGATAAGGGTATTTGTGTTAATAATGTTCAGGAATCATTGTGCCTACAAGTACGAAGCAGCGTTTCCCACTCTATAGAGACACAGTCAACTCTTTCACACCTAGCCCGAGTGGAATTTCACATCTCCTGACACCTGCGAATTTCCCGCCTCGACTGCTTTTGCCCAGACTAAAATTCACAGAATATACTTTTTTTAATCAAGCTGTACACAAATGTATTTATGTCAAAAGCAATAAAAGTTAGAAAAATGTCAAAATATAAAGTTATTTAGCACACACTCCTTTTCTCAGGGGTGATATCTCCATGTCAGCCAGACCTAACAATAATTTTATATTGCAGTAGTAATTTGATTTGTAAAATGATTATAATTATGCAAACAGACATTACTATCTCTGTAGCTATGGAAGATGGACCTCAACTATCAGTGTGAGTTTTGTCTGCACAGGTGTGCTCTTCATTTTCCTGCAAAGCAGTTTTGTAGGTGTCGCTCCATTTATGTGATACTTTCATAATTATGAATGGTATGCATATTGTCACATTTAATTGGTAAATACATGTAAATATCTGTAAAAGAATACGAGATAGACACCAGCTACCAGTACAGCGTTTCATCAGCATTGTGTATTATTTCATTTAATAAGATGGGGAATAGAATAAACCCTTCCTGCTACAATTTATTAGTATGATTATTAATGTAGGACATCTGCTACATATTAGTATGATTATTAATGTAGGGCATCTGCTACATGTTATTAGCATGATTAATATTGGGCATCGACTACATGTTATTAATATATGATTATTAATGTAGGGCATCTGCTACATGTTATTAGTATATGATTATTAATGTAGGGCATCTGCTACCTGTTATTAGTATATAATTATTAATGTAGGGCATCTGCTACATGTTATTAGCATATGATTATTAATGTAGGGCATCTGCTTCATGTTATTAGCATGATTATTAATGTAGGGCATCTGCTATATGTTATTAGTATGATTATTAATGTAGGACAGCTGCTACATGTTATTAGCATGATTATTAATGTAGGGCATCTGCTATATGTTATTAGCATGATTATTAATGTAGGGCATCTGCTACATGTTATTAGTATATGATTATTAATATAGGGCATCTGCTACATGTTGTTACTATGATTATTAATGTAGGATATCTGCTACATGTTATTAGCATGATTATTAATATAGGGCATATACTACATGTTATTAGCATGATTAATGTAGGGCATCTGCTATGTTATTAGTATGATTATTAATATAGGGCATATACTACAGGTTATTAGTATGATTATTAATGTAGGGCATCTGCTACATTACTAGTATGATTATTAAAGCAGGGCATCTGCTACATGTTATTAGTATGATTAATGTAGGGCATCTGCTACATGTTATTAGTATGATTATTAATGTAGGGCATCTGCTACATGTTATTAGCATGATTATTAATGTAGGGCATCTGCTACATGTTATTAATATATGATTATTAATATACGGCATCTACTACATGTTAGTATGATTATTAATGTTGGGCATCTGCTACATCCTATTAGTATGATTATTAGTGTAGGGCATCTGCTGCATGTTATTAGTATGATTATTAATGTAGGACATCTGCTACATGTTATTGGTATGATTATTAATATTTGGCATCGACTACATGTTAATGGTATAATTAATGTAGGGCATTTATTCATCTTATTTTTGGAAAATGACAATTTTTTTCTGCTACTGGGTACCACAATTGTCTGAGGGCCATTCATGAGCTCCATGTTGACTGTGCATATAAACTGCTATTCAACAACACATCCAAGAGAACAATGCCAGAGATATTTAAAAAAATGTATTTATGCAAATATGCATATTGTGTTAATAAACAAGTGTAAATATATACAGAATGATAGAAGGAACAGCAGACAATTTTACATTTAAGCTTTCATCTGATACTTAGAGGAGCATATAATACTATCTGGTCACAGATATAATTAATACATGACATGTTCAGAATGTCTGGAGAATAATACACATAGTATGGGGTACTGAGTACCCCACTTGTCTGAAGGGACAGCCTGACCTCTTGGGTAACAGAGCATGCAAAATTTTACTGCACAATAAATTCAGATGGCAATACCCAAGATAAATAACAAGATATATTTATGCATATTTATTAGGAACCAAGCATACATATCTGCATTGGTGGCAGACAGCAGGTATCAGTCATAACGTTTTCAGGATTATGTAAGCTTTCATTTGACATCATGAAATACTATGTATATTCTCTCCATCACATTAGCAATGTTCTTGCTTAGTAAGTACTGTACTAGGTCAGTGGCCAGTTCTCACCTGTGTGCTGACCTGTTCTGTGAAATGCTGTTCCATCATGCTATTTGGAAACTGCCTACTTACATTAAATATGCAGATCTCCTTATCTGTCATGTGAATTACTAAACATGCATAAATATATGCTTACTAGTGGTAGTTAGACACCAGGTAGCAGTGGGAAGCTTCACATTTTGTAAGCTTTCATTACATGCCATGAAGCACCATGTATAATCTCCTTACATGACAAATTATTAACAAAAGCAATAATGTCATGCACTCACACACACGTTTGCATTTATACACACATATCCATTTACAAATACACATGTACTTTTGCAAATGCTCACACATCCCATTATAAATGCACACATACATGCAATTTCAAATACACATCCATTTATAAACACATGCATACTTGCATTCATAAATACACACACATCTACTTCTAAAAACGTAGAGTTGTGTAAAGTTTTACCATAATGGTAGAGGGCCTTCTCTTCACTGCTGCAGCATTCATTAAATTAGGGATCCTCTGCTAAGGGGTGGCCCAATGCCTGGCCAGAATACCAAAGCTTAGGTTGCTATATGGTACACCGTACATCACACAGGTTCATAGGTGTGTACCAGAATAATGACCCTGGGGCCTTTACAAGACTAGCCCATAGAAGTGCCCTGACATTGTGCTGCCCGTCGTTAGTTCCCAGTGCCAATATAAAGTAGAGCCACTGAAGTGATCCCCGGGGTGAACTTTGCATTACTCATCCACTCATTAAGATTTCGCTTGAATAGGGCTAGTGAGGTGCTCTGCTTGACATGTATGAGAAGTCTATTCAATAGCATGGGTAGACACTGGGTTATGAACCTGTCCCTCCAGCATGTTTTGTTGATTGTGGTAATGAGGTTGAGGTTTCTGGAGCATGTGGTGTGGGGGGATTGAGATTTCTTTAGATGTAGCATTTCTATCAGAGCGGGGTCAGACATGGCTTTGTAAGGCAAGCAGAGATCGACTCTTAGTAGATGATATGAGATGGAGAATAACTGGAGCTTTTTTGAGTCTGTCCATGTAGGACATGTGTTTAAGGCCTAGGATCCTCGTTGTGAGGTACTTTTGTGGCATCTCCAACTGTTGCTGGTGTCTAGTTAGGTACATGCCAAATGGGGCATTGTACTCAATTACTGGTCTAATGAGGGAAGAATAGAGAGAAATGATGACCTCTTTCTTCCTGGATGCAAAGCACATAGAAGGACTTTCTGTCCACAGTGGCAATGTTGTGGTCAAAGGAGAGGTTGCTGTCAACCTGTGTCCCCAGATCTCTTATAACGCCTTCAGTGTTCAGTGGGCTACCATCGATGTGGTAATTAGTGGGAACTGATTTTTTCCCAAAGGGGATGACTATGCATTTTTTGTCATTAAGCTTAAGGCCATGGTTTTGACACCAGTCATTGGTCTCAGTGAGGCCTTTCTGTAGAATGTCTGCATCACTTGGGGAGCTAATAATGGCTCCCAGCTTCCACTCGTCTGTGAATTTGGTCAGCCAGAGTCCCTGCATGTTGGTCTGGATTTCTGAGAAGTAGATGCCAAACAGGAGAGGACCCAGGACCGATCCCTGTGAGACTCCACTCATGACTGGTCAGCAGTCTGACTTGGAGTCCACTACTTTCACACTGTGGGTTCTGTGAGCCAATTTGCACCCCACCTAATGATATAGGGGTTGATGCCTAGTTTGCAGAGTTTATCAATAATTCTTGAGTGAGTAATGGTATCAAAAGACTTGCCTAGATTGAGGTAGGCTGTATGAACTGCCTTGAATAAAACCACAAGAAACAAAATCAAAATAAAACCACAAACCACCCAGTTGGGTCACTGGTTTGTGGTTTTATTTTGTATGAACTGCCTTACCTTCATCCACTGTTCTGGTGACTGACTCGAAGAAGTCAACCAGGTTGAGGAGGCATGATCTATCTTTCACTAAGCCAATTTGCGTGGGATCTAGAGTTTGGAGGATTCCCTATATCCTTGTTAATTAGGTCCATGATGATGTGCTCCATAGCCTTACATATCAGACTTGTCAGGCTAATGGGCCAATAATTTCCAGGGTCTGTAGTCGCTCCTCCTTTATGGAGAGGAATGACTGCAGCAGTGCACCATTCAGTAGGGACAAAGCCTGAGATGAGGCTGTGAGTGAGCTGAGCACACAGATGTTGTGCCAGTTTACTTTTTAATTCATGTAGAACACAGCCAGGGATATTGTCGGGCCCCATGGAAGCTGTATTCTTGGCCTTAGACAATGTAGCTTTAACCTGTGATGCAGTAATGTTAGGTTTTTGCTCCTTGTGTGGCATGGAGCATAAAGGTAACATCCAGATGCATTATCTTCAGAAATGAAAGCTCCAGTAGGAACTTCCAATTGCAGGAAATAAGACGTAATCAGTACATCCAGAAGAGAAATGGACCAGGGGGCAGGAGGAGGGAGTGAATACTCCAACAGTGAAGAGAAGGACATCTACCGTTATGGTAAGATTTTACACAACTGTACTATGTCCTTTCATTTCACCGTTGCAGTACTCCTTACATTAGGGAGAGTGCCCAAGCTCAGAAAGAAACTTGGGAGGAGGAAGGACCACAAAGCCCGCTATGAACCTATGGAGAATGTCTCTAGAAAAATCAGCTCTAGCTCTAGAAATTACATCCAACTTTTTGTGCTTGGTAAATGTATGCACAAAAATCCAGGTAGCTGCCTCAAGAATAGAGTTAGTATCCAAACCCTTGAAAGCACCAGAAGAAGCCACAGCTCTTGTAGAATGAGTCTTAACAGGAAAAGGAAGACTCTTACCATGAAAAGAACAACAAAAGGAAATAGCTTTAGAGATCAAAGAAAAAATAGCTTGCTTAGATGCAGCTAATTCTAGGGACACATCAGTTTATAACAGCTGCTCAGATTTGCTAATAGTCTTAGTTGTATCTAAAAAAAATTAAAATTGTCTATGCACATCCATTGTATTTAGCACACTCTCACTGGTAGATTGCAGAGAGGGGGGAAAATTAATAGACTGATTAAGGGACAGCTCGGTAGCCGTCTTGGGGATAAAAGGAGGATTAGTACGCAAGGACACCCGTCCGTATGAAACACCAAGAAAGGAGGACAAGCCGTAAGGGCTCGAAGCACAGACACCCATCTGGTGGCATTAAGGGCCAACAAAATTACACTCTTCCAACAGCAATGCTGCAAGGAAGTTGAAGCAGTGGGCTCAAAAGGAGCCCGAGTCAATTGTTCCAAAACAAATTAAGATTTCAGGGAGGAGGAACAGGCTTCCTGGGAGGTCTAATATGAAGGACACCTTTAAGAAATTGTTTAGCTTCAAATCTAGAAGTTAAAGGAGGAGATAAAGGCAGACAAGCAGAGACAGCTGGTAAGTGGGCCTCAACAGAAAAATAGGCCAAACCAGCATTGAGCAACTCACACAAGTAAGTAAGGACAAAAGGACATCCACACTAAGTGAATCCAGGTTACAAGAGACACTCCAAACAGAAAACCTCTTCTATTTGGATAAGTAGGGTGTCCTATTACTGTGTTTCCTGGCCTCCTGCAGGACCCTAAGCACATCCTGTCAAAAAAGGCGTCCATGTGGAATCAAATCCCATCACCCACAGTGTCAGTAGAAGAAAGGATAGGTGGAGATGATGACAGATCCCTTGTCTTGTGCAAGTAGGTCCACCCTGTGGGGTAGCTTGTGATGATTGCCCTTGGCTAAATTCAGAAGAGGGAACCAGTGGTCTCTTGACCAAAAGGGAGTCACTGACAACATTGGATTATCCTGTTGAATTCTGAGCAGGATTTTTGAAATAAGGAAAGTAGGGGGACTTATAAAGAAACACCCCCTTCCAAGAAAAAGATGGGCGTTTATCATCCTGGGACTCTGGCACAAAAAAAAGAGGAAATTGTCTGTTCAGAGGGAAGGCAAATGGATCTATTTGAAGAGTATCCTTGACCCGAGGAAATGTAAACTGCCTGAAGAGTCACTTGATATTGGACAGCAAGATCCCACACCAGGAGTGCCAACCGGCAAAGATAAGATCTTGTTTCCCCTGTTTGTTTACATACCACTGGCATTATCTGTAAATACCTTGTGAGGTCCTGGGGAGAAAAGATGAGAAGACTGAAGTGCTCTCAACTCTCTAACACTGATGTGCTCTTTCTGTTGAAGAGGCAACCACACCCTCTGCACCTTTAGGGAGCCAAAAGCTGCTTTCAGTCTCAAGTCTGAGGTGTTTGTGAACAGCTCCTGAGAGGAAAGAGGGGATGAAAGGAGAGTCCTGGGTTTCGAGGAAGGAGATGAACTACAAAGTCTAGGGGATGTGCATGCTGAAGCCAAACACTTCAGAAACCACTGAAACTTTCCCATGTTGTGTTTGGCAATTGGGAGCACAGGGATAGTGAATGCCATGAATCTCAAAGCTCTCAGAAACTTCCTGGCTGTGAGTGAGCCCATAGAAAGAAGAGTTTGAAAGAAGGAAATGAATGTTAAGACCTTGGGAGGAGGCAGAGATCTCAGCATAGGCACCGTTGGAATCCTGCACCCCAGAAAAACATGGTACTGAGAAGGAGTTAGAAAAAAACTTTTTGAAATTTATTGTGAACCCTAGGCTTTGGATTAGGGGAAAAGTAAAATTAAGACTTTGGAAGAGTATCTCTGGATAGGATGGCAGAAAATAAGATCATCCATGTAAAGAAACACTTGGACCCCCTAAATCCTGCAAAAAAGCAATCACAGGAGCTATGCATTGGGGTAGTAGAGAGGCCAGAGGACAAAGCAGAGAAGTGAAACTGCAGGGAAGCAACAGAGAAATGTAAAAACTTCCTGAAAAGGGGGATGAATAGGGATATGGGGATAAGCATCCTTGAGACCCAGATAAGCCATAAAAAGCCTGAGAAACAGTAGAGAGAACAACGTCTGAGGGGATAACATTCAAAAGGAAGGAACCTTCAGAGATGTATTCAGGTGAGAAAGATTCAGAATGGGTCTCCAAGTGCCTCTTTCCTGGGGACCAAAAATATTTTGGAATAAAACCCCTTTCCCCTTTGAGCAGCAAGAACCCCTTGAATAGTTCTCTTAGTCAAAAGATCCTGAAGCACCTCTGGAAAAAAGCTTAACTGTTCTTGAAGTGGCTGAGGAATGCCCATGGGGGGGGTTCCAAACCATAAAATGCACTTGGTGAATGATGAAAAGAACCCAAGAATCTTGGGTTATGCTTAATCAGATAAGGAGAGACAGAGAAAGAATAATGCAGCTGGGAAGAATCAGATAGTCAGACAGCACATGGTTTTATCTAGAAAGGAAGGCTTCAGAGTGGGAGAGGTCTGTGTAGACTTATTAGGAGGAACTCTCCTACCACCCTTCTTAACTTTAAGAAGAGGATGAGACTGTCCTCTAACAAAAGAGGATTTAGCAGAATAATTTCTCAGGAACTTGGGCACTGGTGAAACAAAAATATCTGTCAGATCCCGTAACTCCTTACCCTTTGCTGCAGAGACTTGAATAAATCAGCTGTAGCAGCACCAAGCAAACATTTGTTGTGCAGAGGAGCATCCATCACCTTAGCCTTAATATCATAAAGCAGAGGTTGAGGCCATAGCTAGGACCATCTCTTCACCAGAGAGCCAGAAGCCGCAGCCCTAGAAGAAGCATCTCCTGCATCATAGATGGAATGGTAAGCAACCTGGGAAGAAAGCCCTAACAGAGACAACGCAGAAGTGTTACCTTCAGAATCAGGAAAGTCAGATATAACCGGACAAGCCTGAGAAAGGGCAGCCAGAACATATCTGGTCATATGAGTCTGATAATTAACGTCCCAAATGGCTAGGGTGCCTGAAGTATAAACCTTTTTACCCAGCCTTTCCATGGTCCTGTTGTCCTTATCAGAAGGATGAGGGTTGGTAGAAAGCAGTCATTTAGAAGGCTTGGGGGATGCCACAGAGACCACCCAAGAGTCAGCAGTAGAGCACTTGTAAAGGAATTTGCAGTTATCAGGCACTGTATAAACTGATGGTTTGCTGAGAGTCTGGGGCCTGAGAAGCAGAAGAGAAATTAAAGCCCCCAGAGGGTCTGGGACACTCCATTGGAAGAATCTCACAATATCTCCTCTGCACTTTAGACACTTAGGAACAATACCATTTAAAGAACTCCATTCATCCTGGCAATGTTATACCTCAAAGAAATCTCTTTAAAAGGGGATTCTGAACTAGTAGACTGCTCTTTCTGAAAGCCATACGCTAGAGGGGAAGGAATCTGAGGAGAATAGGCCTAGGAGGAGAAGATGACCAAGGAGAAGGCAGGACGTAGGCCTCCTGAGGAGGCTTCAAGGCCATAAGAGCATTAAATTAGCCCAGAGTAAAATTCTACCATTCACTTTGACAGTCTTTAGGAACAGAACAAACATGTATTATCTTTTGCTTCTTTTTTAAGGAGACGTCCAGCTTATGAAACATGGAAGGCTCTGCCTTCAGCCTACACTCAATAATTATAGTCGGAACTTCCTCCCTCACCAATACCTGAGGAATCTCCCTAGGCTCTTCAGTGATAATCAGCCATCGCTCCTCCTGAACATCCAAGATGGATCGATGCTGGCCTCTAAACCAGTCACAGCAGTAAAATCCAACCTGGAAATGGGCAAATCTCCAGGCTTTCATCAGCCTCGAGAGGGCCTTCTTCAAAGATGGCTGATGCTCAGGCTGGGATTTACCCTGCACTGTCTTTTGCTTAGGGCTTTAGATGCAGGTTTTCAAGATAAATAAAGAGGGAGCCTAACTAATAGTACAGGACATATGATCGTGAGAAGCACCTAAACAAAAGCACTTCTCATGACAGTCTTTGAGAGTCTGTCTCCTGTACTGACATTTACCCTTTCTGGATGACATGAGACCCCACAACAACACAAAAGTAGAAGCAAAAAGATTATAAGCAGAAAACCTTAATGGGGCATTTATCTGAAGAGCTAGGTACAAAAGCAGTGACTCGTGTGATCAGACTATCAGCGATGGTGTACGGACTACTGGGAGAGATGTTCTGAGGATGGTACATACAGACGTCACCTTTATATTCTATACAAGAGAAGAGCATACATATGATGCATGACGTACCTTAAAGCAACCTTAAGACTCTGGTATACTGGCCAGACATCAGGCCACCCTTGGCAGGGGATGCCTAATGTAATGAATATTGCAATAGTGATATGGAAGGACATCACACAGACTCTTACATTTGTAAATACACACACACACTTGCATTTATAAGTACATATATTCATTTCTAGATACACACACACTTTAGAATTTTTAAATACATGCGTTCAGTTATAAATACAAACTCTCAATCTTGTGTTTATAAGTACACACACAAACTTCCAAATCCATTAGTTCAACAATTTTTAAAATACATTACAGAAAGTCTGAGGACTGCAGTTACATAATGCCAGCAGTTTGCATTTTTAAGTATATAACCTTTAAGAAAATGCATGCTAATTCAATAGCTGTTATAACAACGTTCATTGTGCTTTTCTGTTTGCTATTTATTTGGCATGATTTTCAAAAATCAAAGCTAATGACCCATTTGGACGTGTTCAACACAGAACTGCACAAAACTCTAATGATCTGATTGGCTTGCTGTCTGCTGATGTCACATGCCTGTGGAATTCTTGGTAGAACAAAGATCAGCCTGTGAGAGACAGCCTTTTTGAGATGCGTTGGAGCTACTGTTGATTAAAATCAAAATAAAGATTTACTTTTGGATTTTATAATTGCCACCATCACCCATGAAAGCTAGCACAATTTACTTAATAGAACAGATAATGGTACTTGCGTATTATTGCAACCAGATTTTCTGGTTAACGCTGGTTGCTTCCCGTTGTGTTAACTACTACCAGAAAGTATTGAGAAGCACAGAAACCATGCTTTTATAAGATTTTGTGTGTTTAGGCAGGTGTAGGACTTAAATACATGAGAAAGTAATGTTTCATTGCAGGTACCCCCTTTAGCAGCACCATCTACAGTAATACGTAGAGGAACATTGTAAAAGTTTCCTTAGAAACACTGTTTGTATAGCTATGATGAATAAACAGTTTAGCAGAAATTTGTGTAAACTCCTACATACTCTTTCTAAAACTGGTGCTGGCTGCTATGTGAATTTAAGTTGTTATAAACATTTATGTTTTTATAAAGTATATGTGTATGGCCGTACTTTGTGCGGTGTTTGTCGAACATTTGCATGAGCAGAAAATGCTGTCTTGCAATTTGACATTGCTTGTTAGCCATGTTGAAACTGCTGTTGTCCATAATGTCAGTTTCAGTAATTAGAAACCTTTCTGTGTGCATGTAAACCGTATGTGTAGGACTTTAGTTCATGTACTGTTAAGTGCAACACTTTCATCAGCAGTATATGCTACCTTGGAATATCACACCGGTTGTTAGCCATATCAAGTGGCAGGGTACGAAGCAAGACATTTAAAGTCATTACCAATGCAGTGCGTCTTTTTAAAGATTGCATAAAAGTATGTCTAAAAAATAACTAAAGGTTTACCAATAACCCTTTCTGTGTGTCTGTCTTCTCCTTCACAGCAGAATCCCTTTCACCAGGTGAAAGTAATGTGAGTGACAGATCAATAGCACCCATTACAACTGCAGCGTGCGTGTGTAACGCATGCAAAACAGGAAGCGGTTTTCAGTACTTGTTCCTGTTCTTAAAAAGTTGTGGGAAGTTTCATGCCACTACTGAGGGGTTCCCCCGACACTTTGAAATGTTTCATGGGGTGCCATCTGTGCAGGTATGCGCGAATCACAACTGCGATAATACACAAGTACCAAGATGATTGTAATGTTTTGTATTACTTTTGAGGATCCATTAGATGAAATAAGAAAATAGGTATAGAAAATTGTATTTTATTCATTTTTTTCGAAATGGTACCGGTTATTTTAATGTTAGCAGGTAAAGATGCACAATCATGAAACTCAGCACTCATGACTGTGCCATCTCTAGCTGCATAGCTGAGAGGAATATTGACATTTTTTTATGACAACACACATTGGGGTTGCGGGGGGTGTGAAGCTAGCTTTCATTTTGAAACTCCTCCTATAAGCACAAAATGGACTTCACAAGGATAGTGCTATAGGCATAAGAGAAGGTCTGCCATGAATAGGGTATTTAGTTTAATGTTGAGCATTTCATGTTGGTCCAGGTGTGAGCTATGGAATTCTAGGGACATAGAGGGCGACCTATAGCTTGCTAGGATATCGTATGGGAGTTTGTCTATGGTGATTTGCACATGGCTGGATTCCAGGGCATTATCCTGTTTAACCAGCCTAGAGTTATACTTGTTGCTAATACAGAATGACACTCCTCCACCTTAGACTCCGTCCTTGCAACTGATAGTCTAAATGTGTGTAAGGCACTTAAGCCTTGCGCTGCCAGATTACTTTCTGCAAATTTAAACCATGACTTGGAAAAGCAACAGATGTATATATTTTCCAGAGTGAGGACACTTTGTAGGGTGTGGAATTTTTACAACTTTTTCAACAGCATTGAGCAGTAACATCTTTAGGTTTCTTTGGGTTTTACTTGCCACGATGGTAGGTTTGTCAATTTGCCATTGCCTAAAAAGGCAATAAGGGGGTGGATAAAATTTTAGTCAATGTTTAGAAGCCTAGGGAAGGCAGATGCTGACCATCCTTTGTAAAGCAATGTGGCTTAATGATGTCCTCACATGCTGACTGATTGATTCCCCCTGAACAGGCATCAGAAACTAATCCAGTTACTGGACTCAATTCATACTATGGCATCAGAACAGGCATCAGAAACTAAGCCAGTTACTGGACTCAATTCATACTATGGCATCATTCTTTGTGAAGGTAAAATTCTGCTCAGTGCAAGGCAGATACCTCTCTGATACGCACACACTAAGAGAGAGATCAGCAATGTCTCTCTTCATATAGTCCATGTTACTGTGTGACAGGTCATTACACACACACATGGAATATGATGGAATCGTACTGCTACCTGTGCTATACAGACTAGAGCGCATGCATAACATGGCAGATCTTGGTACCACATAAGCAACTAACCATTATCTTCTTGTTCAGTCTGGTGAAGGGGCGTCTGTGCATCATACAATCAAGTCCCCTGTGACAAGAGCTCTTGGTAATGTGTTTACTTGCCTTATGGACTCTGATCTTGGGGCTTCACTGGGTGTAGGCTGTGTGTGATGTTTGGTGTTGATTTGGTGAGTGTTTTAGAGTTTGCTGAGGATAGGTCCTGCCATTTTCAGGCTTATGAAAGTCTGAGGTTTGGGAAGATTGCTTTTTACTGCCTCAGCATAAGCTGGCCTATGTGTGTGGTGGACACTACATGTAGTGGATGTAGTTGTGTGTGTTCTTGACAAATGAAAATATAGATGTGTGTATTTAACTGAAACGTGGTTTCAGAAAAGAGAAAGCACTCCCTCACTGAAAGAGTGGTAGGCATTAAAACCTTGCAAACTCCACACTGAACTGGAGTGTAGCGTGAGAAGGGGATGCATGTGTGTGTTCCTAAGAAATCACTGCACTTCCATACTTATAATGCAGGACAGAGATTTTGAATTTCTCCACATTCATCTCCCAATAAACAAAACCAAACATTTGATTGTAGTTATTTCCATTCCATACTGGCTGACCAGGAGGAACACCTTAAATTGACATCCCTCCCTATAAGCTTCAGCCATTACCCTCTGAGGTGAATTCAACTATCCTTTAACCACACCTCCTAAGAGCAAATAGTCAGAGTTCAAATAATCAGGTCTAAAATATTATACAGGATTCTCAGCAGCATAGCCCCCACCCCCATGTTCAGTGCACATAATTACTAAATCTCTGGTCATATCTGACCACAATGCAGTAACAATTGGTCTAACTGTAAAGTCTGAGTTACCTAATAAGCCTTCTATCTTCAGAGACTACTTTTAAGTCAGATCTACACTGGCTAACTCATGAAACTCAACCACCATCGTCATGTCAGTGATCCAGTATCACACGCTACAATATTCATGGATTAATTCTATGCCTACCTCCAAGCTTGCAACTGATGCCTTAGTCCCGATAAGGCCTAAATACACTGTCAAACTTAAATCCAGTTGGTGCAACGCAGTATCAAAAAACTAAACAATAAGAGGAAGAAACTCATAGGCCATAAAACAAATTTGAGATCCCACTGGCTAGAGAAGAACTCAACATGATCAAGAAAGAAATTAAAAATAAAATAAAACCCACTAAGTGCAAGTACAATTTAAGCTTATGGGCTATGGATAACCACAAGGATTGGTTCTGAGCCACCACCCATGCTAAGGATAACCACAATGCCTTCAGCAGCTGTAAAGGAGCCAAGGAAGTAAGAACCACCAATAGTTTGAGTTAATGAAAACTACCAGATACTCACCAAGGAGTATCTAACCAATGTCAAAGCAAACCACTTCAGCTCATGTTTTACTCCCCAATCTCCCCTTAATTACCTACAGCATATTAACACGCCAATAAATAACTTCTGGGCAGGTCCTAAGTGGTCTCCAAGGGTAAGAGAACTAATTCCATGGGCCATGGCAACGTGCCTGGTTGTATTCTACCAAAATTGGCAGACCACTTACCAGGCCTATTCACCCTCAGCTTTTGCACTGGATTCTTGCCAGTGTTTTGGAGAACTGCTGTAGCCATCCCAATTCCACAAAGGGCATGCAGGTATGCCACTACTCAACAGGGCAACTATGGACCCTTACATTCTCACCAGATTTATCTGGAAGGCAATGGAAATCGTTATTATAGAGCTCATCAACAAGCAGCAGCAATCCTCCAATGCTGGACTCAAACCAGTCTGGGTCTGTGAAAGGCATATCCTGCCTTCTAACACCTACAGGACTTTTTTTGAAAGTCACTGAGGCATTAGACTCAGGCAAATCAGTTGACATGACTTACCTAAACTTGGCCATAGTCTGACACAATTCAACACTTGGGTATCAGTAATAAGCTAAAACAGTTAAAATATAAATGCTGTGGTAACTACTGAATAGCAAACAGGCTGACACTGACAGTCTATCAGACTTGGAGGTACTCTCTTATCAAAAGAGTAGTTACCAGTGGTGTCTCCCAGGGATCAATCAGTCCTAAGGTCACTATTTGTTTGCATCTACATCTCTGACATTAAGGCCAACAGCAACAGTCTGTAGATGACAAAGTCTTTACTATCCTATATCTCCCAGATAATCTTCATATTCTCCAGGAGGGGCAAATACATGCTAATAAAGGACACTTGGACCGCATCCTCAGATATACTTATTGACTTTAATGGAGCTCTGGAGGGTTTTACATTTACATCCAGTGACTGCACCCTGAAAATTTATACAAAGTCAAGTTAGATCCTCACATTTCAGACAGGTATTTATATCTCTGGAGCTGTAAGAGTTACTAAAGAAATGTAAATATCAGACTGCTCTTTACAACTCAATATTTACATTAGAACGGTTTATCAGATTTTAGGTCTTAAACTAGATTTTAAACATCAAAATAAACACATTAAATATTAATTTCATAAAGCTTTGTAAATTTGCATCTCAGTAACTAGTCAAGCTACACATATGCTGTCAGGGTTCCTATTAGATGACAGAAGATGCATTCTTTCGAATGCGTCTTGGTCGAACTTGAAAAGACGAAAAGGCAAAATGATGAAGCGGCATATAAGCAAATTCTTTCCCTGGGAAAGAAATTGCTTGTCCGCATCCATTACTTTGTCATTTTCATCACTGTAGTGCAATCTCAGAGTTGGTATATTTAAGTAGGGTGGTGTGGGGGGCAAAGCCCCCCACTTTATGTTATAAGTGTTTTTAACTGTTTTTTTTTTTGTAACAGTGACTTTTTTTCCCCTTGGAAAAAAATCGCTGTTCAAAGCATTCGAGTTTGTAAGCTTACACTTATATGGGGTGGATAAATCATCATTCACTTGTCTAAGCATTCAATGATTTACTATAGACTCCGCTGTGAGCAGCATTCTGTTTGTCCATCTGTCATTTTTATGATGAGGCTATGCAGTTCTGCATTACTTGTTTGTGAAAATATTTAGGAAAAAAATCTGTTAATAAATTATGCAATTAATATCACATTAGCATCAATGTCAGTGTAGTTGTGTTGCCCATAATGTAACCTTTAAAATGAAATCCTTCAATAGGTTGCATGTAATATAGTGCTGGAATTATTACAAATATGAATGAGGTCAGTAGGGTGCAACTAGAGAAACACATTGGTGTCACTGGGCTGTAATGAATTAAATGCCATGAAATGCAGCAGTGTGCACTTTGGGAAAGCTTCTACTGCAGCTCCTATCACATAGATAATACCAACCAAAAAATGAACTGGTAATTGGGGATTTGGGCACTTTCACTGGCAATGAATGATCCTCTGACCATTATGTGACCAAAGCTTAGAAAATCCTTTTATTTATATAGACAGATTACTCACCAGGGATATAACTTCTATACTCAACATAGTCCTCCCATCCCCCTCCGTATCAGGTCAGGGAGAGAGTATGATACCTCCCAAAGGCATGTACTTGTGTAGGAATATGACCCAGCTTGAGAGACCAGAACATTTCCTTACTAAAACAGTAAAGGGCATCCTGTCCGAATCACACTGATCATTCTAAAGTGCCAGCATTCTTTTCCATTACTGAAAATATCAAATAAATGACCACCACTCAAGAGCTCTATACGTCCTCAGAAACATAAATGGGGCTTGCTGGTGGGATAGATGCATAATGCAAAAATAATACATCTTTTGTGGAAAAGATACTCCATGGATACAAAGACGAGTAGCTCCCACACCCTTTTTAAGCACGGCCTGGCTGACTGGATGAGCAATCCTAAGGGACGCTCTAGTCTGTCCCCTCAAGCATTTATGGAAAGGGATCAAAAATGGATACATAGCACGTCACTTTGTTGGGGTGTGCTGTTTATTCATGTCTTGGTTAATTCACTGTCGAATTGTTGGCTATAGGTTCCAAATGTTTCACCATATCAACTTATTAATTTGCGTTTTGAGTAGTTTTTGCTTGACCAAAAAAATGCTTCTTAAAATTATCAAATAAAGCAAATTCATCTCTCTTGATAATGGATAGTTGATCATGGCAGTTTACATTTATGTGATGGCTGAGCTATGGTGATGCATACATCCAAATGTGAGGTGCAAAAGGTTTCGTATTTCAAAATGAGAGCACGATTCGCAGCACTGCACACGACTGCAAGGCATTTCTCCCTTTCTTAAATCCAGTAGTTTACAGGATCTCCAATTTGTGTAGCTCTAGTGCAATATACAGAATCCAGTGCATTGAAATGGAGTGTTACTTACATGGCAACCATCTTGCAATTACAGCAACATCAGATTTTATTTACTGAAATGCACGTTGTGCCAAATCCCACTGTAATACCATTGCTAAAATACATTCTGCATGTGTGATAACTAGTCAGTCACAGTTGTTTAACATATTGTAGTCTGTTTTTGTAAAACTGGAAACTGTTCTGTTTTTGGACCCGCTATACTTTAATGGCTTGTTTGAGACTTCAGGGATACCACAGCGATTACTTGTTTTTTTTTTTCTAAAATTGGAAGACGTGTATATGACTTTTGCAATTTCTACTAACAAATAAAATATTTTAAAAAGTCAAAAATATTAATACAGGAAAATTTATCAGATTATAAACATCACATTTTCACTTTTCAGAAGTGTTTAGAAGAAATGTGGAAAAACGCATATAGAAAAAAGAAAACATATGGGTACTACTAGCTTTGTATATTTATATTTCATGGGCATAGCTGCAACATTGCAAATACTATTTAGAAATAATTTTAATAGTTAAGAAATGTATACTTCTGAAGTTGTATAAGATATGAAATATGTATTTATATAAAAAGAAATTAAGGAATAAGTCAGAAATATTGTTACCCTGCAGATCACACATAATATGTCAATGGAGCTAGTGGATTAATTTAATATACTTGTTAATATAATTTGAAAATGTTCTGTTTATGCAATTACTACTTATAAAACTGAAACTCTTCTCAATGTTCTTTGGTAAGATTACATGCAGAATTTGCATTTACAAACCATTGCTAGAACAGATGCGAGAATTACCAGCAAACAATTCACATAACTTTCTCAATGCATATATTTCCGATGAGGATGTATAGCAGAGAATTAGACTTTTGTTCTCTTGCACAGAGAAGTTTCCATTTGATGAGTGGAGAACTACACAAAAAATGACATTGAGTACTGTAGCAGATGGTTTTGTCACACTGCCATCACTGTACAACAGCATGCCTAAAAATACCTAAAGTGTGATCAAAATATAAATGCTTTTTAAACTAAATGTCAGTAAATAAGCTTAGATCCTTTCATGTAGCATATACTAAACTATTTTCAAAGCAGAAAAGTAGTGATTTATATTCAATTTTATAGTTCACAGTTCTGTGGTGTTTAGAGCTAGTGTAAACTTAAGTGGACCTGTTGCAGCTGGCATGGCTCAATGTTAATGACATTACTTCACGATTGCATGATGGCGATTGTGTAGAACAATTTAGAAAACAAACAGGAAATTAGGGTATTGCATATCTGGAGAAGCTTACTGTAAGGAGAGTAGAGGAAAGTAAACTAAAATAATTAGGATGTTGAAAGGGATTAGCTTGGTTAATGCCACATAGTGCATGGATTTATTTAGTACAAGTATCCACAGGGCAGTGACTACAGAATTAATAACTTGCATAGTCCTCCATGGGATTCTACTCCAACTTCAGGCTCTAAGATTTTTATCAACACACTGCACTGAATTGTTAATGGATGGGGAAATAGTCGATCATGTCATTGATCAGGGCTTCATCATTAGCCTATGAATTGAATGGCTATACTGAACGATTGCTTCAGCAGGAACTTTCCGAGTCCAACATCCAGTGCAATATATAGCAGACAGAAAGCAATGCATATCCTTGGGCATGTCTGTAGTGTTCCAGCCTATCTTCTTGAGAAAGTAGCCTTAATGAAGGCATCAGCATTTCACCCAAGTGATTCTTCACTTAACAGCAGAAGATTTTCTTGATCTATTCATCAATACATGCCCAACTTTCAAAATCAGGAAAGAATATTTATATGACAGAAATGTTATATCATTATCATTATAAAAGTACTTAGGATCACAGAGTCATAGGAAGTTACTCGGCTAATGGCCCTGAGGTCATTATAAGCCTAGCCAAGAGTCTATCCCATGCACAGACAAATCAGCACCCGATGCCCCTGTCCATCAGGGATATGGGTGGAATCCCAGGGATGTATTATCTATTTCCCATCCAGTTATCCAGATTGTGCTTAAAAAGGGGTAAAGAGGTACTCTGCTTGACATAGATGGGGGAATCTCTGGGACACAAAACTGTCCTGCCAGCAAGTCCTATTGATGTCACAGACCAGGTTGAGGCTGTGTGTGTGGGTTACTCAAGTGGAGCTTGACTTCCGAATATTCAGCAGTCCCATCAAGCAGGTCAGGATTGCCTTGCATGCCAGACAGAGGTCACCTCTGAGGAGTCTGTATGAAACTGAGTAGAGTTATAGGGTTTTTAGCCTATCTATGTATGGTAGATGTTTGAGGCCCTGGATTCTCCTGGTGAGGAAACTCTGTGGTCTCTCCAGCTGCGGGATGTGCTTTGCGAGGTACATGCCAAATGGGACATTGTACTCAATAACGGGCCTTATAAGGGAAGAATACAGGGATGTTATGACCTCCTTGTCCCTGGATGAGATGCCCTTACTTAAGAGGTGGGCCATGTAGAAAGCTTTCCATACAATGGAAATAACATGGTGGTCAAAAGTCAGGCTATCAATCTGGGTGCCCAAATCCCTCACGACTGACTGTGTGCTTAAAACGTTATTAATGTGATAACTTGTGGTGACATCTCTCTCCCCAAAGAGGATGATGATGCATTTTTTGATATTGAGCTTGAGGGCATGTTTCTGGCACCAGTCATTTGTTTGGATGAGACCCTCTTGGAGGATGTCCATGTCACTAGGGGAATTGATAACAGCTCCCAAGTTGCAGTCATCTGCAAACTTGGTCAACCCATAGCCCACTGGTTTTAGCCTGTACCTCAGAAAAGTATATCCCAAATAACAGAGACCCCAAGACTGAACCCTGGGGTATGACACTCGATACAGGTCTACTGCTTGAGGTGGCTTCCCCTGTTTTGACTAGGTGGGTTCTATCAGTGAGCCAGTTGGCTACCCATCTAGTGACATACGGATTAATGCCTAGTTGAGAGAGATTAGCTATTATGCCCGAGTGGGGAATAGTGTTGAAGGCTTTAGCCAGGTTAAGATAGGCGGTGTGCACAGTCTTCTTTTCATCCATGGCTTTGGTGACCATCTCAAAAAAGTCTACCAAATTTAACAGATATGACCTCCCCTTGACAAAGCCAAACTGTGTGGGATCAAGTGTTTGGAGGTTACCAATGTCCTTGTTAATGAGGTCCATGATAATCCATTCCATGGCCTTGCAGATCAGGCTAGTTAGGCTGATGGGTCTATAATTTCCCAGATCAGTGGATGCTCCATCTTTGTGTAGAGGGATAACAGTAGCTGTCCTCGACTCAGCTAGGACAAAACTGGTACTCAGGCTTTGGTTGAATAGGGCGCCTAATGGTGCTACATGTTCCTGCCTGAGTTCATGTAGGATGCAGCCTGGGATGTTATCAAGTCCCCTGGAAGCTGTATTTTTTGCCTTTGAGAGAGCAGTGATGACCTGATCCCTAGATTTAAGGAGAAGGGGGCAGGTACTGGGAATATCCTGATTTACTAATGGGGGGCATAGGGGTGAAATTTTTGCTAAATCTGTCACACAGCAAGTTTGCTATATCTACGGCATTTGTATATGTGGTGTTCTTGACCCCCAGTTCTGAACAGATCTGGGTGCTTCCTTTGAGATTACTGACATACATGAAGAAGGTCTTATGACTGTCTCGAGTAGATGTGGCCAATTTGAACTCGAAGTTAACTTTGGAGGATCTCACTTGTGCTTTTATTTGCTTGTTTAGGCTAAGGAGAGTTTGATTCCAATTGGTCACCTGCTCCTTTTTGGTCCTTTGGTCTTTTGTTATAGAGTTTATTTATTGCAGATGTCTACCAGACATCTTGGATAACAGACTTGGATTACAATTTAATTTTTAGGAAGTATTAGTGCTGGAAGAAGATGAATGCATAATACTTCATTAATGGTTTCTGGACGTAGTATTCATAGAATCATAGGAAGTTACTAGGCTATTGGCCCAGAGGCCCTTACAAGCCTCGGCTAGAATTAGGAAAATTTGCTAATGGAATTTCTTAGATGTAATAAATTTGTAATTTCGTTGACAGGTTCATAGTCAAGTACTGGCCTAACTGCCCATGAGGGCCGTTTTAAGCCAAGCCAATTTCCCTTTTTCTGCTCGTATTAACCTTTGCCATGTGATTCGAGATTGTCCTTACCCATCACATGGTCTATAATTACATATTATCCCTAATAAGAGGAACTGGGATTACACCATAGATAATTTCAAGGGACACAGTGTCAAAGGAAAAATATACTCCCAGCTGAATACTTACAAATAGCATCAGATGTTATAGCCTACCCTATCTCCATCCTGATAAATAGAAGCATAACAGAGTCTAAAATCCCCTCTATGTGGAAAATATCATATGTCATCCCACTTCACAAGGGTGGCTCCTCCACGGAAATATCAAATTTCAGACCTATAGCAATAATGTCCCCAATAGCAAAAATAATGGAAAGGTGTGTTCACAAGCAACTCCTGCACTATCTTACTCTAAATAATCTTTTGTCTAACACTCAACATGGCTTTCGCCCCCATCACAGTACAACCACTGCCCTCCTTTCCTTTGTTGACTCAGTCAACTGCAACCGTAATAATAAACTAATTACCTCTGCTCTCTTTCTGGACCTGTCAAAAGCTTTTGACATGGTTAATCACCAATCGCTGCTCCACACCCTGGAAACCCTTCACCTTGACTACTCAGCCCTAAGCTGGTTTGATGCCTACCTTTCAGGTAGACAACAAGCTGTCCAGTGGCAAAGCAAGCTATCTCAATTACTACCTAACACCATAGGAGTTCCCCAAGGCTCTATAGTTGGTCCCCTTCTTTTTTCTGTATTCATAAACGATCTCTATTCAGTCATCCCGAAAGCAACCTGCATTCAATATGCAGATGACTCCACACTGATCTGCTCTGACGCCTCCCTCCATAATCTCCAAGTAATTACCCAAAACTGCTTTGCTGCAGTTGAAACATGGTTCATAGAGAGGAAACTGATCTTGAATCCAACAAAAACCAAGCTACTACTAATTTTCCCCACCTCAGCTACTTCCTTAGGACAACACCCTCCACTTACTAATAATATGACCTTCCATGTTCAGTCCACTAATGGTACCATCATAGAGCCTGTCACAAATGCCAAACTACTAGGAGTCACTATTGATCACAAGCTCAAATTTGATATGCACATCAGTCAAACTATAAAAACTGTAAACAAGAAACTAGGTTCCATGTATAGAATTAAAAACTTTCTAACTCCCAATACCAAACTAACCATTGCACGTACACACCTTCTCTCCACCCTACTGTATGCCTCCCCAGTATTCTCCTTCCTCAATAAAACTGAGCTCAACAAACTCTCTATGACTTATAACCATATTGCCAAATTCGTAACAGGAGAACCGTACCATACTCATCACTGCCTAAACCTAAAAAACTCGCCTGGTTAGAACTCCCCAATCTTCTTAAACTTAACCAACTTACTGAAGCATTTAAAATAATCAAGGAACCACACAAAACCCCCTCAATGAACAAACTTTTACCCCTATTCTAATCTCAGCTGCCTTCGATCCTCCAATAGTGCACTAGTACAAACTATCAAATCTAATAACTTAGGTGGGGATGCTCTTTATGCTAATTCCATCGGAAAACTATGGAACTCCCTTCCTAACAACCTAAGACTAACTACCTCCCTTAGCCAGTTCAAAAGTAACCTCAAATCTTTCCTAAAAGCTCATTGGCTATGTCCCTGTACCAAACCCGACTAGTCCTAAAAATCCCAATACCCTCCATGTTATTTCCCGATGCCATCTCTTTTCTCTCTTATTACACTACCGCCCTGCTAAACTATGTTATATGATCTCTATTTCACTGTAACACCCTTCTACTTATTAATCCCTATGAGCATGGTATTCGATAAATCTTTACCCATCTCTTGGAGCCTATAATATAATCTTTAATATTGTCCAGGGAACCTATGTCTTCACTAATCCACATACTACATGAATTACTCAAATTATAGCTAAGTTTTAAATTGATGTCTCCTCTTACTATGTTATCCAGAATTTTTATTATGTAATGCAAACCTAAGTCTTGTTTTTTATTTATGTAGAGGTTTTTCTCCTTGAACTTTCTTGTAACTGATATGTTTAAACTTTTGATTACCTTACCATGTGATTATGAAATAACTGAAATGTAACTCAAAGCCTTTTTTTACTGTGGAGCTTTTCTCCCCGGGTCTCTGCTGAAAATGGATATGTATCCAGTTGGACTAACCCGGTAAACAAATGTAAAATAAAATAAAATAAAAATAAATACTTTAAAAATGATCAAAACATGGTAGGTTCAGGTTAAGGCACTTTAATCTTGTAGCAAGGAGACAAAAACGTGTTAATACAGAGTTTGTCTAACCAGAAACAGGAAATGCATTCATTTTTATAGGTTATCAAATTAATCCTGTCCTACTATGCTGACGTAACGAATTACCACCTTTTGGTCATCATCTGCTGACCATCTTTCCCATGATTTTCTGCTGATTTAAACAATTTTTATCTGAAACTTCCTGAGGAAAACAACATGGCCTTGGTTACTTTCAGTTAGATACTTGTTATGTTACATTCAAGATACTATAGCTAAATCGAACACAATGCTAGCAGTTCACTTCTCTAATAATCCTTTGTCTACCTTATCTCTAAACTACTGCAGCTGCAGAGGTTCCCATCCTCTGAACAAGGCTGTTTGTCTAAAATCATTACATTTATTAAATGGTTTATTGTCTATTCATATGCTTCTGACCTAGCAGATTAACACCTGCTTCTCAAGTACATTTCCACAAGGCATAAACAAGAATATTGCTGTGCTAGCAGTTACTAGGTTAGAGGGCAACATACAAGTTTCAGTAAGCATGCTGCAGTTTCAATAAAGCATATTTTCAGTCTCATATGAAACTCAATTTATATAAATCACAGTGCATGAGAAATAAAATGAAAAGCGTATTAAAAACACTTGATTATTAATTTGGCATTAAGCATACACATATATTAATACATATTTTTCTAACATCTCCCTCCTGTTAATACTTTTTATTCTATTTTCAAAAAAGGATAAACAGCTTGCTTCTTTTCCTAACCTCTTCCATTTAGGATTTGCAGTTAAGAAAGTCATTCAGTTTAAACTTTTATGAAAGCGTCTCGCATTCTAGCAGCTCTTCAAATTCAGTACTTTGATACATAGTCTCAGATACGGATATATCTATGAATTCCTTAAATAATTTCTTCATGCAGGGGATTCCATAACAAATACAAGCTCCTATTAGGAGTAACCCTACCCCAATAGCAATCAATATGTTCATAAAGATGGAGCCCCACCCCCCAAAGGCATTCTGAAAAAACTCTGTCAGTGGGTTTGGGCCTGGTTTGGTCATGGCCGACACTTGCTGAATCACCTCGAGATGGTCATTGATCTCATGCTGATGGTCAGGAATGAACGCACAGCACTCTTCTTTGCTTAAGCGCAAGTTCCGCCTCTCGCCGCTCGGGTGAAGTCAAGAGCCATTCGGTTTTGAAGCACTACAGTTCTCATGGCATTCAGTTCATCAGTTAACAGTTCAAGGGCAGAAAAAGTTGCATTACTCATTATTTCAAGAAGTTTAGACAGTTTTCGCAGTTCCCATATTGATTTGACTCTGCCATACATGGATGATATACCTGCCCAGGATATAACAGCATCGCTCAAGTCCATGTGCACAAGTTTGGTTCCCACATTATGATGGTCTTTCCACCCCGCTTCGATTCGTCCCACTGGATTCTCCGGTTTCTTAACAGTCTTTTTGGTTATGTCTCGAGTATTTCGAATACTCCCTTGAGGCAAAGCTGCAGTGTGTCGGATGGCCGGAACCAGGTATCCCAAAATACAACTGCCAGACCAATTCTCAGGTAACCATTTATATGCCTTTTTTCCCACATACAAAATAACAGTCCTTTACCTTTGTCATTACTTTATTACGAAATGACTGCCTTGCATGAAACATTTTCCTATCTATCACTGATAACTGTTTGAAAAGTATAGGATTGTGCTGTACCTGATCAAGAGTTTTATGCATAGATTTCAAAAATGAGTCATAATCTGTACAAGATCCACTCAAATCATTTGGTTTTCTATAACATTTGTACTGTACAGTAACATTACATTTACTCCATCCAACTTGGATGGAGTCATTTTTATAAAAACATACAATTCCTTTTTGTGTCACAGGCAAATACAGTGCTACCTTATCTTGTGCTTTAATAGCGACTGTGTAAAAAAACAAATTTTCCCAGGTCTCATTGACCCCTAGGGGGATAGCAGTCATTAACAAACCCCCGTATGCTGTTGGTATGGCAGTACAGACCCAGCAGTTCGAAACATTAAAAGTCTCTGCGTATACACGTGTAACTGCCTGATAAGTGTTGAAGTTCGGATGCCAGTATATGTTTGGTTCATTACGTCTAATCAGTTCAACCTTTGTGGCAGGAAAAAAGTACGGCCACAGCAAAAACAACAGTGTGATCAATATTGCAATAAAAACAATCATACAAGTTTTTTGAAGTTGCTCAGTGTCTCTACTCACTCTGTATCTGGCCATTTTGTTCTTGTTGTGCAGCAGTAACAAAGTTTTTGACCAGTTTACAGTGTGTCCAATGAATCCAGGAAGCTCACTCTGCAATTTTGACTGCAGTGGGTGTTGACAGCAGTACCTGGTACGGACCTTCCCACTTTGGAGAGCTCCAATTCTTCCGTTTCGTAATCTTCACCCACACCCAGGTGCCGGGGGCTACTGGTGCTTCCGATTTCGGTTGCTCTTTATCTGAAACAGAATTAAACTGCAAAAGTTTGTTATTCAAAACTCTCCTCGTATATCCTGCAAGTGAACTGTCAGCCTCCTGCTCTGTAGACATGAGAGGTTTCCACTGAGGTGTATAATATGCCCTCCCAAACAAAGTTTCAAAAGGAGTTAATCCCTTTACATTTGGAACAGTTCTCATACTCAACAGTGCTAAAGGCAAACAGTGCACCCAACTTTTCTGTGTTTCTTCTATCAGTTTCCTAAGTCTATTTTTCAGTACCCCATTGTGTTGCTCTATTAGCCCTGCAGATTGAGGGTGATATGCACAGTGGTTCTTTAACGATATTCCGAAATAACGACTAAGTTGTTGGATTGTTTGGTTCACGAAATGTGTCCCGTTATCACTATAAATCTTTTCCGGTATCCCAAATCTGGGTATAATTTCTTTAACAAGGACCTTTGCAACTGTAGCTGCATCTGGATTTTTAGTTGGAAATGCTTCTACCCATTTGGAAAACATGTCTATAATAACTAGGCAGTATTTCTTATTCTCGCATTTATTCAATTCTATGAAGTCCATACAGATAGTATGGAACAGATATGGTGGTGTAGGGGAACTCCCTTGCTTAGGCTTCAACGCCCCTTGTGCATGATGCTTGTTACAAACATGGCATGCTGCACAAAAATTTTTTGTATAGTTTGTAAACCCATAGGTTGTAAACACTCTATTCACTAACTGTACCATCCCCCCTGTTGAGACATGGCTCTGCCCATGGCTCAACAATGCTGCATATCTAAACAAATTAGATGGCAAAATCGGTTTCTTTTCCTTGGAGATGTACAGCCCCTTCTCAAGGATTGCTCCTCATTTTATCCACTTTTGTTTCTCAAGATTTGTAGTAAGTGTCTGCATTGTTTTTAACATTTCTAAATCTGAAGTCTCTGAGGATTGTAATTCCTCACTCAAAAGAAAAGTTTCTGCGGCTGAAACTGCCTGCTTTGCAGCTGTATCAGCCCGTGCATTACCTTTTGAAATTCTATCCTGTTGTTTTGTATGAGCTACGCATTTGCAAATAGCTACTTTCTTAGGTAACTGAATTGAATCTAACAAGTCTAAAATAAGTTGTGCATGATTAATAGGTTTACCAGTAGATGTTATCATTCCTCTATTTTTCCACTGTTGCGCAAAAACATGTACAGTAGAAAAAGCATACTGACTGTCAGTATAAATGTTCACTTTCTTACCTTTTGCTAAGGTATATGCCCTTGTTAAGGCAATCAATTCTGCTGCTTGTGCAGATAAGTTGTGTGGTAAAGATTTTGCTTCTAAAGTTTCAGTATCAGAAACGACTGCATACCCCACTAGGTTCTGTCCCATAGGACCCCTCCTGCACGAGCCAT
This sequence comes from Protopterus annectens, assembly GCF_019279795.1. Lineage (NCBI taxonomy): Eukaryota > Metazoa > Chordata > Ceratodontiformes > Protopteridae > Protopterus > Protopterus annectens. The sequence goes on from NC_056743.1 coordinate 347,077,624, forward strand.
CCACATAGCATGTCACCTCAGCATCATCCAAGGGAACATCCGTAAGGTCTTGTCTAGGTAATGTCTTTTGCTCAATCTCCTGCAGGCAGCAGTGCGGTTTGCCATCCACAGGTGTTGAAAGCAAAGTTGACGGATTCAAAGTTGTGCATCGTTCAATTGTCCTATGAGGTCGGCTAAACAGAATGATCATACAGGAAAGATGCCTAGCTGGAGAAAGATATGCTACTTTTTCTTGCAGTAAAACAAATGCAACTGCATGAGGCACTCTCAATGTGAGAGGGTGGAACAATACTACTGAGGCGGAAGCCTGCACTGCCATTGCAGCTGCAACTACTGCTTGTACACAGTGGGGCAAGGATCGCGCCACTGGATCTAACTGTGATGAATAATAAGCTATGGGGCGTTGTTTGTCCACATGTTGCTGTGTCAATACTGATGTCATATAACCTTGCTTACAATCTACAGTTTGGATAAACTGCTTGTTATAATTTGGCAATCCTAAAACTAAGGATGATGCTATCAATTGTTTCAGCTTACAGAAAGCTGCTTCAGGTGTCCATTGTAATAAATCCTGTGCAGCCATCATTTTTTTAAATTTTAAATCAGCCAGTGGAGCAGATTCCAAAGCATAGTTTGGTATCCAACTCCGACAAAAATTAGTAGTTCCCAGGAAGGACATCATTTCCTTCTTGGTAGTTGGTCTAGGTGCTTGTAAAATGGCTGTTTTTCTGTCTTCATCTAATATTCTACCTTCTTTGGATATTACATATCCTAAGCATTTAACTTGTTTTCTCCAAAGCTGTAACTTGTCTTTGTTTACTTTGTGACCTTGAGTACCTAAAAATTGTAACAAAGCTATCGTGTCTTCTCTGCATTCTTGCTGGGTGGGGGCTGCCAGCAGAATGTCATCTACATAAAGTAGAATCTGACTACCTTTCGGTGGGATAAATCCCACCAGGTTGCTTGCCATTTCCTGTGCAAATATTGTTGGACTTTCACAATACCCCTGTGGTAATCTGGTATATGTGTACCGCTTTCCCTGAAATGTAAATGCAAACCAATATTGGCTGTCAGGGTGTATCGGTATAGAGAAAAATGCATTACTTATGTCTACCACTGAAAAATATTTCTGTTCTGGCTTTAAATCATTCAGTAAGGTGTGTGGATCTGGCACCGTTGGTGCTCTGGGTATAATTGCATTGTTTACTGCTTGTACGTCTTGGACCATACGCCATTCCCCGTTTGCTTTCCTGACAGGAAATAGAGGTGTGTTACATGGTGAATCAGGAGATTCTATTAAGACTCCTTCCTTAAGTAAGGCTGCTATTATAGGCTTGATTCCTATCTCTGCATCCTTTCTCAAGGGATACTGTCTTTTCTGGGGTCTAAAAGCTGACTTTGGCTTTATGGTAACTGGTCCTGCTGTTTGTACAAGTCCTACATCTGTTTTTCCTGCTGACCAAAGAATGTCTGGTATGTCTCGCAAGGCTTTTTCCTCTTCTTCCAATAAGGGTAATATTCCGCTATTCTCACTAGCCTGTGAGTGCACAGCTGGGTGTGTCTGTGTAATCCAATTCAATTTCTGTTTCTGTACTCCTTGTTCTGAGAGTTCTAATTCTGTCTGTTTTTCCCACCTTGTGACTTTTTCACCTAAGTCTGCCCATTTTAAGGTTTTATTCTTAGTCAAACTAACATGGGGCAGTCGATTAGATTTGTAAAGTGCTAAAAATTCTTGGGGCAATGAACAGCTTGCTACACTGTTCCCTTCTGCATCCCAGTACAAGTTTCGCAATACTAGCCTGTTTGTATGGATTTGAAACAATTCTTGTTCATAATCTTTATCAGGACCTGGTCTATTGCAGTAATATAGAGTACAATGCAACAAATGCTGTTTGTCAGTGTCGAGGACGGGGAACTTGCTGATAGCTACATTCATTAGTTCTTCGGATACTGCCCCTGGACCAGTCGTAACCAAGTCCTGGCTGTACCAATAATACATTTCACCCTCCGGTCGCACTACAAAAGTGTCCATTTGTCACTGTGCTTCCATACCCTGCATGGTTGGAACTACTGCTATGCCAAATATCTGCATTAAATCTCTACCCAAAAGATTCACTGGGCATTTTGCAGAAACTACAATTTTACTTTTCTGAGTCATTCCTGAAACGGGGTCTATTATTGTAATGTCACGGGAGAGTGGCTCCCGATATAGCTGTCCATTAGCTGCTTTCACTAGTATATAATCTGGTGATTCTGTATCTTCCGGTAGTTTGGAAGGGTGTACCAGGGTGCATGAAGCCCCTGAGTCGCACAAAAATGTAACTTCCCTCCCCTCCACCAGAAGCGTCACTTCCGGTTTCGTGTCTGCTAAGTAAAGATCTAAGCTCAAAAGAGCTAGGTCTAAAATTTCATTTTCTTCTACGTCTGTGTATTCATATACATCCTCTATCTCTTGTGTCACATCCTCTTCTCCTGCTATCACATTTACACTTACCTTTCCGTGCTCACTCTCTTCTAATGATTCCTGACTATCATATAGTCATTCTTCATCCTCCTTATTTTCTGTAGTCGCCTTATTGTTTAGCCTGCAATCCCTTGCTAAATGTCCTTTTTTCCCGCACTTAAAACACTCACCCTTTTTCTTTCTTTCCTCGAAATCTTCTGATCGTTTGTCAGATTGTTTATTTCCCTGGGTATTTTTCTTACCCTTTTTTCCAGTTTGTACTACAAATACTTCTGACCCATCTTCTGCTGAAAATACTTGGGTTTTCTTTTTTTACTATTAAAATGTCTTTCTGCATGTCTAGCATATTCAAGTAAGGCTTGTAACCTACTTGTTCGATGATCTATCATATGCTTCATAATGAAGCTACTAATAGGTGCAATACAACCTTTTAAAAATGCATTTTTTCAATTGTTGTTCATACGGGGAATCATTAGTTTGATTTTCAGGAACTGTCATGCCACTATGATTGTTAAAGCATTCTAATAATCTGGCATAGTACCCATCTACTGTTTCTTTTTCTTGCTGTATGCATTGATTAATAAAAGTCCAATCAGCCCTAGGCTTCCACTTTTCAGACATTCGGTCCGTTAGACCCTTTACTCTGCCATCCAGTTCTGCATCAGTATGTGGGAGTGGTCTAAGTTGTGCGTCACGAGGATTCCAGCTGCCACAAATCATGTGCCAATCTGGACCTACAATTTGTCTAACTACTTTTTCTACTTCCTCTCCATTCAAATAGTAACTTAATCTCATACCCTGTAAGTCTTCTAAAAATTTTCTAAAATTCACCTTTGGGTGGGGAATACCTTCTGTGGCTTTCCGGATATCTTCCGGTGTCCACAGTCTATAAACTAAGAGAGTCAGATCTTGTCCTGCCTGTCCTGCCTGAGGATTTGGTACTTCTATGAGCGGACATATCTCTTCTTCGCTCATAGCTTGTGATGCTCTATTTAATTCATTTAATTCAATTTCCCTTCTCAAGTCGCGTGTTCGAGACCTGGTCTCGATGGGATCTCTGACGAACGGTTGTGCTTTTGCAGGGATAGCTGAGTATACGGAGGTGGATCAGCTCATCCACTCGCTTCATATTCTGGTAACGGAAGTGGAGGGGGCGAAGGAGGGGCCATTGCTATTACTAAATTATTATCTTCCTTGTCTAAAAATATTGTTTTTGAATTTTTAATTCTTTGCTCCCTACGATTTGCTTCCTCAAGCCACCTGTGCACCCGAGGGACTCCTAATTGTCTCTGCTTTTTCAATTGACCTTTCCCGTCTATTTTTAACTGTTTTACAAGTTTCATAAGTGCAAGTTTATCTAAATGACCCTCGAATTTGTACTTATCAACCCATTTCGTATAATATTTAACATTATCGGCACGCTGTAATTGCATATACTTCGCGTCTTCAGTTAGGGGCGTGTCTGGGAACTTTTTGTGCACTGATTTCCCATTGGTGTCTTAGCTAAGCTGTAAATTGTTACGTAACCCTTTCTATCACGTGGTACCACAAGTCTACACCTTTTTCACAGTTTATCTAGACTAACTGTCTACCTATTCTGTTTCCCTGATCTATGACAAAAAACAGTAACCCCTTCTTCTGTCCCTAATTTGCATAGGCAAATTTACCTGACAAAAAAAAACAGTTCTGTAACTAGTTCCTGATCTTGAAACAGAAATAAGGTAATTCCTCCTTACCTGACCCTCCGTGAGTTGATCCACCGGATCGTTGACTCGTCCTCCAATCCCAGATCAGAAACAGTGGCTGGCCTCTTTCGAACGACAATTCAGTCGGAGGTCTTTCAAAACAGAAGAGCCGATTTGGCCTCTTCTCCATACGGATGCATGCCACTGGGCCCAATTCTGACCTAGGTCCAGAGCAAGAGATATGTATTCCGGTCCGAAGGACCAATCTGTCAAAGGAAAAATATACTTTAAAAATGATCAAAACACGGTAGGTTCAGGTTAAGGCACTTTAATCTTGCAGCAAGGAGACAAAAACATGCTAATACAGAGTTTGTCTAACCAGAAACAGGAAATGCATTCATTTTATAGGTTATCAAATTAATCCTGTCCTACCATGCTGACGTAACGAATTACCACCTTTTGGTCATCATCTGCTGGCCATCTTTTCCATGATTTTGCAAAGCTTGTTGATATTATGGTTCTACCATGTTGGTTTGTTTCTGGAGTTTGCCCTGCACTTGCTCCTATGGGTTACAGCTGAGTCTATGCTAATCTAGTATGATGGTATACATTACTGTGTATTTAGTGGAGTTAACTGGTTTAGGTGGGAATTCGAAGCTTGCCAATGTATCACCTAGGAGTAGGTAGTTTGTCAAAGACATTTCTAAAGATACTTTGGGTGGAAGGGATCTCTGGTTTCAATTTTATTTCAAAGGAGACTATTTTATGGTCAGACCTAACACATGATGAAGCATACTAGTAAGGACAAGATTTAAGATGTCATTCCTCCTAGTGGGTACTCTGTCAGCACAACTACCCTTGAACAATTCCCAAACCAAAAAAAAAACATACATGTCCAAAGTGAAGTAACTTGACTAAAGAAAAGTGTGGGAAGGACTCCAGTTGCAACTACACAGTTTCAAGAATTAATTAAAATATAAAAAGCTTCAAGGATCTATGGTCAGCTTGTGCCTTCCTTTGCTGGGCAGATGGGCTCCCTTTGGGGGAAACAACTTCCATTTTGTTAATTTTCTTAACTTTTTCCTGAAGAAGAGAGTAATAAAACGTGATTTTAAAGCTGGGAGTCTTGTTTTATAACAGACTTTCTTCGGACTAACTACTTTTGAATGGAGCTCTAATTTTTTTCTGTCAGTTTAAAAGTGGTGTAAAATAACTGAAAACTTTTTTCTGTAGAGACAATGTGTTTAATTTTATTGTTGTGGGGCTGACATACAGTTTTAAAGTGCTTTTTATTGTTTTCTGTCAAAAAAGTAACCTTTGTGGACTGGAAGTGTTTATCAGCAATTGCCGCTCATCTTTCCCATAAAAGAGGCACCATTTTTTGCTTGACCATGAAGCAGGCTACCAGCCCCACAGTCGGCCCTTCTTCCAGCCGTAAAAGAAAAAAAATAAGCCAACAGCCTTTACCATCACAGCAGGATAGCAATTTCTCTCAGCTGCAGGTGCATAACTCTGCTGTGGCCATTTTTTGCACCTCAGACCACTCATCTTTTACTTTGCACCTCCTCTGATGTAGCACCTACAGCCACTAGGGTCTGGGGGTTAGCCACATATCACTGTGCCAAGTCAGTGACAAAGGAGATCCACTTACCAGTCCTGAGAGAGGAATCAGGGAAGGTTTCCCTGTTGTGTCACAATGATGTGCCCATGCCAGTCCTGAGAGAGGAATCGGGGAAGGTTTCCCTGTTGTGTCACAATGATGTGCCCATGCCAGTCCTGAGAGAGGAATCGGGGAAGGTTTCCTGTTGTGTCACAATGATGTGCCCATGCCAGTCCTGAGAGAGGAATCGGGGAAGGTTTCCCTGTTGTGTCACAATGATGTGCCCATGCCAGTCCTGAGAGAGGAATCGGGGAAGGTTTCCCTGTTGTGTCACAATGATGTGCCCATGCCAGTCCTGAGAGAGGAATCGGGGAAGGTTTCCCTGTTGTGTCACAATGATGTGCCCATGCCAGTCCTGAGAGAGGAATCGGGGAAGGTTTCCTGTTGTGTCACAATGATGTGCCCATGCCAGTCCTGAGAGAGGAATCGGGAAGGTTTCCTGTTGTGTCACAATGATGTGCCCATGCCAGTCCTGAGAGAGGAATCAGGGAAGGTTTCCCTGTTGTGTCACAATGATGTGCCCATGCCAGTCCTGAGAGAGGAATCGGGGAAGGTTTCCCTGTTGTGTCACAATGATGTGCCCATGCCAGTCCTGAGAGAGGAATCGGGAAGGTTTCCTGTTGTGTCACAATGATGTGCCCATGCCAGTCCTGAGAGAGGAATCGGGGAAGGTTTCCCTGTTGTGTCACAATGATGTGCCCATGCCAGTCCTGAGAGAGGAATCGGGGAAGGTTTCCCTGTTGTGTCACAACGATGTGCCCATGCCAGTCCTGAGAGAGGAATCGGGGAAGGTTTCCCTGTTGTGTCACAATGATGTGCCCATGCCAGTCCTGAGAGAGGAATCGGGGAAGGTTTCCCTGTTGTGTCACAATGATGTGCCCATGCCAGTCCTGAGAGAGGAATCGGGGAAGGTTTGCCTGTTGTGTCACAATGATGTGCCCATGCCAGTCCTGAGAGAGGAATCGGGGAAGGTTTCCCTGTTGTGTCACAATGATGTGCCCATGCCAGTCCTGAGAGAGGAATCGGGAAGGTTTCCCTGTTGTGTCACATGATGTGCCCATGCCAGTCCTGAGAGAGGAATCGGGGAAGGTTTCCCTGTTGTGTCACAATGATGTGTCCATGCCAGTCCTGAGAGAGGAATCGCGGAAGGTTTCCCTGTTGTGTCACAATGATGTGCCCATGCCAGTCCTGAGAGAGGAATCGGGGAAGGTTTCCCTGTTGTGTCACATGATGTGCCCATGCCAGTCCTGAGAGAGGAATCGGGGAAGGTTTCCCTGTTGTGTCACAATGATGTGCCCATGCCAGTCCTGAGAGAGGAATCGGGGAAGGTTTCCCTGTTGTGTCACAATGATGTGCCCATGCCAGTCCTGAGAGAGGAATCAGGGAAGGTTTCCCTGTTGTGTCACAATGATGTGCCCATGCCAGTCCTGAGAGAGGAATCAGGGAAGGTTTCCCTGTTGTGTCACAATGATGTGCCCATGCCAGTCCTGAGAGAGGAATCGGGGAAGGTTTCCCTGTTGTGTCACAATGATGTGCCCATGCCAGTCCTGAGAGAGGAATCCGGGAAGGTTTCCTCTTGTGTCACAATGATGTGCCCATGCCAGTCCTGAGAGAGGAATCGGGGAAGGTTTCCCTGTTGTGTCACAATGATGTGCCCATGCCAGTCCTGAGAGAGGAATCGGGGAAGGTTTCCCTGTTGTGTCACAATGATGTGCCCATGCCAGTCCTGAGAGAGGAATCGGGGAAGGTTTCCCTGTTGTGTCACAATGATGTGCCCATGCCAGTCCTGAGAGAGGAATCGGGGAAGGTTTCCCTGTTGTGTCACATGATGTGCCCATGCCAGTCCTGAGAGAGGAATCGGGGAAGGTTTCCCTGTTGTGTCACAATGATGTGCCCATGCCAGTCCTGAGAGAGGAATCAGGGAAGTTTCCCTGTTGTGTCACAATGATGTGCCCATGCCAGTCCTGAGAGAGGAATCGGGGAAGGTTTCCCTGTTGTGTCACAATGATGTGCCCATGAGAGAGGAATCGGGGAAGGTTTCCCTGTTGTTTCACATGATGTGCCCATGCCAGTTCTGAGAGAGGAATCGGGGAAGGTTTCCCTGTTGTGTCACAATGATGTGCCCATGCCAGTCCTGAGAGAGGAATCGGGGAAGGTTTCCCTGTTGTGTCACAATGATGTGCCCATGCCAGTCCTGAGAGAGGAATCGGGGAAGGTTTCCCTGTTGTGTCACATGATGTGCCCATGCCAGTCCTGAGAGAGGAATCAGGGAAGGTTTCCCTGTTGTGTCACATGATGTGTCCGTCCCTGGGGAAGCTGCTGCCATTAGTAACACACTTGGTCATGTTTTTCCTGTCGAAAAGAAGAGAGAAAGCCAAGCATGTATCTACTCCAGGTAGGAGTGTTTAATGGTCCTGGATCAGGGTTTAATTCAGGCTATACATCCTTCTTGTAGAGTAGTTTCTGTTAAAAGAGGGACTCCTCTTTTTCTGAAGAGATTCAAGATTCTTCACGTGAACAGGAAGATGCAGGAACAGTTTTTTTCCCTCAGATTTCTGATTCAGACAAAATCTCAGCTTCTGATTCTCCTTGTGGAGGTTTCTCTTTCTCTTTGAGGATATTTCTAGAATGTGCTAATGATTTCAGTGGGAGAACAATGAGGTGTTTCAACCCTACAGAATAATTACAGAAGAATTTTCCAGAACCTACACACATTATTCCTGTTCTGTCTGCTTAATGTCAACGAACTTCTCCTAAAAAGGCAGCTAGTGTAGAGTTTTCAGTTTTTTACATTTTTTTTTACACACTAGTCACAAACTTGACCAAGCAGAAATCGCTTTAGTTGATCCCTCTGCTAAGCATTTAATTCCAGTGGTACTCTTTCTGATAAGGATGGGAACATTGACAGATATGTGAAAAAGTGTATACTTCTGCAACTGTCATTTTCAGAATTTTGAATTGTCAGGTTCATTATTGTTTTGTTCTGACAATTTGTGAAAGCATGAGGAATGTTTTATCTACAGTTTCTTCTTGCAAGGAAAACCTTTGTTTAAATATCTCTCTTATATTGCACAAGTCAATACTACGAATTGTTTACAGTGTGTATATGACTGATACTTCAAGGGCTATGGCCACTGTTACTGTTTTGAGGAGGTTTGCATGGCTGCATTCTCAGAACCCCCAGATGATGTTAAAAGTCAGATTTTTAAATTCTCCCTTGGATAAAGATTTAGAGGTTGCCACCTGTGTTGCAGAGGAGATCAAAAAGTGTGATGAAACGGGCAAGCTGATGAAGGAAAAATCTAAATTTTTTCTTATCTCCTTTTTCAACACTTGCCAAGAGATTTTCTATTTCATCATCCAGCTTTGACAAAAAAACAAAATAAGCAATCTCAACAAAATACAGATAAAAAGGAAGAGCAATGGGGTTCCAAAAACATAAAAGCTGGGGTTCCAAGAGACCTTTCAAAAGTCTTTGCTGACTCCTTCACACAGGATTGTGTCACTGGGATATTAACTAGACACCTCAGTTCAAAGACCTACTGTTCCACATGAAAAACAGATTTTTATCTACATCTGTTTCTTAGACCTTCCACTTAGACTTCATTCAATGCAAGGCAATTCCTCAGGATTTTGGGTCTTATGTCATCTACAATTCTCACTGTACTACTGGCAAGACTCCACATGAATGGTGGTATCTGAAATCTCGTTGGTCCCAACATCAACACCCTTTATCTTTTTGCATCCAAGTGCCAGAAGAGAAATCATTTGGTGGAGCCAAAAGATGTCCTTAAATCCAGGTTTCCCACTGCAGACGCTTCAGTTATAAGAGGAGTAAAAGTCCAGGGTGTGGGGGACACAAAGGACAGACACAAACACAAAGAGATGCTTACCCTGATTAAGGTAATCAACTTTCAATCATCGTTGTAACAACTTGAAGAGGTCCCAGGAACCAGACAGTTCCAAAGTCATGTGGTACACCAACAAGCAAGGGACAACCCCCCTCGAAGACTAGCCATGTTAGACTGGGATATAGATTCACAGCAAAATCTCACTCTACAGGTGACCTACTTTCAATCAGAACAAAACTGTGTGGCCGAAAATCTAAACAGGACTAGGGCAGACCTGCACGGATGTAAACTAGATCAGGACATCTTCCAAGATTTGGTTCATCTGTGGGGATTTTCTCAAATAGACCTCTTTGCTTCTTCTGTGAACAATTAACTGGCATTCTTCTGTTCCAGGACTTCATGCAAGTAGGCCAAGAAGACAGATTCCATTTCATTTTCTTGGACAGGAATGTACCTCTGTGCTTTTCCACTCTATCCAGTAATATTGAAGTCAAAGTAAACTTTGTCATTTAGCCTACACAAATGAAATCTAAATGAAATTGCATGCATTAGCCTTGAATTTAGAAGACATACATACAATGACACATACAATGGACATATATACATTATTTCACATTAGGCAGGTTATTCTACTACATATTACCACAGTTAACCTTATCTGTAATTTTCAGCAGCTGAATAATTTCTTATTGCAGAAGCTCCACAGTTTACCTTATTTGTAATTTTCAGCAGCTGAATAATTTCTTATTGCAGAAGCTCCTATTGCACTATGATTCTCACATGAATAAGAGGATCTACTTAGTATAATATTTCTTATTCATTGCCATCTATGTATTGTTTATGTTTAGAATCTGAACTCTCATTTATTTGCACCAAATGATTGTTTCATATCTTGCCAGTGTACAGCTTCTCTGGGATTATTGCCACAGTTCGAGTCTCACCACCTGATGAAAGAAGCGGTTTCTGAACCTGGATGTTTAACAGCATACACTGGGGTAGCTTTTGCCAGACAAGTATGTGAACAGTTCATAAGCAGGGTGTGTAGGATCCTTGGTTATGTTTGTAGCTCTGTTGTGACATTGTGCTGTGTATAACTCCTGTAGTGCTGGAAGATGAAACTGGTCATCTTCCCTGCCACTTTCACTATCCTTTGTAGGGCTTTTTGGTCTGACTGAGCAGCTCCCGTATCACACTGAAAAGTTACATGTTAGGATACTTTCAATGGTACCCCTATAGAAGCTGGAAAGGATAGGGGGTGGTAGACTTGCTTTCCTCAGTCTCTTCAGGAAATGCAGACATTTATGAGCCATGTTTACTATATGACTGGTGTTTATTGACCAAGGTAGATCTGTAATGTGGACTCCCAGGAATTTTGTGCTCTCTACTCTTTCCACCATCTCGCCATTAATCACAAGAGGAGAATGAGCTGGTGGTGTTTTCCTGAAGTCAATTACCATTATCCAGGTACTTCTGAAGATGCCGCAAAGATTATTCTGGTGACTCCATTCCAGACTAGGTGACTCTGCTTCTCCTTTGTTTTGGAAATGACCAAGTAACACAAGCATGCTTCCAGACTGGACCACCTCCCACAAGTACAGGGGTAATGGATACACCACAATATACACAAGCATGCTTTCAGACAGACAGGACAATATACACAAGCATGCTTTCAGACAGGACCATCCCCTACAAGAACTGGGGTGGTGGATACACCACAATATACACAAGCATGCTTCCAGACTGGACCACCTCCCACAAGTACAGGGGTGGTGGATACACCACAATATACACAAGCATGCTTCCAGACAGGACCATCTCCCACAAGTACAGGGGTGGTGGATACACCACAATATACACAAGCATGCTTCCAGACAGGACCATCTCCCACAAGTACAGGGGTGGTGGATACACCACAATATACACAAGCATGCTTCCAGACTGGACCATCTCCCACAAGTACAGGGGTGGTGGATACACCACAATATACACAAGCATGCTTCCAGACAGGACCACCTCCCACAAGTACAGGGGTGGTGGATACACCACAATATACACAAGCATGCTTCCAGACTGGACCATCTCCCACAAGTACAGGGGTGGTGGATACACCACAATATACACAAGCATGCTTCCAGACAGGACCACCTCCCACAAGTACAGGGGTGGTGGATACACCACAGTATCAGTCATCTTCACTTGACTGCCTGGATGACGGGGTCTTAATTCCTTTTGGGCACCTGCTTAATGAGGACATGCAGCAGGTACTAATGTGGGCAAGAAAGCCGCTGCTAGAAACTCGTATATTATAGCAATAACCAATGACATCGGTGTGGTATCCTGAAGACTTACACAAGGCTGGTGTGGTTTAATCAAGTTGAAAAGCAGACCATGGGTAAATCTTCAATATACCACACCAGAGACTCTGTTATTGCTATTAAACAGTGACATTATTAAGAAGAAAAAAAACTTACTTTTCTTAATGTCTTTATATAAAGGTGCCATGGTGGTCTCCCATGTTTTCTCCGGTGTAGCTCAATGTGTGTGTATGTACCTGTAAGAAGCTATCCAAGGGCTTGCACAAGCTTATAAATACTGAGCACGTACAAGTCTGACTGCCATTTTGTAGTAAGCTGTTGAAATGTAGGCATTATGAAAGTATGCAAGATCTGTCTGTCAACCAGTTTGTTTATATTTTATGATGCTGCTAGCCATCCTGATGTGTTTCTATGTATTAAAGCATCTAAATGAAATACCCCGCCTGCTTGTCATCTATGTTAGAGAGTGATGAGTGACATCCGGCATCCTGGGGATTTCCTGACGTATTGCGTATGAGTATGGGACTTGTGTTCCCACACTTGCAGAGTACATCAGTGCTGTGTAAATGAAGCAATGGAGAAAGAAAGATCTCCGCTGCTTTTTTTTTTTTTAATTAAGAAAAAAGAAACCGGGGCACTTAACGTTTGGGAGAGACAGGACAGAGAAAATAAAAGGATAAATCAGCTTTCTTTAGATTTGCATAACATAACCGATTATCCTTTTATATTTCACTGCGCCGTCTCTGTTGTTCATTTGAGGTCTTAGGTTTTCACTGCGCCATCTCTGTTGTTCATTTCAGGTCTTAGGTTTTGTAAATTTATTTACAAAAAAATGAAAGAAATGAAATTTTTATCAGATATATTTATGGAAAAAAGTCCAGGTGACCGGACCTTTTCCCATTGGTATATTTTCATATTTATAATCGGCATGCAGGTATGGCTAGTCAATCAGCATGCTCCTTTTGAATATTAATGGCCATTCACTGTATAATAGCAAATGGCAAAGGTTTTCTAGTTGGTGCCAGTAACATAGCCAGCAGCTATTCAGGGCTAGTTGTTCTCTGGCTTTACAGTATTTATGCATGTTGATCTCCTATGCCCTTTCTTATTCCTCTATCTAGGTTAATTTATCAGCCATTTAACATCCTCTGTCAATGCAGTCGCATGTCGAATTGATTTTGAAAATGATTTTACATAAGAGGCCTCCAAAAATACTGGAGACCAATCCTTGGGATCTAAGTTTTGCTTTAGAACTCCTGCTCCATTGAAACAGCCTGGCTGGAGGATTTGAGGGTCTTAATATGGAAAACAATTTTACTGATTCTTCTGACCTCTGCAAGAAGGGTATCAGAGTTGTAAGTCCTTAAGGTGAGTCAACCCTATCTCATTTTCCACAAGGACTGGGTTTCTTTGAGAAGTAATTGTTTTTTATGCCTAAAGTTGCATCCCAGTTTAATTTAAGCCAAAATTATCCATCTCCCAGTTTCCAAGCACATACATCTCAACTGAACAGATTTTCACAGAATGTCCAGATTTTTGCCTTATATTTTGGTCCATTTTTCATAAAATTGTGGTTTCTGGCAAATTAGTGGCAAATCATTGAGGACTGAAGTTAGAAAATAATGACAGACATTTGTGTCTTACACTTCATACCCTTAAGAAAAATTCATGCTAATGCAAAACCTGTTTATCGAGTTTCTAAGTTTGTAAGAGCACTATTTAAAATTGTCCCTATTTGTACCACTTTTTTATGGCTTTGTCCAGATTTCTTACTCTAAGAGGATGAGAGGTATGCCAATCATAAAAATAAAAATGAAAAGCATAAACATCCATACCTTGCATGTCCACAAATAACTCACTTACCAGCTTGACAAAACAAAACCTTTCAGATCTTTGGATCAGTCATTTCTTGTGAACGTAAAAGGATGGGAAAATCTGTGTCAATTCAGAACATTTCCTAATGGTTGTATAAGACTATTATCATTTGTTATACTCACCATAACAATGTATTCCAGGCAGGGTCAAGGCCCACTCTACACTGGCTTCATCTACAGCTTTTTGGAAAGGGTCGGATTCTAGAAATTGCTACATGGCCCTCTGTACACACTTTTAGAAAGTGATATCAGCTCGATTCCTTCTCTTGGTCCAGATCAAGCTTTGCTATGACGATTCTCCATGGTCTTTTGGATTCTTCTCCTTCCACCTCCCTAATGTAGTTAGCAAGAGTAATTTACCCATATATCTAAGACAACTGCAGCAGTGATCATTCAGATGAATGTAGTACAGTTGTGTAAGCTGAACTTACCATACAGCAGATGTTCGAATAATCACTGCTGTAGTAGCTGCTCCCTCCCTCCAGCACCCATTTATTTGGTGCGGCTTTTTATTTCAGGGTATAGACATTCATTTCTTGGTGCTCTAAGCATTGCCTTTTCAGGGCTCAGCCTCCCTCCTCTCCCGCTCTTCTGGCAGGAAAGCTCTGAAGAGTTTTGCTTCCAAATGTGTCTTTTAGTCAGCTCAGCTCAAGCTGCCTGATAGTCTGGATGTGTGGAAGGTGCCCTACAGCTTTGGAAGCTTCCAGGCTCTTCAATCCTTGACAGGATATAACCCATATTGTTAAGGCTACTGCAGCAGTGGCCTTTTGAACATCTACTATTATGCTAAATTTTACTTGCACAACTGTACTTTCCTGAACAAGCTTGATATACACTCAGTATGCAAAAATGAAACTATGGATGAATATCAGCAGTTAGTCCACTTAAAGATCAAAATGCAGTGCAAATATGGACTGGAATTACCAGCATAAATAAAGGCCTTAGTTAAAGCAGATACAGACTATTGAAATTAATTTTAAATCAGGTCAAGAAATGAAAACAATTCTCTTTCTTTCTCTGCGTAACAGAAGAAAAGTGCTAACTTTACCCTCCTCTCACCCCCTAAAGGGCTGATATCTATACAGGAAGAGAATTACTGGCCTCAAACAGATGCCCTACATTGACCATCTCAAAAAACTCCAGCTTTACTCTGTAGCACATCACCTACTCCGAGCAGATCTCTGCCTAACATATAAAGCTATGTTAAACCCAGAGCTGTTGGACATGCTACACCTAAAGAAATTCCAATCCCTCCAAGCTACACACACTAGGGACCTAAACCTTGTCACCACAATAAACAGGACATGCTGGAGGGATAGATTCCTGTTCCAGAGACTTGCTATACTCTGGAACAAGCTACCCATCTATGTCAAGCAAAGTTCCTCATTAGCACTCTTCAAGAAAAATCTTGATGAGTGGATGGGAAATGGAAAATACACCGCAGGAATAATTTCTGTGGCTCTGCTCAACAGGGGCACAGGAAATTAACTTTCTTGGGTGGTAATCTTGTTGGCTAGGCTTACTTATGCCCTTGGGCCCATAGCCTAGTACCAAGCCAGGTAAACTTGTTGGCTAGGCTTACTTAGGCCCTTGGGCCAATAGCCTAGTACCTACCTATGAACCTATTAACAATGCTGTTTAATGTTAATTAATCCTGTTATACAAGTTAAAAGAGCTACTATCATACAAAGCAGAGAAGTCATTTTACATTGTAAAAAGTTGCAGAACAGTAATTTCCAGTGTAATAAAGCAGCATATTTTACAAATACTTTTTCTATCTTATATGCAAAGTACAGAACAATGAGTTATGGCTTATTTGCTAAATCTGTTTGTCCTGAAGTGATGATTTCGATCCTGACTGTAATAGCTCTGTATTTAAAGTCACTAATTCTGATGGACATAAGAGCCTCTCTGGTGGTAGTTTTATTATGTGTAACAGTTGCAATTATCCCAACATATAAGAATGAGTAGTACCAACAGCACAAAATTCAGTAAAACATGTAGAAGGAGACTCTAGGCTAAGCCATCCTGGGTATACAAGGCCTAACCTTCCATAGACCAGGGAACATCGTAAGTCTTTCCTTGGTAGACAGTTTAAAGAAGTTATTGAAAATTAATGAATATGTTTTTCTTTTGTGTTCTGTTATTAAATGACCAAGGTGGAAGTTAAGTGAAAACGTTAACTGGGTATCCTTTTAACTGAAATCCTTCTCTTATGGTCTGTGTGACATGGTGAAGTAGTACATGATGTTGTAAAACGCCGAAAGAAAGCGGTTAAGAGATGGTCATGTACACAAAACGTGCAAAGTCGGTTTGAAAGGGGGGATGTTGTCCATTCTGAGAATACGGGTACCTGCTTCTAGTGACACAAAACTTTTATAAAACCAATGAATGTGGCAAGTTTCAGGATAATGTGCAATTGCTACCTTTATGAATATCCCATAAAATATTTGTATCAAATATTATGTTCTCTGCATTTCTGGGATTCGCATTAAAACTTCTGTCAAATGAGTTCTACACATAGTGCATAAGATTCCTTTTCTTGTCATATGCCAAAGAGAAAGAGCAGAGGTGCACATCTCCCAACGTAGGGTGGGGAACAGCGCTGAAGTTGTTAAAAAAGCCCACTAATTCTGGAGGAACCTCCCGGTATGTAGTAATCTTAATCACTTAGGCCTAAATGAATGCAGCTCAGCTGATGAACGGTTCAGAAATATTCACATGTATATGTTGATTCAGTTATCTCCATTAACCCGATGATGCAAGTTTGCATCCAACTTTAACTTATTAACATTCGGAAGCAAGTGAAAATAAACTTACCACTGTTAAGACAGACAAAACTGCACACTGACCAAGGTGTGTAGACATGAAAGAAAAAAGCTAAATGCATAAAGGTTAATTTTGATCTTTTCTTAGTTTAATTAGGAGATGTCAATTATTATAAATGCTACTACACTGTCAATTTATTAGAGTTTACACAATATTTGTTCAAAGAAAAGAGTAAACAGCCAACTGAGTTTGCCTTGCAAGTATATTTAACAAGCTCTGCTACACCTCCACCTTCCGTCGACAGAGGATCTATCATGCCACCTTGAATGCCCTTGGAGATTCCCTCTGCAACACCCATTCCTGCAGTGTATCCCCTGTATCAAAACATACTGCTTATGAAGGAGCACATTTTTGAGTACAGTAAGGACATGCAATTTGCTACCTATGTCCCTTCCCTGTCCCTGTATTTGCTCTTAGAAATGCCTCCTTCTTGTGCACCCATATGGTGTACACCCATTTTAGTCTCTAGTGCAATCTCCCATCCCAAATCTAGTAGCTCTTCAGTCATATCCTTTAACCTACAACCCACATACCTTCTTGATGTCTTTCATCTGGACACTTTACAGCCTTATGTGACCTGCAGAAGTATAAAACACATTCAAAGTGTACCTCACCAAGCACCCAGGGGGATGATTAACTCTCTACATCTACACACACACACACACACACATATATACATATATATATATATCTATTATACATACACGAAAGTGCTTAACATCAAAAAGCGCTTCCATGCATGTGTAGTTCAAAAAAAATAAAAATCTACATTTCTGCAGGGGGGCTTCATCCCCCTGCACCCCCCTCACCCCCCTACTTTAATATTCCTACTCTGAGATCGCACTACAGTGGGGAAAAGGGAATTTTTCCTTACCCCACTGTAGTCCGATCTACGAAACAGGCACACATACACAGAAGCACTTTTCGATGTTAAGCACTTTCATGTATGTGTGTTCGATGTTTCGCGAAAGTCAGTAAGTCAAACAGGACATTTCCTGCACTGTGGTGTGGTAGTGACGTACCTTAGGGTTAGCGCTTGGGTTAAGGATAGTGGATAGCTCTACTAGCTATCCACTATCCGTTACCCAAGCCCTAACCCTTCGTTCTAGTGACTTTTGCGTTAGTGGGACACCATCTTATTTCGAAACAGTGTCATTTTGTTCTACGGTAGTAGACCCATATAAATATACACACATACATATATATATATGCCATTGTATAAGACAAAGGGATATTTGAAAATGTCAACCGTATAGGGGTATGAAACTTTCTGCAATGCATGAAAGGCCTGGGCAGGTTGATCGATAAATGAATATGCAAAGATTAGAAAGGAAGACGGGAGATGAGCAGTAGAGTCAGACCAGGTTCAAGCACGAACAAGCTGATGCCTGCAGTGAGACATAGTGCAGAGCAAGCTAGAGATGAGGAAAGACTCAATCCAGGCATTCTTAGGCTTGTAGAAAGCGTATTACAAGGTCTCAAGAAAGTTGATTTGGGTTATCCTGGAAATCGTGGTAGAATTAGTGCAAGCTTTTACAAATGTCACAAGTACAAACAGTGCTCAAAGTCATACTGGGGTTCACAGTGAGAGTGGGTGTGCATCAGTCTTCAGCTCTGCCCTGTGTTGTTCATACGGATAAACGGACATCACTAAACAGGTTAGAGGATTCATAACCAAAGCTGCTGTAAGCATTCAGTGCAGGATTACAAGCAAACTCTGAACAGGAACTTAAGCAAATGAAGGAATGAAATGCAAAACCAAAGAGGCATATGCAATGAAACTGAGCACAGACAAGACAGTTGTCATGGCAGCAGATAAGGGAAATCATAAGAATCTGAAAATTGTGAAATAAAAGAAGTAGAACAGATTAACTGCTTCAAATGTGGCCTAGGAGAAGGGAAGTCTGAATGAGGAGGTCAAAGCTAAAATCACAGGGGCTGAAGCCAACTGGCTAACTGCTTCAAATGTGGCCTAGGAGAAGGGAAGTCTGAATGAGGAGGTCAAAGCTAAAATCACAGGGGCTGAAGCCAACTGGCACAGAGTGACAGATGTCGTGCATGACAGAAGAACACCAAGCACGATGGGTGATGGAGATAAAATGCCTGTAACACAATAGGATGTGCACCGTGGAACAGATGAAGAAACGAGGAAATCAGAGCAGAAGCTAAAGTAGCTCCAGAGAAGATTAAAGAGAACAGATTACAGTTGTTTAGAAACATGCAAGAAGGCAAGATAAGTTGGTGATATAGATTTGGGAGATGCAGGAAGAGGGCAACATGAGATGTGAATATCCATTGAATAGTTTGAGGGATTGAACGAAAGAAAGCCTGCAACATTCCCCCAAATTGACAAAAATGTCGACATTCTTTAGCATGGAAAACTGGGTAGACATTCCCATGAGCTGATTAATGTATTTGATATAACAAAGGATTTTTTCCGGTTGCATTTTTCTTGACTCAAGAATGGTGGTGACAGATGATATGACAACCCTAGCCCATGTACTAAAATTGATAAAAGGTGCTGAAAATGATTAGAAAAGGCTTGGAATTCTTAGACAAGATGATGAATTAGTGAATGTATGTGACAAGAAATACCTGAAGAATTAGAGTTAGAAAATAAATACAAAAAGTATAGTGAGGTCAGAAGGGAGTACGGAATACGAGAAAGGGAGCCTCCCAAACATAGAAGGTAGGCAGTCTGTCCATGCATTTTGTCACACTTAGATTTTATTAATGAGGAGAGTTATTAATAATTGTTATACATGGTATTATTAATCAGTTATACATGGTATTATTAATCACTGTTGTACATGGTATAATGGGAAGATCTTACGGGGACTAAAATATTTGTATCATTCAGTATATACAGCCAAAAAAAGTGAGGATACAGGAATATCTGAATGGTGTTTAGAATAAAAGGCAAGTTAATCCATTTGGCAAAAACACATTCATAAGTATGCTTAAGTCTAGAACAGATGATAAACTCTTAAAGGGAGACATATTCAAATGTATTCTATAAAGGAAACAGATTTTAAAGATCAATAATATAAAACAAAGGGGTTGAAAGGATGCTGTTGGGAGACATTTGATATTAAGATTATATGTAATTTGGTATGTGTGGTTTTATGCACAGAACATCACTTTATGAGACAGAATGTGACTGGTTAGTTTGGATAGTACCTTTTACATAAACCTTGTTCACATATTTTAATGGTTTTATTTCTGAAGGCATGAGCTGAAGTACTATGTGGTGCTTTGTGTCTGTTAAAGGTTTGCAGGTGTTGATTTAGCCTTTGTCATTTTTTTCTGTAAGTTGTGAAATCAATATGCATGGGGCTTGGCTTCCAAGCCAGTGCTGTTAACCTTCAGAGTGTGGGTATAAGCACTAGAGAGAGTGGTAGCCGTATGTCACAATGTGGGTATCTGCATCAATAGTCATGAGGACAGGGCTTTAAAAACAGAAGCACCTTCATTGTGATGTTGGATGTAAGAAAAGGAGCACTCCATCTCCATCACTCCCTGGATGATAGACCCTCCAGGCAGGTCTCATCTGAAGATGAGGGACTAACTGAAGGGGGTGGAGGTGAATGGGCATAAGGCAAATAGAAGGAGAGATGATGATGGCAGATGGAGAGGAAAAAACGCAAACAGAAAAATCCTTTACTTAAAATAATTAGCCCAATGGAATATTTATCCACTACGCAATATTTAAAAATGTCAACATTTCTTTGTCAGCCTGGGAGATGCATTATAAAATGAAGAAAGTTACTCTACCTAACCAATACAGAGTACAAAATTCCTAAAAGATAATATGCAATGTTGTTTTATTTTTTTTCACCATTTCTCTTTGGTATAAGTAAGTGCTCAGCACATACTATTCTAAAACGTGTAGTTTTTAATTTTATTTACTTCAGTGGACCTATATTTATATAGGTTACTAAGCTCTTCCTGCTGTTTACTGTATGCTGATCAACTGTCCAATTACTTCCAATTCCAAGTTATCCAGCCCCGACTTCTGATGATGCGGTAGGATTCCATGCCACTCGTCCCTGCCTTATGCTGATGCCATAATGGGGAGAAACAGTTTTTAGTTGCTCGGTATGTATTCTACAGCAGATTTTATTGCAATTTAACCAGAATGCAGCACGATCAAATACTCAAGACAATAAATCAAAAAAATAAAGGAAGCTATTCTCAAGTGAAAGTTAGGAAAAGCAAGATGGAACACGATAAGATCCTTAGTAAGGAGTATAGTGCAATATCATCATCTTCTTTCGGCTGTTCCCGTTAGGGGTCGCCACAGCGGATCATCTGCTTCCATTCTTCCTGTCCTCTGCATCATGCTCTTTCACACCAACCGCCTGCATGTCCTTTCTCACCACATCCATAAACCTTATCTTAGGCCTTCCTCTTTTCCTCTTACCTGGCAGCTCCATCATTAGCATCCTTTTCCCAATATACCCAGCATCCCTCCTCAGCACATGTCCAAACCAATGCAATCTCGCGTCTCTTGCTTTGTCTCCAAACTGTCCAACCCAAGCTGACTAATATACTGATTCCTAATCCTGTCCATCCTAGTCAAACCCAGTGCAAATCTTAACATCTTTATCTCTGCCACATCCAGATCTGACTCCTGCCTTTTCATCAATGCTACCGTCTCCAACCCATATAACATAGCTGGTCTCACTACCCTCTTTGTAGACCTTCCCTTTCACTCTTATTGGTACCAGTCTGTGTCAAATCACTCCTGACACTCTTCTCCACCTATTCCACCCTGCCTGTACTCTCTTCTTCACCTCTCTTTCACACTCACTATTACTCTGAACTGTTGATCCCAAGTACTTAAACTCATCCACCTTTACCAACTCTACTCCCTGCATCCTCACCATTCCTCTACCCTCCCTCTCATTTACACACACATATTCTGTCTTAGCCCTGCTGACCTTCATTCCTCTCCTCTATAAAGCATATCTCCACCTCTCCAGGGTCTCCTCAACGTGGTCCCTACTCTTACTACATAGCACAATGTCATCTGCAAACATCATAGTACACGGGGCCTCCTGTCTGATCTCATCTGTCAACCTGTCCATCACCACTGCAAATAAGAAAGTATATATAAGTATAGTGCAATATAACAAATGTAAAACTAAAACAATTGTCTACCAATGAATTGGTCACTTTTACAGAGAAAACTAGGGATGAGTGAACTACCTCAGTGGTAGTGCTAATGTACTGTTTGCATCTTATACCACCAAGGGATTTGTGCTGACCAGTGTTTACTAGAACGTGACCTTTGAGTTATTACACTGGTCACAAGTAAAATGCACCTTACTAGAAATGTATTTGTAGTGCAGGGAATGGCAATTACATTCAGAAATTAGGAAAAAGAACAGAGCTTCCCTAGGGTAAGAGACCAACTTAACAAAACTTAAGGGTGGTCAACAAAAGCTTGTTAAGAACACCTAACTGCTATTAAGATTGAGCTAACAGTGGACAGTACAAACCAGCAGCATAGCAGGTTAAAGAGCTTTTAACATGTTACAATTTCATTTTGCCACACAAAGTATGTTATACTAAAGTGTGTAATAACATTTTAACTCAAGTCCACAGAGAATAACTTTGTTTTGCCTACTGTATCTCCCAGAAGTCCTACATTTTGCCTCACGGTATTTTTACTTTTCTTTGTAAAACTTTTGAATTAATGACAAATGACTGAGGCTTACAATTAGTAAGTAATGCCAGAGTTTCATGTATCATATTCTTCAGAAAATGCATGTTGATGAAAACCTGCTGTTCTGATAACTTTTTAAAATAAATTGCAACAGCATTTAAAACTATCCCTGATTCAATGCTTTATCTTCCCATATTTGATTTATCCAGAATTCTTAATCAAAGAAATTGAGAGGTACACCGCTACCTGTTCAACAGTGTTAAGTGCTGATGGACCTTCAAAGCAGGTAAAACTTCACTGTCTTACAGTTTCTTTGTTTTTCTTCCCCTGTAAATGGTAATACATGGAGCATAAAAGCTCCACGCAGTGCAGAGGACTGTGATCAAACCCATAATAATAATAAAAGATCATTATTGTAGTGTGTTCTTAGCATGTATGCCAAGATTCATCTCCCCAGCTTCACTTTTGAGGTGAATTTCATGGCATCCATGTCTTTTTGCCTGCTGGCCACATAAAATTTTGCCTCTTATGCCTGTTCTATATATATTTTGTATTAGTTACGAGGTAGTGCATTGATCAAAACTGACTAGGTGAAAATATTTTTACAGCTGATACAAAAAAATGTAGCAGATTATTAGGATAAGTACAGAGATTAGGACAATACAAGAAGTTTGAAGTTAATATAACAGAAGAACAGTATTGCAGCATCCATCTAAAATTATTTATTTATTTTACATTTGTTTACCGGGAGAGTCCTACTGGGTATGGATCTCATTTTCAGTGGAGGCCCAGGGAGAAAAGCTCCACAACGATTAGTACAACAAATACAGTTAATACAATACACGTTAATGAAATAAAGTACAGAGTCAAATGTTAACAAGGTACAGTTTCAAGGCCAAGAAAGGAACAAAAAGTAGATTTACTATAAGGAGCACAATGTGTTACAATAAAACAATAACCGACTTGGTGTGGTATAGTGAAGATTTACCCACGGTTGGTGTGGTTAAACAAAGGCAACTGTGGGTAAATCTTCAATATACCACAACCACGGATTTGGTTATTGCTATTATACAATGACATTATTTAAGAAACAAATACTTACTTTTCTTAAATAATGTCTTTGTATAACAGCGAATTACTGTTCTGCCGCTTGTTGTGGTGTACTGCTTGTTCCTTTTGATGTAATGCGCATGTGTTTGGGACTTGCATTCCCACACATACCCAGTACATCAATGCTTTGAAATGGAAGCAACGGAGAAAAGAAAGTCTGCATTGCTCCGTTTTCTCTCTTTTTTTTAATTGTTAAAAAAAAAAAAGGTTTTGGGGCACTTTATACAAACGGACCTTTTTTCGTTGGTATATTGCGGGATTTACAATGGGCACAATGGCTGGGCTGGGCCAATCAGGGTGCACGTTTTCCGATAGTAATAGGGAGTCATTGTATAATAATACAGTTGAAAGGACATTTTGTTCAGTTATTTGATTACATTCATCAGTAGCTAATACAGTAAGCACACTGAATAAGGGTATAGAAAGTTGTTGCAAGCTTTCATAGAAATTTAAGTATGATATTATCTAATTAAGTGACGCTATCCAGGGTAAGAACAAAATTCAATTCAAAATTAAAATTCAATTAAAATTCAATCAAAAATGATCAGCATTTGCATTACATACAATATAATTCACAAGTCAGCGGGAAAGCAAGAAGGAATGTCGGAGTTTAAGTAAGATAACCATTATAGAAGCAGGTACACTGGGTCAGTTTTATCTTGTGCATTTTAAGTTCTCACTCAGTTTTGCAGCAGTGGGTATTTCCTTTAAAGTGCTTCAAAAACGACCTGCAGAGTGAAAACATTGAGAGTTTCAGTAGTGATTTTTTACTTATTTGTTGTGTGAATGATTGTACTGCTTTCTGTCACTTTGTACCCTAATCTGCTGCTCAGTTCAGAAAACATGCCGTCCCACTATTACATCATCATAAGCCAGGGCCAGATGAGACAGTTTCAGGAAGTAGATGGACAGCTATGCACCATTTAGAAAATGCAAACTTTATTAAACATAAGATAGTTCTAATGAAGTAACCAATTAAAATAAAAACGTTTGAAGGACATCAAGTTTTATAACCACGAAACAGTTCAATGTTCAGTTGAGTAAAAACAACACACTATAAGCTCAAAAAATATGAAATATGAAACTACAATAACAAGGCAAAAAATACTTCCAACGGTTTATTTGTTGAGCGCTTTCTTCCCCATAAAACGGGAACTTCATCAGAACAAACTTCCCCTCCAAGCCAACCATTAAAATACAAATCATTTAACTGAAAGCAATAAAATATTAATTAAACAGTTAACCAATTAATTTCTTAAAGAAAACATTATTATATAAAAAAAACATTATTATATAAAAAAAACTTTAAAACCTGTATGGGAACAAGCAATAGTTTATCATCTTAAAACAGTTTGTAAGGTTTAAAGTGTCGGTGCTTTCCTCTTTAGTACAGGCAATAAAGATAAATAATCATTGAGTCCTGATTTTGTTTGATAACCTCTAAAATACCAAACATGAATTTTGAAAAACCATGACAAGTCATTGAATGTTTAAAAAGGGCATTGTTCACATTGCCCTTGGATATAGCATAAGTATGTTCATATATCCTGTGTCTGAAATCTCCTCTCAGTTTTGCCAACATAATAAAATGAACAGGTTTGGCAAATAGCTATGTAGACAATGCCTTTAGTTTCACAATTGCCTCTCTCTAAAAAAAAATACCCTTTTTATTATCTGCTATGTTAATAGCACTGACACTGGCTTGTTCCCATATAGGTTTTAAAGTTTTCTATATAATAATGTTTTCTTTAAGAAATTAATTGGTTAACTGTTTAATATTTTATTGCTTAAAATACATATTTTTGCATCAGAAGCCCCACTTTATGTGAAGAGCAAAATGACATAGCAAACCAGTGGCGGCTGGTGACTTCAATCAAATGGGGGCTGCAGGAAATAGCTGAATGGTTGGGGTCAATGGGAAGGGATGTGGCCAACTAGAAAAGGGAGAAGCTATGCTCAAAACCACAAAAAACTGTAACTTTAATTAAATACGCTGCCCTGGGTGCCAAACTGTCATTATGAGAGTCCAATCAAGACAAAATGAAGTGTAGAAGAAAAAATATTTCAATGCATTGGCTGCATGACAGCTTACTTAATATCTAGATGGAAACAAAAAGGTTGTGAGGCATGAAAAAATAAATTACTTTTTAAATACATTACTGGAATGCTAGTCAAAATCAAGTATAAGAAAAACAAGCAGCACTCAGTTCAACCACTTCTCCTTGCACTGCAGTTCTAATTATAATTTATATTCAGCTTTATTAAAGTACCGAGTAACATGCTGAAAGTAGCAATCTCTGTGATGCCCCCACTTGTAAAAATGTTTCTCATCCAAAAAAGACCTGCTGCCTGACAACAACTATCTACTTCTTTCATGGGGAAAACATGATCAAAGTAAAAAATGGAGAGCAAACATGAAACAAGCTCAAGATAAATTGCTTAAAGGATTACTGCATAGGTTCACAAATTAGCACTAGGCTAACTGCCCTTGAGAGACATTTTAAACCTAGCCAATTATCCCTTGTGAGACTCAAACCCTGCACTTTATGTTTGTAAGGCAAACACCTTAACCATTAGGGCACCCTCCCAAACAAAGCACAGGTTATTGGACCACACATGATAGATTGGCATTCTGTTTAGTTTATGGGTAAAGCCTGCAAAGATGACTGCAAGTCTCCAACAAAGGTAACAAGCTTCTTAAAATTCTGTAATCTTGTCCTTAATTACAAATACTGTCATATGCATTTCAATACCAAAGGCTTATACTTTATCTGGTTATGTAAGTAATCTCTGCCTGGCAACAACAGAAAGGCTTTCAATGTTAGCAATTCTTTAACAGTATGCTTATTAAAGCTTAGTTTCATCTTACAATCTCAGACAAGCTTATCTGATGGTCATTAAATCATTGCTACTTAAACACAGAGCAACAAGCACTTTCTGAATAATAATAAGCATAAATCAACGTATACAAATATGACAGAAACCAGAACATTCTGCAAAATCTAGGACAGATGAAAATCCACTGTAATACTTGTGTCCGCCTTGAATGGGGGGATACTCTGCACATTTACACTGCATAACTACTCCTTGCCTTGCTTGGACACATCCAGAGTCACTACATGGGGGAGTGGGGTGCAACAAGTATGTCACAATTTGAAATGTCTCTGGCTGACTGTGATGGCCCTGACACATTTGCCATACCTTTCAACCTCAGTGCAAGAAATCTGGAAAAAGCCATACATATAAGTGGGACAAAGGCCCAAAAATAAGGACATTTTTTTAAATATTGCTCTTATAAACTTAGAAAGATAATAGAATAGTAGGTCTTGCATTAGTATGACTTTTCTGAAGGGTATAACATCTGAAACTCAAATGTCTGCCATTATTTTCTAACTTTAGTCTTTAATGATTTGCTACTAATTTGCCAAACAACACAATTTTATGAAAAACAGACCAAAAATGTGATGCAAAAATATAAAATAGCCACACAATACAGCTGGGAACCTGTCAAAGAAGGGACACTTTTTTAATATTAGTACTAACTTGTGCATCTGACAAAATAGAAGAATCTACATGCATTTCTGAAATAAAAGTAATCTATAACTGATTATTACAGTTATTTATTAATTGTAAACCCTCCACATTTTCTTCCAAAATTACCATTTTGCGGAGGGATTATTAGGAGAAGAGCAACATTTTGAGCCAAAATCAGGGACAGTTGAGAGGTTTGGATATGCCTAATTCTATAAAGCAATTTATTTGCACATACCTCTCAATCTCTTAATGCAGGAAATCTGGACAAGGCTAAATATATTGGGTGAATATATAAACGGTACTAAAAATTGCTCTTGTATAAACTGAGACAGTTGATAGAATAACAGGTCTCACTTTAGCATGCATTTTTCTGAAGGTTATGAAGTCTGAAATTCAGTGTCTTTCATTATTTAGTGACTTAATTCCTAAATGATTTACCAGAAAACCACAAATTTTATGAGGAACAAACCAAAAATAAGAAGCAAAAATCTGGACAGTTGAGAGGTATAATTCAGCCAGGCTGTCTGAGTTTGCTGCCCTTCCCCCCTCACAAAGTCATGGTCGAAAGGAGCCACCCCCCTGCAGCCATTCCAATGAACCATTACTTGGCTATTTCACCCCATTTACCATAAACACTAATGTGCATACTGCTTTACTTCTGCGATGATTTGGATTTGG
The DNA here is from genome assembly GCF_019279795.1 of Protopterus annectens. Classification (NCBI taxonomy): domain Eukaryota; kingdom Metazoa; phylum Chordata; order Ceratodontiformes; family Protopteridae; genus Protopterus; species Protopterus annectens. The sequence continues at coordinate 347,105,295 of NC_056743.1, forward strand.
ACTGCATTTTACAGCGCAAACACTAATAGATATCTACTAAACAAAGCAATGCAGTCTCACAACGAAAACAGACTTGGCATTAAAACTTCTCTGCCCTTGAAACTCACATTCATTGAAACAGCATTGAAACCCACATTCAAAGAAAATACATTTTGCCAGTGGCAGATAAAGATTAACTTTGGGTTTGGGCTGTTTTCAAATCATAGGCCGCTTGCACATGAAACATACACATGCTCTTTCATACACCTTCCTGATTGTATTAAATTATATTCCTTGTACGATACAGTATAGTTTTAGAGGAGGTTTTAAATTTATTGTTTTGAACATTTTTGAACAATGAAACAAAATGCATGCACCAATAATGACAAAACTGTTCAGTTCAGAACATTGCCATCAGAAAAGTCTACTCAAACTTCTACAGTCCACCAGTATCAGTAAATATGCACAATCTCTGAAGAAGTAAAAGTCATCTAAATAATTCCACATTAAAGAGATCTGTAACTAATGAATAGGTTGCTGCTAGCAAACTATTTATAGATGAAACAATGAAACATAAAGTTAAGTGCCTGTTGCCCTTGAGGAATACATTGCCCATGTTACATTAAAAAAATGATAAGCTAGTAATATTGCAATAGAGAATGGATGGCAAACTGATAACAGCTTCATAGCTACTAGGTATCTTTGCCAAGGAGGAGTGCAGCATCCATCCCCTTTGCAACACAGTACAGTATCAGCAATGCATCTACCTACTGTGGGAGTAGAACCCACAGCCTTCTGCATCAAAAGCAATTACACTACCCGTTGTGCTATTAACAATGCAAGCAGACTCTGCATAAGCAGTACTAAACTTTTGCTCCCCTGCAGCTCTAAGCTCATTGTAAAATCTACTCAACAGTCAGCTATATCTCTGAACTTTGCAGCACAAGAAATCTGGAAAAAGCCAAAATCTATTGGGGGGCGGGGGCAAAAGCCCAAAAACCAGGGACACATTTTAAACATTGTTTGTATAATGGAAAGTTGCTAGAATAAAATGCTGTGTTACCACTATACCTTTCACTGTCAAGTCTTGAACCCTGCACGCTGTGCAAAACAGTCATACCAACATATCACTATGCCAAATCAGCTGTTTTGTGCAAGAGAGGAAGACTAAAACTTAAATGGCTACCATTTAGTGAATTCAGTTCTCACCATAACACAAAACACCTGAACAAAGCCAATAATGGGGGAATGCAGCCCCCAAACATATTCAGTGAATTCAGTTCGTACCATAGCTCTCAACCTTAGCACAATAAAACGGGACAAAGCCAATAATGGGGGAAAACAGTCCCAAAAATAGGGACATATTTCAAATATCCATCTTATAAATTTAGAAAATTGCTAGAATAAAAGGTTTTGTGTTACCATATACTTTCTGAAGAATATGAAGTCTGAAATTCAAGTGCTTGTCATTTTTATTTAACATTTGTTAACCAGGAAAGTCTGACTTGGAACAAAAGCCAATTTTCAGCAGAGGCCCAGGGAGAAACACTCCAGACACACGTCTTTGTCAGATCGGAGGACACCAGAGCACCCAGAGGAATCCCACACAAACACAGGGAGAGCATGCAGACTCCACACAGAAGACACCCCAGCCAGGAATCAAACTAGAGAAACTGTAGCTGTCAGTCAATAATGCTACCACTGCATTATTGACTTTGTAAGGACACATAAATACAGAAACCACAGATTTTATGAGGAACAGAACAGAACAAATATGAGGGAAAATCTGCACATTTTTTACAAATGGTGGTGGGTAGGGAATTCAGGCTTTTGCCACCTGGACCCAAGGTACAAGGTTCAAGCCTGTTCTCTCCCCACCACCATACAAGCACCTGGGGCATTACACACATACACAGAGTATGAAAATGGATGTTGTGCAACTAATTTTATTTTCTATTTTTCTTTTTCTTTACAGCTGGGGGGCTGCAGTCCTGCAGCCCAATAGCACGAGCCACCCCTGACACTTTGCACAAGATCTTTAAGTAACATAACTGGAGTTTTGCAACACATTTCAAAACTGGACAAAATAATGTTGAAAAGTTTCTAAGACAAACTACCACTTCATTCCTTTCATTGCAACAGTTCAGCTTGCCTGTTAAATGCATTGCAAGGATTAGTTTGAAATTACATTTCCCTCCAAGAGACAAGGCTCCATTTCCCTGAAAGATCACATCCCCACCAACCATTGGACTTTATATTACTATCTCTCTAGTCACACAGCATTTGCAGAAACTTCCAAAAACATACAGCAGACCTGGACAATCATTGTTTTCACTCCAGCCTGAGCAAACAAGGGATTTCTGAACTCATGGAGTGTAGGAAAAAGACACTACTTCTAGAAATGAAAATTCATGTACATACCTAACAGTAGCACTGTCTTGGTTAAAAAGATCCTTGCAGGTGAGAATATAAAATTACATAACAAACCCAACTGGATGAAAAGCTCCAGCAGGTAAATATCAAGCCATTGTAAACAATACAAAAACAACAAAAATAGCTCCAGATAAACACAGAGTAAGAACTTTTAATCAAATAAAAAAATAACACTTTTGTAATACTGTTGCCTCAGGTCAATTTACATAGAACAGTATAACCAAGCAGTCTCATATGAATGCCAAATCACATGACAATTATAAAATCACATGTCAGTTATAAAAATCATGCAACACCTCTGCAGTAAACTTAAGCACTGCTTTAATACCAATGGCTTCATTAACTCGAATGTATGTCTGCATGTAATCTATTAATCCACTTATTTTCCACATTTTTAGTTTTTGTTATATCACTACGTCTACAATATTCAGGTACAAATTGCAATTGGTACTCTTGCCCCATGCTTCCAATATGTTTAATGAATGCACCGGCTTGCACGCACCTCTTAATATCAGTCAAATAAATGGTCACATTTTCCTAACTTAAAATGCATTGCACTTCTCACAAACAAGGTAAACTATATTCTTAGTATTAGAACTAGCAAGCACACACAGGTAATACTTTTATTGTAACTGGGTACTCAAAAACTTTTTTTTTTTTTGCTCTATGTATATACTTACATAACAAAGACTAACAAAGTATGATCCCTTTCTTCTGACTAGTTCTAACATTCTGTTCTTAAACAAGATGCACTTTTGTAACTAAAATTAGCAGACCATCCTGAGGCTTTTAAAATTTCTAGATCACCTAATATATGCCATTTTTTTTATAATTTCTCCTTCTGATGTGCCTATTATATGTAAATGAACAACTAATAGCTCACTTCCTGTTACTACTACCTTGTACGTCTATGTTAGTTATTGGAAACAGTATTAGAAAAAATATGTCTGCCTCTATTAGAGCACTCCTGCATCACATCATCTTGTCTCTCCCACTAATCTTAAATTGCTCATTTCCATTAAATGTTCACTGGAAATATCATAATCTGTGCTCATTTTTGCAACCTGCACATCAATTGACTTCTAAAAATATTAAAAAAACAAACTCTCTCTTTCTCAGGGTCACCAAAGGACCAATCCAGGACCATGCAAACCTCTTATGGGGAGTCGCATGTGACGCTCGGAAGAATAAATTTCACCCATGCTGAAATTAGTTCATGAATGAGTACTGTAATAGGAAGGGCTACCATTCCTTTAGTTGTCTGGTAGTATGTGAAGCATGGGGGTGCATCACTGTCTCTGCCCACTATCGTAGCAGTGTACACAATTCCTATATAAGCATGGGGGTGCATCACTGTCTCTGCCCACTATCGTAGCAGTGTACACAATTCCTATATCTGGCATACTAGCTCACTTCTCACTCTTCCTTCATAGTAGGATACCCAGTTGCCATGTTATTATTAAGTGGAATTTATTTTCTCATCTATTTTAAGTAGGTAATAATGGTGAAATGTATTGCTGAATACTAAACCACATTTGACTTTGTTTTGTTTCTCTCAGGTTTCGTATTGCTGAATATTAAACCACATTTTACTTTTTGTTTCTCCCAGGTTTCTCCCTCTCTTTTTTTCCTTTCTTTTAGGTGATACTGGATATCCACTGGAGCCATGGCTCAAGCCATCAGTGAAAAATGCAGGTGGAGCTGCAGGACAGTTTTAATACAGATCTGTATTGTCACTGGGTGGCTCTTTGGCCTCCTGAAGAGTCATGTTAGGTGCCTGGATGATTCTGGGGGTGCCCTTCAGTACGACCCAGCTACTGAATGCAGGATGTTTATTGCATGTTACATTCTTCACAAGATAATCATGAATTGGTCTGGTGGTGAAGTGACCACTCCTAGTTCCAATCCTACTATGACAAATGGGGATCAGACAGCAGTAAAATTAAAGGACTCCATGTGGCAGGATCATTCTAGGCGTACATTAATAAAATCACTTAGGCATAATAGCTCATTTACTATTTTAATTCATGCTTACCAGTTGTTGTTTCTTTCAGCTTTTCCCGGTTAGGGGTCGCCACAGCAGAACTCCGGTCCACTAATTATTGGTAGTTGATTTTTACATGCTGAGTTACCAGTCCTGACGCACAACCTTCAATGCAGGTACGACCATTCATGCATGTCTCCACTCAGAAGACGCTCTAGCTGAGAATCGAACCGGACAGCATCTTACTGTGAGGTGACAACGCTACTTCCCTAATCAAGTGAAGAGACTGTGTCTAGTCCAGAACTAAGGACCATAACATTTATTTTAATGTTTCCTTTCTAATAAAAAATACATGGGGTGTAATTGATGTATGCAGTGCATTCTGTGGGCTACACTGTGCAGTACATTGTTGTCACTGTTCATCTGACATTCCTTCTTGTCTAACTATTCTGAAATAAAAAAATATTTAATCATATTACTGTCTGCAAAAGTCATGCTTAAGTGCTTGCTGACTCCTGTTCAGTGATGTCATAAGGCCTCATACGACTACCAATCGCATTTAACCATAATACATTATAGTCAGGTGGGTGTCCCTAACAATAGGCGTACTGACTATCCCAAGTGGGTACGATGAGTAAAAAGTGTAATTTCAGTATTTAACTAGTTTGTGACCTACTTTGTCTGTTGAGGTACTGTATACCAGACTATTTTATTTTGACATACACAATAATTTGTGGCCCAAGAGAAAAAAATCCTCATCATTTGTGCAGTGGTAAGGGGGAAGTGGCAACATACCTCTTAGCACAAGAAATCTGGACAAAGCCCAATATAATGGTGAGACAAATACACAAAAGCAGGAACAATTTTTTTAAAAATTCCTCTTATAAACTTAACACGGCTTGTATTAGCATGCATTTTCCAAAGAGTATGAAGTCTGAAACTGAAATATGTCATTATTTAATTACTTCAATCCTCATTGATTTGCCAGAAAACTTCAAATATTATGAGGGAAAGACCAAAAATACGATGCAAAAATCTGGACAGTTGAGAGGTTACTCAATTTAATCTGCAATTTTCTTATTAGTGTTTCCCTGAAAACTTGTATATTACAACCTTAGCATTGCAGGTAACTGTCATCTGTAACATTGTCAATATATACAGCATTAATGGTGTTAAAACAGCAACCATTTGTTATAACATATAACTTTCTTTCTGCTGTTCCTTAAGGTTTTAAGCAGTAGCATTACAGGAATGAAATGCATACAGTTAGTGTCCTAAGCACTTACCACCCCCCCCATTTTTTTTCTGAATAACTTATTCCTCTTAGAGTAAAATATTTTTTTTTGTAAAAACAGATTTTGTGTAGGCCATACAATATTTATCAGTATAATAACTGTATAACACTATGAACCACAAAGAGTCACAGTCCAGAACGAATAAACAACAATCCAAAATACTGGACATGAGAGGCTCAAAACTAGCTGCTGGTAAATAGATTGATTTATTTTAACATCACAACAATAGTCAATACACGCATTTTCATCTAAGTAACCCTCAGACTTCTTCAGAAAAAAGAAATGTCACTGAAAAAATCAGTTTATACACATCAATTAAACAAGTTAATTGTTAATCAAGAAATTAAAGACACAAGTCTAAAAACACAGTAAAAAAATCTAAGGTTGAAAAATATGTAAAAACAATTTTATATAAGATCCTGACATAAATAAGAAATATATATATCAAATATAAAACAGGTGAAATACTATAAAAACTGATTTGAAAATATTTATATTAGTATTGATATTATGATTTGAATAAATATTAAGAATAAGTAATTAAATGATAAAAAATGCTGACAATAACGAACAATACATATTAATATAAAAATGTATATAAATTATAATTTAGCTGCTCTTAGTTTGAGTAAAGGTACCAATGAAATATGGTCATTAAGACCAGGTGGTTTGTTAGATTCCAAAAATAACTGCTAACAGGTCTCTCTATATGCCAACTTGTGTTCCTGTATAACACTGTCATTTCTTCTAAAATATTAACTGCACATACAAGATTATTTATTTTACATTTGTTGACCGAGATGGTCCGACTGGCTGAACTCTCAGTTAGGTAATGCATTCTAGTCAGAGTAAAGTTTGGGGGAGGGGGTGGGGGTTGCAGTATCAAGTGAATAACCAGGACGTAGTGAGAAATAAGTTGCATTACTTTATTATACATTAAGCCATTCTCTTGTATGCTTACAGTTATTAGCCAGAAAGCTATCAACGCACACATTATACTAAAGTATATGTACAGTATCAATCTGACTTCTGCTGTGGTGCAGCGGTAGCATTGTTGCCTCACAGCAAGAGGTTCTCCCGTTCGATTCTCAGCTGGAATGCGGGGAATGCCTTCTGTGTGGAGTCTGCATGTCCTCCCCGCAGTTGGGTGGGCGTTTGAAAGACATGCGTAAAAGGGTGTGCCTTCATTGAAGGTTGAACGTTGAGATGGCACCTCGGCGTTCGTGAAAATCTACTGTCAATCATTAGCGGACCGGAGTTCCGCTGTGGCAACCGCTAACCGGGAAAAGCAGAAAGACAACAGCATATGTACAGTATCAATCTGTAACAGTTTTTTTAAGCTTGAACTGAAAAGAGAAAGTACAGTTGTGTACACTTACCATAAATGTAGATGTTTGAGTGTATTCACAGGTGCAGTCCTAACAAATGGGTTATCTGGCTCCCGGTAGCCCTCGATCGGCCAGAATACCAAAGATAAGTAAAAATGACATTGGTTGTAAAGGACGTCAGGGTGTCCGATACAAAAGGAGGCAGCCAATGTCACTTCCTGTGTCTTTCTTGCCATAACAGTCAGGAGCCACCAGAAAATAAGGCTTAAATCAAAAAACAATTTGCCAAATAACAAATTAAGCCTGTACCTCAAGAAAAAAGAATAGGAGAGGACCACAAAAAAGGGGGAAGGAAACCAGGACTGCAACAGTGAATACACTTCAACATCTACATTTATGGTAAGTGTACACAACTGTACTATGTTCGTCTTTCACTGTTACAGTTCTAACAAATGGGTCGATTGACCAAACCCCAGAAAAAAAGGGGGGAGGAACCAACAGCATCAAGAGTTGGAGCTAATGCCCTGCAACACCGCAGTGGCAAACCCTGCCCTGGCTCTGGAAAACAGAGGCAAATTATAATGCTTTGTGAAAGTGTGAACAGAAGACCATGTGGCAGCTTCCAAAATGTCTTTAGTAGGGACACCCCTTAGAAAGGCTGCAGAAGTGGAAGCCGCTCTAGTAGAGTGGGTCCTAACCCCTTGTGGAGGAGCTTTGCCATGAAAAAAATAACAAAAAGTAATGGAATGTGCAATCCATTTAGAAATGGTTTGCTTAGAAATAGCCTTGCCCTGGGCTCCAGGGGCAAAACTTACCAATAACTGTGCTGATTTCTGAAGGTATTTAGTCCTGTCCAGGTAAAACCTGAGCTGTCTGTGCACATCAAGAGAATGTAGGATCCTTTCACCTCTATTTCTAGGATTAGGAAAGAAGGTAGGAAGGTGTATGGACTGATTAAGAGTTGGGCTGGAAACCACCTAGGCATAAAGGAGAGGGTTGGTTCTCAGAGAGACCCTATCTGTATGGAAAATAAGAAAGGGCTCCACAGCCATCAAAGCTTGCAGCTCTGAAACCCTCCTTGCTGAAGTCATAGCCAAGAGGAAGGCAGTATTCCAAGAGAGAATCCTTAAATCTGAAGTGGCAGCTGGCTCAAAAGGAGGAAAAGTGAGTTTTTCTAGAACAAAATTAAGATTCCCAGGCTGGAGTAGGTGCCCTTCTGGGAGGTTTTAAGTTGCAAGCATCTCTGAGAAACATTTTCATCAGGGGATGAGAAATAATGGAGTGTTTAAAAGAACAATGAGCAGAAATGGCTGACTCATGGATCTTGACAGAGGAAAAAGAAAGACCACCCTGAAGCAAATCAGCCAGGTAATTCCAGGATCAGAGGAAGGGTAGGCTGAGAAGAAGATACCCCTCTAGCCTGCATCCAATGAGAGAACCTTTCCCATTTGCCAGCGTAGGACTCCCTAGTGCTAGACCTCCTGGCTGGGAAAGGGAAGAAGAAAATAATGGAGTCGTACACTGAGCCAAGCTGTCAAATGGAGAGACTGAAGATGATGAGGGTGGGATGGAGTCATACAACGAGCCAAGCTGCCAAATGGAGAGACTGAAGGAAGAAGAAAAGGATGGAGTCATACAATGAGCCAAGCTGCCAAATGGAGAGAATGAAGATGAGTATGGAATAGAGTCATACAACGAGCCAAACTGTCAAATGGAGAGACTGAAGATGAGGATGGAATGGAGTCGTACACTGAGACAAGCTGTCAAATGGAGAGACTGAAGATGAGGATGGAATGGACTCATACAATGAGCCAAACTGTCAAATGGAGAGAATGAAGATGAGGATGGAATGGAGTCATACAATGAGCCAAGCTGCCAAATGGAGAGACTGAAGATGAGGATGGAATGGAGTCATACAACGAGCCAAGCTGCCAAATGGAGAGACTGAAGATGAGGATGGAATGGAGTCATACAATGAGCCAAGCTGTCAAATGGAGAGACTGAAGATGAGGATGGAATGGAGTCATACAATGAGCCAAGCTGCCAAATGGAGAGACTGAAGATGAGGATGGAATGGAGTCATACAATGAGCCAAGCTGCCAAATGGAGAGACTGAAGATGAGGATGGAATGGAGTCATACAACGAGCCAAGCTGTCAAATGGAGAGACTGAAGATGAGGATGGGATGGAGTCATACAATGAGCCAAGCTGTCAAATGGAGAGACTGAATATGAGGATGTAGAATGTGTCCCCCTTCCTGAACTAAAAGATCTGGTTTCAGAGGAAGATGTCAAGGAGGAAATTGGGAGAGACTGTGCAGCAGTTGATACCAATGCTGTCTGGCCAGTCCAGAGCTATGAGAATAGTTCTTGGTCATTCATCCCTGATCTTCAATAATACTCTGGGAAGAAAAGGAAGAGGAGGGATGGCATAAACTGACAGCAGCGTCCAAGGGAAGGACAGAGCATCCACTTTCCAGGCTCTGCTGTGATGCTGTCTGCTGCAAAACAGAGGTAGAAGATGGTTGTCTGGGGAGGAGAAGAGATCCACCTGCGGAGTGCCCCAACATTGAATGATGCTGTACAATACTGCTCTGTTCAGCTGCCACTCGTGAGGATCCAGGGTTTAACTGCTCAACTGCTCTGCCAAAACATTGAGCCTTCCTGGAAGAAACTGAGCTAGGAGATGCAAGTCCATGGATGCTGCCATGGACCAAAGATTCATGCTTTGCCTGCATAGGGGGTAATAATGAGTCCCTCCCTGCTTGTTGATGTACCATATGATTGTGGTGTTGTCTGTCCAGACAAGCAGAGTCCCTGGAGAAAGAAGATGCTTGAAAGCCAGTAAGGCCTGCTGAGCTGCAATCAACTCTTTTAGATTTATGTGCAGGTGCATCTGCTGGGGGTTCCAACGTCCTTGTATGCATCTGCCATACAGGTGTGCTTCTCAGGTGTAGTTCGACGAGTCTATAGTCTGAACTTGAGTGGCATGAGGTGTCCGAGAAGGCATGCCTTTGTTTTGTAGACAGGCTGTTGCCCACCATAGAAACTCCTTCTGCAGAGATGGAAGCAGAGGAATCATCATATCCAGGGTCCTCTGTGTGTTGACACCAAATGTTCTTGAGGTACCACTGCAATTTCCTCATATGCAGTCTTGCATATGGAATCATGGGAATACAATATGCCATGAATCCCATAGTTTGCAGGTATTTCCTTGCAGGGAGCTGTAACAGGCTTGCCAAGTACTTTAAGTAAACAAAGAGTTGTCTGCTTCTCCTGGGTGAGATATATCATCTGGGCGGCTGTGTTCAGACACGCTCCCAGGAATGTTATCTCCTTGGATGGTACCATTTTTGATTTTTCCTCATTGACAGTGTAACCAGGGAAGTGTAACCAGGGAAGTGAGAAGAGTCTTTATGAATTCCAGATCCTTTAATAGCTGTTCCTGAGAACTTGCTTGAATCAGACAGTCATCCAAGTATGGGTAAATCTGAATTTTCTTCTGCCTGCAAAAAGCAATGACTGGGGCCAGGCACTTTGTGAAGACTCTGGAAGCAGTAGATAAGCCAAAGGGCGGTACAGAGAATTGGTAATGTTGCTCACGCACTCTGAAACAAAGATACTGCCTGCAACTTTCCCTGATAGGAATGTGCAGATAAACCTCTTTGAGATCCAAGGTTACTACAGCCAGGAATCCTTTTCTAGAAGTGGTAGCAACCGATGCAGAGTGAGCATTTTGAACTTTGGAATTACTGGAAAAGAGTTCAGAATGGAAAGATCCAGGATAGGACGCCAGGTGCCTTCATTGTTTGGAACTAGAAAAAGCCTGGAATAAAAGCCCTGGCCTTCCTACTGAGCAGGGGCTGATTCTATTGCTCCAAGATGAGACAGAGACATTTGTTTTTCTACTTCTGCCCTTTGATATGGAGGAATGTCCAGGAATCCCTTGTGAGATGGAAAAGTGCGGAAAGAAAACTTGTGCCCTAGGGACACCATTCTGAGCACCCATTTGTTGTCTGTGATAGTGGCCCAGACATTTGCAAAAAGGGCCAACCTGCCCCTAAAGGACTCTCCTGGCAAGCAAGAACAGGCAGAAGTTGTAAAAAGTCATTGAGAGTGTTTTGATTGAGATGCAGGCTTGGAGCTTCCCCCTTTAGAAGTGGAAGCCTGCCAATGCCTAGACCTTTGAGAGGTAGCCTCCTGCCCCCTAGAAGATTTGTAACCTCCAGTCCTAAAATGGTTCTTTCTACTGGTATCAGGAAAGGTCCAACTCTTGGAAGGGTAATTCCTGCTAAAGCGAGGAGGTTGAACTTGCAAAAAATCCTTAACAATTTTCATGGACTTGGCCGTATCCTCCATCTTCTTGAGTACTGCCTCCGCTTTGCTGCCAAAAAGACTGTCTTTATGCAAACGTACATCCAAAAGCTTAGCCTTGACAGGTTCTGGAAGATGCTGTTCTCTGAGCCAAGCATGCCTTCTAATAACAGATCCAGTAGCCGTAGCCCTGCTGGAGGCCTCAAGGATGTCAAAACCACAATGTAAAGAATGCTTATTGACCAGACTGGCTGAATTCAGTAAATCCTGCATGTCTTTACTCTCTGCCAAAAGAGGTACACTTGCTATCCTAGACTTAATAGCCTCCAAGGTGTGCTGCTGGTACTTCAACATATGAAAAAGACAATTGGTAGCCTAAACAGCTAGGGTGGCAGAGGTATAAACCTTCTTGCCCCACCTATCTAGGTTCCTAGACTCCCTTTCAGAGGGAACATAAGTCCTGGTAACAGTGGCCTTAACTTCTCTGGGGCCCTGAGAAATATCCTCTGGATCCACTAACTGGTTCCTGAAAAGAAACAGATGAGAATCAGGGACTCTGTAGTACCTGTCAGGTTTCCTGGGAGCAGGAGGAACTGAATTTGGAGACAAGGAATTTTCCAGAAAAACATCAACTTCCTACACAGGGGGAATAGCAAGAGGCTTATGCTGAGGTAAACCCAGAAACTCCGTAATCCATTTCTTAGATTGTGGATAATCCTGGTTTCCCCATTTAAAATGTTCTCTGAGGGTATTTAAAGTGTCACCAAAAGAGAAATCCTCTGGAGGAGAGGCCGAAGGGATGGACTCCTCTGCATCTGAATCCTCAAAAGGAGAAAAAGCCTGAGAAAACTCTTCATCAGCAGAAATGCTGGAAGAATCAGAACCTGAGCAGGACAAAGCCTCCGGAGAAACATCATTACTCCTTTTAGGAGGAGGAGTCTGAGGACCCCTTATAAGAGTCAACAAATCATTAGCCATTTTAACCGTTTGGGACTGAGGGGAACGAGAAGAAGCTGGAGCCTTTTCACAGGCTTATGAATGGAAGATTTACCTACCAGCCAGAAGGACTCGGGAGGCCAGGCAACAGCTGAAGTTGTAGCAAAGGTTGAAGGAAGAAGTTTGCTGTCAGAATGCAAAACAGAGGCCTCGGACACTGGAGTCAGCTTAGCGGCTCCGGCTCCAGCAGAAGAGGTGACCGGCGACAGGTCAGAAGGCAAAACGGAGGCTGAAGGCCTAAGGGACTCGGACTTAATCAAGGCCTGTGGTTGTACATCTGCGGACTGCAGGGACTGCAAAGGCATCTCACTAGCTACCTCCTGACTGACGACCAACTTAACTTCATCCAAGGACTTACTTTCTGAGGACTGTCATGGTCCTTATCCTTACGTTTCTTCTGAACATCCGAAGCCTGAAGACCAGCGGATGCCATACCAATGAACTTAGGTGAAACTCCAAAATGCCTAGCCAAAATCTTAGCCTGACAACGGATAGTACATGGATTAAAGGAGACAGAGATATCACACTTGGAACTTCGTGGTCAAGGCCTAAACAAATAATGCAATAGGAATGAAAATCTCTATGGGGAATCTGCTTTCCACAGGTAAGGCAATTAACTTTTTCTGACAATCATTAAGGCAAGAAAAGAGGATCCCCAATGGGGTACTTAGCTGTAGTAGACTTCAACTCTTGTAGTCGGAAACCAACAAAGGTAAACTGCCGACCGGCACACATGCATGAAAAGCTTCTGCTTCGGGCTCCGTGGCAAGGAAGACTGAGGAAGTCACATTGGCTGCCTCCTTTTGTATCAGAAGCCCTGACGTCCTTTACAACTGATAGCAACCAACATCATTTTTAGCTATCTTTGGTATTCTGTCCGACTGAGGGTTACTGGGAAACAGATAACCCATTTGTTAGGACTGTAACAGTGAAACACGATGAACATCTTATTTCAATTACTAAATTTTTGTGTGTGTGTGTGTGTGTGTACCTGAACACAATTCAGACTTTTACATGCCAACCATGTTGTGACTTTTGGCTTTTCCTGGTTAGGGGTCGCCACAGTGGAACTCTGGTCCGCTAATGACTGGCAGTTGATTTTTACATACCGAGTTGCCAGCCCTGATGCACAACCTTCAACGAAGGTATGCCCATTCACGCATGTCTCCACGCAGAAGACGCTGCCATAACATTTTAAAATAGAAAGTAGACTAAAAGTGTGCAAAAATTCCAGACAACACCCTTTCCGCAATAGACAAGCTGTCCACACATATTAAAGTGTAAAAAGTTATGTATAAGTTCCATTAAAAGAAAGACTGGCATAGTCTGAGAATTCAGATATTAATACAAATATTTAAACAAATGCATACCAAGTATATCAATGAATGAAATCCTTGCATAGTGGTAGTTATATCAGTAATGTTAAGGGGAAAAAGTGAAAATATGGTAAACAACAATTGCGTTATGTCATCTCTGTTTATCTGTTGAGGAGATGCAGTACAATACCCAGCAGAGTATGGTAATTACAAGTTTAGTTGAAGCCACAAGTAAGCATAAATAAAGCATTAAAATGCAGTATTGCATCTTTAACTGGTTACATTAATGTACATAAGTGAGTATTCATAAAGGTTGGTAACTGAGGGCTTACAGAGCTTTCAGTGCATTACTGCAATGAACTGAAAAAAAGAAAAGTCAATATATAAATTCAGTATGCAGTCTTTAAATGATTTATTGCATGCACGCATTTATAAAGGATGCTTTCATTCATTAGTATAGCAGACTGCAAAATATAAATCCCACTAGAACTTGACAAAGAACACATTCAGTTCTTCCCAACTATGCATACGCACTTCCCATATCACTGATCACAGTATACATTAGCACTTCTAATATCAGTGTTCCCATGTATGCAAAAGCACTTTCCAAGCATTTTGTTTTTACTTCAGTAAAGATTAAAAATAAAATCTTTTTAAATTAAGAAACTGAATGCTGTGAAACATTATGTGAGGATTTATGTGTCTTCTCTCCAGCCCAATTTTCTTTCATTTTCTTATTTTAATTTTGCATTCTTTTGTCCTTTTATGTTCTTTTATGTCCCAAATTGCTCATGAGCAGCAAAGTCACATATCTTCCAAGTTGGGGGGGCGGGGGTCCTCCCTTTGCCCATCCAGGAATGTGGCACTGCTCCTGTAAGCACCTTGACGAGCCTCACTGAACAGGGGTTCAAGGACTTTCATGATGATATGCTGGAGCAGGTCATAGACAAATGGCTACTGGCAATTGAGGCTTCTCTTCAGTGGGTTTAAAACTTGCTGCCATAGGCCTCTGCCCCCTCAACATTGGGATGTTCCATTGCAAAACCATCTGGCAGTGGAAACATTTGAGATTTTGTGGACTGGGGACACCTGCTGGACATCATTTGTTGTCACCTCTTTTTCCCTTATTCTCTCTCCTAAACCTTTTTACATACTTTTCCAACCACACTACACTATTATTTAAAAGAAAAAAAAATGAAATCAGGGAGTCTATCCCCTGCCAAAAACATAGTATACCTCCTGTCACTCCTCCATCAGCACAACCCTCCTGATATCTTCCAGCTGTCTCCCCCTTTTTTCAGTTTTTTTTCTCTCTACCTTTCCATTCTTTGAAACAATCAACAGGGTGCCCACATAAAATAAACCCCTTTATGTGTTTTTGTTTAAATATTATTAATAAAGATTTTGTGGTCCACTAGTTGCCTTACATTTTCCAAGCATGACTGCACATAGCCACATCCATCCATAATACCCAAATACGTACAAACTCATACAAAGCCAATGGCTTTCATGTAGGCCTTCACATAAACATAATGCTAAGTAAGATAAGTACATGTAGGCCTTCACATAAACATAATGCTAAGTAAGATAAGTACATTATGCTTTTGCCATAAATGAGCATGTTTCAAAATACCCTCACTTTTACTTAGTCATCAAGATATAACCCAAGAGGTCATCCAAGAAAAGCAAGGACAATTCTGATAACAATGGCTTCATATAAATGTAGGACACTTTAATATTTGCTGCATTGTTGGCTGTAGAATGATAGAGTTCTGAAAATGTAAAAAAATAAGTTTTGAAGCGTTACAGAATATTTCCTTTACCCCACATCCATTTAGTGTGTGTTTATTCTGAACTCTGAAAGCATTTAGCAATACACAACTTAGTCAATCTACAGCATTTTCAATTAGGATAAAGGAGTCAAGTCAAATTCAATAAAATGATATTTACAATAAACATAAAAACTTTAATATTTAATATTTTCATATATTTTATTTCTTTTCTGGGGCGGAGTACTGATTTCCATGGACCTTTTTCTGACTCAACCCAGGAGTGGCATCTGGTTAAGTGATTTATGCAGAGCTGCACAGTTGGGCAATGGTGGCTTAGGGAATCAAACCCTACACCATTGGACCAAGGGAAACTGCTCATTAACAACTTTATCCTCTAGGTCAGCTTCCACATCAAGTGAGAAAACCACAACCTAACAGGGTTATGAGATGATATGGATATAATCACATCAACATAAAAAGGAAGAAAGTGTGATTACTTTACGATTTTAGTACCTAATGATTGTCAGATTTAATCTGTTTCTTTCTATAAACATTAAGGAATGCCAGCTGTGGATAAAAGAAACTTGCCCAGTAGCACAGGCAGGTCAGCAAATAGCAAGACTGATAGCAACTGTGATTAAATGTTTTTAAGCAAATAACTATGGAAGGTGATAAGATATTAATACAATCAACAAAACAAGAATTGTACCCTCAGCAACCCCCTAACAAAATTACAAAATACATTTAAAGGACAAAGCATGCATTTTTAACTAGCTCAAAGTAGATTGTTATTTGATAAATATAGTACACGTTCCATTTAAAGGAAATAAGAGTTACTTGAAATATATGTTCAGATTGCAATAGCACTCAAGTTAAATAGTAAAATAACACCAGTAACTACAAGTTTGGAGAAAGCAAATTATTAAAAAAAATATTCAATTTAAATTTTGGCTGAGCAATTCATGAATATTTTCAAACCAATGATTAAACATTTAACATTTAGCAATATAGTATTCTACAGAAACACATACTGTACAAATATGAAAGTGATATAAACAGCATCACAGAGTCCAATACAAAATCATAGGTAAAATGAATTTCACTCATTAACATACATAAAATCATAATATTAGGCTTTCCCCATGAATGACTGTTGCAAGAACAGCATTACAGTTAGAGAATTCAATTCACCTTAAATATTCTTCAAAAGGGAAAAAAACAGGTTTACAGGGAACAAGCTTCATTGTAATGAAAGAAAATAAAATATAATACAATAGCTTATTGGGACACAGTTGAACGGGAACAGCAGTACAAAAACTTTGTTCATAAAGAAAAGACTATATATTACAATCTCAATAAAGAAAAATCAAAAGTAAATTATTCGGACCATTCAAACGAATGATTACTTTAAATCTAGTTTATCCACTACCAGCTAACATACTTTTGCTACAAACCTAAAATGATTGAGTAAATTCCTGGTGTTCAGCCTAAGAAAAATTGTGTCTAGCATTCTCCCAGTAGCCACAGAACCTTCAAGAAATTTTCCAAGACTAAGTCTCCTATTAAATCAATCGCTTATCTACATTTCAAACCCCCAAACTCGAGAACACTGTGGCCCATGCAGAAATGTTTATGGAAACCCTGTATAAGTATACAAATAACTGCATAGAAACAGCAGTACCAAACCAAAGTAAACTCAGGACAAACTCCAAAACAAGCCCCCTTGGTGGACCTACCAGTATAAATACACTGTACAATAAAAGAAAATCCGGCCCAAAATAGGAAGACCTATGTTCAACAAACAAAAGTCTCCATCATCAGTCTCATCAAGCAACTCAAGGGACTAATCAAGTCCACCAAAGCCAAATCAACTTAATGCCAAAAATGGCCTTCCAGGCTAAGGAAAACCATAAGGCATTTTTTTCATTTATTATGCAACCTTAAAGGGAACACAACATGGTGCTAAACTAATAGTAAGAGGAACTCCCTGTACCAAACTGGAGCACATAGCAAATTTGCTGGCCAATAAATAATGTAGCTCTAATTTCACTTCCTAATATCCCCAGTTACCCCCATGAAATATCAACCACTTCTCCCCAACTACCACTAAAGAATGGAGTCTCTCTCCACTTTCCAAAGCTAAAAACACTGCATCAGTGTGTCATAATATTCCAATATGCCTAATAAACAGCTTGAAACACAACCTGGCAGGCTGACTAGAATCTCTATTCAACTACAGCCTTCATCCCTAGGGAATGGAGGACTACAACGGACATCCCTCTACACAAAGGGGGACCATCAACAGACCCAGGAAACTACAGATGTTTGACTAGTCTTATATGCAAGGTCATGGAAAAAATATCATGGACCTGATAAGACATAGGAAATTTTCAGTCACTGGATCCATCACAATTTTTTTTTGACAAGGGCAGGTCACACCTACAAAACCTGGTGGACTTCAAGAAGGCCACAAGGGCAATACAGTGCATACTGTCTACCTTTCCAGGTCAAGTTAGGTAGTGCATACTGCCTACATCAAACCATGAAAGGTATTATAAGCAATTCCTCACTCGAGTATTAAAGACAAACTTAAAAATTTAGGCATAAATCCCTAGGTCACAGGATGGATAGCCAAACAGCTCCTGGAATGGACACAAAGTTAAGGTGTGTGATGCACCTCCTGGAGGCCTGTGACTAGTCGTGTCCCACTGTACTGGGACCTCTCCTGCGTGTCATATACTTCTCTGACATCAAAGTATATGTAGAGAGCATTTGTTTGAACAAATTTACTGATGACTGCTAGCTGGGTGCAATCACTGAATCCCCCAAATAAGTAGATCTCCACAAGAAGGGTGGAGGGTCTGGCACAGACTAATAACTGGTGCCACAGCCATGGCCTAAAACTCAATGGAAAAAATACACAATTATACCCATAATTATACTCTGTGGGAAGATGCTCATGCCTGCAAATTGCAACATTGTTAACACTCCCCTAAGAGTAGACCCAGTGGTAAGGGACTTGGGAACATAGGCTGACAGTAACCTGAACTTTGATCACCATGTGTTCATGGTGGTGAGATCATCTTTCTAAGCGGCACAACTTATAAATGCATGGCATCCAAATCTAAGGAGATCATACTATCACTATACTCAGCCCTTGTTAGACCAATAAGAGTTCAATGCATCCTTCGACACGTACCTGATCAGGTATTTACAACAGCTGTAGTGGGCACAGAGGTTCCTCATTAAAACAATTCATGGTGTAAACAACTCGTCCAATATGCAGATGACTCTACCATCATCTGCTCTGCCAAAACACTCCCCAGATTAATGAACGTAACTCAAGAGGCCTTCTCTTGCACCGAATCCTGGATACTAGACAACCACTTAGCCCTTAATGCGTCCAAATCCAAAATAATGATTTTCTCCCCTTCTAGACACACTGTTATGGACAAATCATCATTCTCTTTACTCAGTCAAAACAAGACCTCTATTGAAATAGTTCCCCATGCAAATCTTCTGGGCGTCCTCATTAATGATCAGCTAAAATTCGACATCCACCTTCAAACTAATATTAAAAAACTCATCAAAAGCTTGGAATGCTTTATCGTCACAGACACTACATTTCTCCTTCATCCAAACAACTACTATCCACCACCTACCTTATCCCCTCTCTTCTTTATGGAGCCCCGCTACTTACTAATCTCCAATCAACCCTGAAATCTAAACTATTCTCATGCTATAATAAAATTTCCAAGTTTTCCACAGGATCCAAATCCTCCACTCATCATTGCAACTCCCTCCATACCCTAAACTGGTTGGAAATCCCAAACTCTTAACTCTCATTCAACTTACAACAGCACATATGCTCATCTTTAAACCCTCTAACTGCCCTTCTCTCTCCTCTACCTTAAAAACTGCACCAGCCACATAGAAAACTAAGATCCACAAATCAAAATCTCCTTCAACTTCGCAAGCCTTTATGTTCCCCAGGGTAATTCCTACTATCCTTCTCCCTGGCTAGATTATTAAACTCACTTCCACCTCACATTAGAACTACCCAGAATCTCCCTTCCTTTAAAACCTTACTCCACTCTCATCTCCCCTCTCTGGGAATGCTCCTGCTCTCACCCTTCCTGAAACCGTACACCTCTCTTTAACCTATTTTTACTCAGACTCAGCCATTGGATGTATATATTTCTATTGTCTCTATATATGATGTACTACTTGCATATGAATTTTACAACTTGAACATTAATTAGTTATTATTGTAAATATCTTAAAATGCTGTACATGACTTATTTTACTTCTGAATATTGTAAATAATATTTCTCTGTTTGGAGTTTTCTGCTGAAGCTTTTCTCCCCGAGCCTCAATTAAAAACGGGCTCTTTTAGGCCCAATGGGGAACACTAACTTCTTTTTACAACTCAGACTGAGGAATGCTACTCATATTGAAGTAAGCATGAGAAATATGTCTAGCATGCTGCCCAAGTCCGAATGGTCCTTGCAGGTTTGTGTAATTAAGACATTGCACTTAACTATGTAGTAGAAAAGAAACAGTACAAAGTCTCAGCCAATATGGAAAGTAATTTATCAATTTCAATAGACACAGCATCACTAATTGCATGCTTTGAAGACATTATGGTTTTCATAGGTGGAACAGTCCTGCTAGTCTTACTAGAAAATCAAGCTATTTTGCATTAAAAGCAGCAGATGTCCACAGCTATTTTACTGAAAAAATATAAGTAATTACATTAAGGAACATAAGAGAAATTCAACTATTCATAAAACTGCACATCATAATATTTTTACAAATATACAATACAGTTAGTGAACTTCAATAATATCAAATCCAATGATTATATTCCTGAAAAGTATCTTTGTTGAAAAATTGAGGAACTAGAATATTAAACATTACAAAATTAACAGATGACATCAGGCTATAAAGCTTGCAAAAATTATTTATCTTTGCCAATAACTTTTAATAAAACACATTCATATAAATTATGCTTTCAAAAAGTGTTATAATTATTTCTACATCAGCAATAATCTTTAGAATTTAGACATCTTTGAAATTATATTAACTGTAAAAAAAATCCCCGTGTAAACAACGTCCATGTGTATATTTTATAATGAACAACAGAAGAACCTGTTTTTGTCATTAAGAGTTTAGAATCACAATCAATGTTTTCTTCTTGTAACAAAATTTTGAAGCAATTATTGAGTATTGAATGCTTATAATGATTTTCTATTTATATAAATTTTGAATCTCAGAAATTGATTTTAATGTACCATTTGAAGCAATTATACCAACCAATAGCACATTTAGTATTCCATTCAAATAACGTCTGGTGATTAGAGTTAACTGATAATTTCTTATTATGAAATATTTAACAAATTTGACCAAATATTAGAATCTAAATGTGAAAAAAATAAATATTTTCAAGATTAAATTTACATAGTTTGAATTGGTTGGTGAATTGATTTTGTACTGTAAGTAATTACATGATATCAACCAAGGACAATTTGCATTAAAGATTTAAGTAAATTCTTCCAGCTATCTTCATTTAATTCATCCAACTAACGAACAATTACTTTAAACAGGCATCATTAATACTAGTTTCCAAATCAGGAAATTTAATTCCTCTTCTATTCTACTGTATTATTAGATGCTTATAAGCAATTTTAGCTTTTGTTCAAAAACAGACACTTCAGAAACACATTTATTACAACTTGTGGGAGATATACCAATGGTTTGTATTATGCAGAGTGTCTTAGGAAATAATACCCATTTAATAAGTTGAAGTCTCCCTTCAAAGGAATACATTTGTTTATTTCAAGTCACTGAGTTTGTTTACTGTGTATTTATTTTATGTAGTCATAATTCCTCTGTAGTTTCCTTCAAAGATTTAAGATGATTCCTAAATAATTCAGATCCTGTGTGCCTTCTCTTTCCAATGTATGTTGAAATATTTTGTATTTAGAAATGTGAACTGCCATGCATTCAGTTTATCATTAAAATATAAATCTGATATAAAAGAATGGTTATAAAAGTTACCTGAACTGAAGTAACCAAATCAGATATGGTTAAACTCATATCAGCAGCAAATAACATTATTTTCAAAAAAAAAATTATATCCTAACTTCAAACCCTGAATATCTGGATTAGATCACTTCAAACCCTGAATATCTGGATTAGATCACTTCAAACCCTGAATATCTGGATTAGATCACAGCCAAAATATGAATACCTTTTGCAAATAAAGGAGAAAGGAGTCAGCCTTCCTTAGCACCTTTTCTATTCTCAAAAAAAAGTCTGACAAAAAGCACCCATTTTCAGATAAAAAATATTTACTCCAATAGTAAAGCTTATTAATCTAAAAAATATTGAGGAAATTATAAAGCTCCACAACTTTAAGTAAATAGAATCAAACACCTTTTCAATATTCAAGTTTATCAACACTGCTTCCTATTCACTTTTATTCACTAAATCAAGTGCTTATCCTTTTATCTTGAGTTTGTCTTCTGTAAATAAATCATTTTAGTCATCTACCAAAGCATGAATGAATACTTATATTTTATCTGCTATTATTGACAATTTTTTAGGATATTTTTTAAGACTTGAAGAAAAAGAGAACAGGTTTAGTGAAATCTTGTGCAACTCTGGTATTATTCCAGCTATAGTCAGGTTTTATTATTTTTAAGCATTTTAACTTTCTGAATAACTTATGATTCAATCTCAACTGGATTTTAGGTATTTTTATTACATTATACCTTCTTCTTAGAGTCATTATAAATATAGAAGCCTTTGATTTTTCCAGGGCTCTTGATTATTTATTTAGTAAACTAGTTTGATATTCTCCATTCACATTTTAATCTGGTTAATGACAAATTTCCATTTGGAATTCTTTCTTTGCTAGTTGTATATGTTTTTATAAGACTATTCGCTCCTTATCTCACAGTCTACCATATACATATGCTTTTAATGAGTCACATATCAAAATATTTACTTCATTATAATTACATTATAAACTAAATCATTTGTTCCATAAACCATTTCATGAAATCCTCCAATTTGCTTTGATAGGTTGTATTCCAGAAATCAAAGTACATTTTTTTGATTTATTGAAACTAAGATATACAGAATTATGATCAGGGAGAGAACACACAAGCTTACAATACTTTTTATTTTAGATCCTGTGAAATAATACATTTATCACTGCTCGAATGAGTGCCATAGTGCAGTAATGAGAGTAAATAAGCAAGTATGGAGCTTTTAGTATAACTGTATCACAGGATCCAATTATTTCCATACAAGTCATAACAACTTTAGTGCAAGCAGCATGTCTGTACTTGCTTTTTTGTTACTGGAAATACATTTAAAATCTTCAACTATTACAATACTTACTTACATATTGCCTAAAATATAGTATAAATGTTTCTTTGGTTTATTAGCTCCCATACGAGGGAACCAAGATAGATTGACCAATTTTTGTAGTTTGTTGTTAAAATCCAGTATTACCATGGCAAATAACCACCATGTTCTTCCTTTTAAACAAAATCTTAGGCATATATATGTGCTCTTTTTCATGAAGAGACACTCCTCTTCTTTCAGATTTATAATTAGATAGAATGGCACACAGATACTGCTCTCACCAGGTTGGACAATAATAAATTAATGGTTAGTTGCCTATCTGGGGTTTGGATATGCAATATCAAGTGAGCATTCAAGTCAGGTACCAATATGATTCTATATCATAGTCCATGTGAGTGTAAATGACCTGAAGTGTACCTCACTAGACTATATGAAGCGAGACATTAGAAATCTTTCTGAATGGGGGAGTGGCCAAGGATGAACACAGGATAGCAGCAGATTTCTTCAGCTCCACCAACATAACTACAGTAACAGGAAATTATTGCTTCAAAATTCAACTAATGGAATAATTTTCTTTCTAAAAACGTTTGGAATATCATTACCTTGAATAATATCCAAAAAAGAAAGAAAATTTAACTAATTTTCCTGTCAGAAATCTTTTTGGAAATTTCTCTCTCATCACTTCTGTTCAGAATGAGTTCCAGCAAGGCTAACAGTCAGGATTCCAGCATTAAGAAAGAGCTTCAGACATTATTATCAACTATACAGCAACTAACAACTAAAATGGACAGACTGGATGTTAAAATTGATAAATTTATAGAGAAAAACACAAAACAAATGGATGTGCTACACCAAGATCTACAACATCAGAAAGCTCAGATAACAGGTATAGAAGAGACACTTAATGATATGGACAACAGAATTAAGGAAGAAGAAATAAACACTGAATTCTTATTGAAACAAAACACACACCTTCAATCCAAACTAGATGACTTGGAAAACAGATCCAGATGCAACAATATAAGGATTTTTGGACTGCCAGAAAATATAGAAGGTAATAACATTACATCTTTTTTAAATACTTGGCTTCCCAAAACTTTAGATCTGTCAGAGGCATTTTCTTTTGGCATTGAAATAGCCCATAGGTCTTTATCCATTTCTAATACAAATAAAAGTATCCTAGATCAGTTATTGTAAGATTTTTATCATCTTATGACAAGGAGATGGTATTAAAATCTGCATGGGCTAAATCACCTATAAAATTAATGAAGCAACTGTGCTTTGACAATGACTATTCTTCTTTGGTAATATCAAAAGAAAGGTCTTTTTACCATTAATAAGAGAGCTTAAGAAAGCACAGTTCAAAACTCATCTTTTATTTCCTTCCAAACTAAAAATCTTTTTACCTGATGGCCCTAGAATTTTTGAAGAACTGGACTCTGCTTTGTTGTATATTAAAAAAAATAAAATATTAGAGAAAATAGAGGATATGGAATGGGCAAGTCCTTCGTTAAAAAGAATGGCAACAGGAACTTCTTGGAAGACATCAGAGAAACAAAAAAGACTAAAAAACAAATGACATGTTTTATATTTCTTTGAACTCTTTAATTACAGTTTCTGCATTTACAAGAGAACCACAAATATCTTAATGATTTGTACAAAGTTATTTTAATGTGCAAGAACTGAAGTTTGTTTTATGAATAATCAAACCTTCATAAGGAACAAATAACCTGATATAAATCAACTTGTTTCTCTTTTGTGACAAATAGACCTAAGGTTAGTAATATGATATATTTCCTTTCTTTTCTTATTTTAAATAGCATTCTCTTTAAACTAAACACATAGAGGAGGGAGAGGGAGGGCAGGGAGGGGGGGAAGATGAAAAGAAGGAAAAAAGGGGAAAAATAATCTATTATCTCTTTAAAATTATTTATGCTGTTTAAGTATTACTGCCATATATTATACTATGACTAAATTGCTTAAATACATGATATTAAATAATATGTCATGATATAACTGCAGTTGACTAGAACTAAAGCAGTTGTAAGTAATATGTCTCAAGTTTTACTTTATTAAAACAAACAGCAAGTAAATATCTATGTAGGTACTTTTTTTTTTTTTTTTTTTTTTTTTAAGGTAACAAGGTTCTGATAATACTGATATGTGTTTGTAACATACTCTGAATGAGAAAATTAAATGGGACACAAATATAAGTAATGTTTATGTTAAATAATTGAAGGCTTGGTTTCACTGCCATAGAGACTGCAATGACTTGTGTGAAGTGCTTCGAGAAGGTTTTACACTGTATAAATCCATTTGCATTCAAAATGAATGTCTGTCACTTACTTTTATTAAAATTCCCACCAGAATGTTATAAGAGACAATTTAAGTTATAGGTATCCTCGTGAATAGTGTCCTCGAGCCGTTTTAAAAGCTTCAACATTCAGAAAATGCACAGAAAAGCTGAAAGCAGCCATTTTGAACTCTGACCCCTGATTTCACACAGACTCATCGCAAATTCAAGAAGTAAACCTATTTCAGGAAGTAGAACTGCTGTAAATGTGGTATTGTGATGAAAAACGAACTTTAGGACAACAAAATGTGAGTTTTTCTTTATAATAATTTACTTATTTAAGATGTAACTTATAAAATTTAAAAGTTATAATGATTTTAAATAGCTTAATATGCCATAGTAAACAAATGAGATAATTTAGAATGCATAGAAGCTAAAACTCATGTATATATGACTCTGAAAGCTTATATAATTGCTGCACTTTAATGCATATAGATGCTTATAATTTAAGGATATATAATATTATAATGCATTTATTTTAACTAAAATAAATAAGTATGTGCATTATTATGATTCTATTTCAGAAGAAAATGTCATGTGATACATTTTAAAGCTGATTATGCATAACTAGGGATCAACATTGCTTTGTAGTCTGTTCTTTTAACTTATATACTGAGAATAATCATTTTTATTTAAATGGTAAGAATAAGTAAGAGAAGGAAGCTTCTAGTGCATGTAGTTTAACGTTTTAAAACTACTAACAGTACTGTTATGGCAGAAAATATGAATACTCTAATGTAAGTAATGTCAGAGTCATAATAGCCTGAGATAACAAATGTTATTGAATTCAAATGAGCATAAACATATAATAAGAACCTATCATTACAATTTTTTATTAAACTGCCAAATGGGTATCCTCTCTTTTTTTTTTTTCCTCTCTCTCTTCTCTGCTCCCACTTTCAAGATTGTTAGAATGCTATTATGACAATGAACTCATTATATAGAATAGATGTACATAGCATTATTAAGTTGATTATAAAAGTTTTATATGATTATACGAAGCTGTTATATAAATTGTTTAAGTCTTGCTATAATACATAATCAAAATAAATGAGTTTAACTTTAGTTAATAATAGTTAGTATTTAATTAATTTGGTGGCAGCTGGAGTACTGCTGCTTAGGATAGGGGGATAACTTGAGTGGTATTTGCTACTCGAAGTTGCAGTTTTTAACTCCAGGCTGGATGCATTGTTTAATCCAAACAATATTTTCACCTGATTATTGTTATGTGTATATAGTTTTGACATCCACATCACATTTTATAAACTCATTGTCACTACAAATAAAAGTTAAAATCTCACAAAATTCCATAAGATTTTCACTAAATACAGCTATAATTAATATAACACCTAAAGGAGGAGACATAATAATACTTACTTTAGTAAATGTTATTCTGATTATAAGTTTTATATGTTTATAAAAGTTAAATGGTAACTTTAAAAGGAATTTCTTTAAACATTAATGGATTGAATAACCCATGTAAAAGGGCAAGTTTAATGAGATATATTAATCTGCATAGAGCCAACTTAATATTCCTTCAGGAAACACATCTCCTGAAAAAAGATATAGATAAATTAGCCACTAATAAATATACAGTCTTGGTTAGCTCAGAACACACACAGAAAAAAAGAGGAGTGGCTCTCTTATGGAACAAAAATATGCCCATACCTAAAACTATTAAGTCATATAAAGATGATAAAGGAATGTTCTGCCTGGTTACTATACAGATTAATGGGAAAATATATACATTGATTAATGTATACTGGATACCAGGAACTGGCACTAATACAGTGAAACACCATCTCAATAAGATTATATCATTTTCTAAAGGAGATATTATTTTAGCAGGAGATTTTAACTGTATCCTGCATGAAAAAGATACTATTACTATAGGAAAAAGGAAAATCACATCCAATGCAAAACATTTAAAGGATTTCATTCATTTATATCATTTGAATGATATTAATAATCAGACAGATTCTAAATCATTACCATATACTTTTTTTTCTAACAGACATAAAACTTATTCAAGAATAGATAGAGTCTTTATTTCTAACCAACTGGTAACAGACCTAATTAATTCTAAGATCATTTCATGCCCTATATCAGATCATAATTCAATTGTCTTCGAATTTATAGTAAATATTACTTACAATGTTCAGATCAAAAGAATACCAGCATACCTAACTCAACTAAAAGATTATATACTTACAGAGGTGCAACATTTCTTAGACTTTAACACTACACCTGACGTCTCCATTATTTACATTTGGGATGCTCTAAAATCTTATTTATATGGACAAAGTATCAGATGGTATAATAATAAAAGGAAATCGTGGGACAGGGAATTAATAGACATTCAAAACAAATTAGACTCATATAAACATAATAATAAGGAAAATATGGACAAAAAAGTCATTGAGGAAATAAATAAATTAAATGAGAAATACAAAGAAATTTTAAGTCACAAAGTCAAAATAACATTAGAGAAATATACATTTTTGTCTTACTCAATAACTCCCAAATACTTACATAGACTTAAAAATAAAACAAAAAGGCTGAATAAACAAAATCACATCAAAGAAATTTTCTCCAAGGAAAAGAAGAATGTCTCTAGTTTACCAGAAATATTAGATGAATTTAGAAATCACTTTCATAACATTAACCATAATAACATTAATATGGATTCTAAAGATAAAATAAAGAACTTTATAATTACAAACATGAACAAAAAACTTAATAAACAACAGACTAGATTAATAGATAAAAATATTTCATATACAGAGGTTATCACACAAATAAACTTAAATCAAACAAAGCACCAGGTAATGATGGTATTATTCCTGAGATTTATAAAATCCTTCCTAAGAGTACCTATTCATTAATACATAAGGTTTTCATTTCAGCTCAAAATGAATTGTCAATTCCCCCATCCTGGCAATACACATTTATTTCACCAATTTTGAAACCCAATAAAGATCCAACTAGATGCACTTCATATAGACCTATTTCATTACTTAATGTTGACTATAAAATGTTCATGAATATATTTGCTGACAGATTAAAGACACTCATTCCAAGTATAATAGATATAGATCAGACAGGCTTTATTATAAATAGAAATACTTTTGATAATATAAGGAGAACTTTAACTCTGATTGATTATGCAAACAGAAAAAAGAAAGATTTGACACTCATCAGCCTTGATATAAGTTCAGCATTTGACTCAGTAAGTTGGGACTATTTGTTTATCTTATTGAAGTGTACAAATTTCTCTGATACATTTGCGAATTTAATTGAACATCTATATAAATGAGCATTGGCTTACATTAAAATAGGAACATATGTCTCACAAAAAATACCCATATTAAAAGGTACAAAACAAGGGTGTCCACTTTCACCATTATTATTTATTTTAATAATGGAGCCTTGGGCTAATTTGATTAGAAACAGCAATGATATAGAAGGATTCGATATAGACGAAAATACAATATCTATAATCCAACTTTTTGCAGATGATGTTTTAATTACATCAGCAGGAACAAATTCTTCTATGCAGTCATTATTTGATAAGATGACAGATTTCAAGAATATTTCTGGTTTGATATTTAATGAAGAAAAAACTAAAATATTACCAATATACACAGGAAAAAATGTTCTCACTAATGATTTTCTCAAATACATACCCAATTCAGGTCAAATAACTTATTTAGGCATAATATTAACTAAAGATATAAAATCTATTATACATAATAATTATAGTAATTGTCTTCATAATATAGAAAACCATTTCAATAGCTGGAACAATATGTTTTTTACCATGGAAGAAAGACTCACAATTATTAAAATGATAATATTCCCGAAGATATTATACATAATACAATCAATAATACTCCCACCTACAAAAATAATTATTAAGAAATTAAATTCACAAATGTTACATTTCTTATGGGCACCTAATAGACCTAGGATTGCATTAAAGAAACATACTAATAGTTGGTCTCAAGGGGGCATATCATTTCCAGACTTTAATTTATATGCTATCTCTTCTATTATAAAAGTTATAACATTGCTAATAGATCAGTCATATGTTGCAAAATGGAAGGAATACTGGGAATTAATTAGCATACACTTCACAAAAATATCGTTAATACACAAAAAATACCATTATAAACAATCCCATGTTACGGTTACTAAAAGAGTTTTGTACCTCATCTATTACACCAAAATATATAGCTAGTTACCCATTAAATATTATTATTAGATATCGTAATTTTATATATATACATCCTAAGTATAAGGAATGGAATTTTATCTTATTTCCTATAATGTATACACAAGGTATTCTTTTATCATCCAACTCTGAAAGAACTCTTCTAGTCACAGAGAATAATTTAAAGTATTGGTATCAGATGCTGTCTGACAATAAAGTAAAAAATTTAGACTTCTTAAAGCAAGAATTTGATTTGAGAGAAACATGTTGGTTAGAGATTCAAACTTTTAGATAACATCTTACTAACAAACTTGATTTAATGTCTTTAACAGTTAAAGAATCTGTTCCAATACTGATTGACTACTTGATATTAAATTTACAACATAGGGTTTCTGATAAAGGTAAGCTCTCACACATACATAAAATTATTAGAGATGAAACCTATTATAGTTCAGATAATTACTGGAATTATTTCAATTCCATTAATGGTGAATCACCAAAACAACAAGATAAACAATATATATTGGAATCTGCTTATAAAACTACTTCTTCTATTAATTGGAGACTTTTTACCTGGAAATTTTTACATAGATCTTTCTATACACCCTTAATGATGAATAGAATAAACAATAAAGACAACATATGTAAGAGATGTACTGTAGAAATAAATGCTGATTGGGGACATATGTTTTACGATTGTATAAAACTGAAGGAATATTGGGTGTTAATCAATGATTTTTTGCAGGCTCTTTTCACAGATAATTTCATAGTCTCTAAATCACTTATATTATTTAACACCCCTGTTCCTAAATGTGTTAAAAAAGTTAAACTTCCTTTATTATGGTCAATTCTAGCAGTGGCTAGAAAAATAATAACCAGAAACTGGATTTCAGATACTCCTCCTTCATTTAATGAATTTAAAAATGTTATGATTGAAGTGTGTCATATGGAACTAATGACAATAAAGTCAAGAACCATTAGGAAAACATCTTACTATAATATATGGGATACCTTACAAAACTTGTTAAAACAGTCTTAGTTTCATTAGTAAGATGTTACAGTTTAATTAATTGATTTGATTTAGAGTGGATGTCTTTGTATGTTGTTTTATCTTTTAGTTATGTACTCACCATAACTTCAGATGTTTGGGATCCATCTCGCCTACATTCTGACTGATGGGTTCGGAGCCGATCCCTCGGCTCTGACTCGGCACGCTTATGCCAAAGAGCGAAGTCTCTTATTGGCTGAGCTTACTATATCCCAGGATGCACCACTACCAATCCCCCAGATCTAGTTTGTCTGCATACATGCACACATGCACGCACTGTTTATATAACATCGTCAGAAGAAACAAGATAAAACAGTAGAACTCAAAACCGTTCAATCTCTTCTGATCTCCAAGGCCGGGGGAAGGAGGGTGGGTATTAGGAATGTAGGGGAGATGGATCCCAAACATCTGAAGTTATGGTGAGTACATAACTAAAAGATGTTATGTGATCCTATCTCGCCTACATTCTGACTGATGGGACAGCGTCCCTAGCACCTGAATCCTGGGTGGCTCACTGGAAAACACTCCTGAGTACCGTGGAACCAAATGATGCTTGCCCTTTAGATGCCACATCCAATTTATAGTGGGAAATGAAAGTGTGTGGATTGGAGCAAGTAGCCGCAGCACAAATCTCAGAAATAGCGAGCTTGGAATGAAAAGCTATAGAAGTAGCCATAGCTCTGGTAGAGTGAGCTTTGATAGATGTTGTAAGTTGCTTATTTGAAGAGGAATAAGCCTGAGTTATACAATCTCTAATCCATTTGGAGATAGTAGCTTTTGTGATGGTTTTACCCAATTTATTGTCTGAGAAGGACACAAACAACTGGTCTGATTTACGAATTAGCTGAGTCCTGTCTAGATAGAAGCGCAATTGTCTGTGAACATCCAATTTATGGAGAGTGTATTCTGCTTCATTGGAGAATTTTGGGAAGAAAACTGGTAGCTCTAGAGATTGTTGGAGACAGAGATTAGAACAGACCTTTGGGACAAAAGATGGGTTAGGCCTAAGTGATACTCTATCCTTGTGAAAAATCAAGTACGGTGGTTTGATAGATAGGGCTTGAAGCTCTGAAACTCTTCTTGCAGAGGTAATTGCAACTAAGAAGGCAGTTTTCCAAGACAGATATTTTAACTCACATGTAGCAGCCGGTTCGAAAGGGGAAGATGTTAATGCACGAAGCACCAAATCAAGATCCCACGGAGGTGCAGGATGAAAAACTGGGGGTCTTAACAGCCCCGCACCTTTAATGAAAGTTTTGCATAATCTGCTGCTCATCAACGGTGGATCCATGGATTCGTGAAATTTAGAGATAGCTGCCAGTTGGACTTTAATAGTAGAGACTGAAGATCCTTGATTAAACAAGGATGTTAAAAATTTCAAAACCTCTGGGATCGGGGCAGTGATAGGGTCTAAGCTCCTGAGTTGAGCCCAGATAGCAAACCTCTTCCACTTACTGAGGTACAATTTCTTAGTGGTGGGTTTGTGGGCCGAAGATAAAATGTGAATAACTTCCGGGTCTAAGGTGTGATTTCTGACTAAAGTCGGAAGTGGAGGAGCCAAGCTGTCAACTTCAAAGTGTGAAGGGACTGGTGTTGTCGTCCGTACTGATGAATTAGCAGATCCGGAGTTAGATCTAAAACCCAAGGATCGTCCACCGCATGTTTCTTCAGGTAGGGAAACCATACCTGACGAGGCCAGTGTGGAGCAATTAGTATCATTGTGGACCCCAATTGAGAAGCTTTCTGAATGACTTTGGAGAGAAGTGGAATCGGAGGAAAGGCATAAAGCAGCCCTGTTGGCCAAGGTTGTGCTAGAGCATCCATAGCTGCTTCCCCCTGATGTGGAGTCAAGGAGAAGAACCTTTTGCACCTTGTGTTTTGTGGTGTTGCAAACAGGTCGCAGCACGGTCCCCATCTCCTGAAAACCTGAGCTGCTACTGTTTGTTCAGGGACCACTCGTGAGGAGAGAGAATTGTCCTGCTTAATCTGTCTGCCAATATATTGGATTTCCCGAATGTGGGTCGCTACCAAGAAGCGGCTGGTAGCTACAGCCCATTCCCACACCCTCATGGCCTCTCTGCAAAGGGGGTAAGATCTGGTCCCTCCTTGTTTGTTTAGATACCAGACCACCGACATGTTGTCTGTGTGGATAGCGATAATGCCCTGAGGGAGAAACTTGTGGAGGCCTGTAGGGACAGAAGTACAGCCCTCATCTCCAATACATTGATGTGGAGAAAGGTTTCGTCTGGAAGCCAGGAACCCTGAACTAACCTGCCCAGACAATGCCCCCCCCACCCTGTCTGGGAGGCATCCGTCGTCAGGGTGACCACGGAGGGGATAACAAAGGACTTCCCTGATTCAGATTGGACGGCTGAAGCCACCAGCGAAGGTCCCGTTTGCACGTTTCTGTAATCATAATGGGGTGATTGAGGGGAAGATCCTGAAAGGACCATTGAGTCGATAATAGCCACTGAAGAATCCTCATGTGCAATCTTGCCAGAGGAACTAGGAGGACCGTGGCAGACATCGAACCTAAAAGTTGCAGGACCATCCTGGCTGGGGCCTTGGATCTTGAAAGCAGGGCTTGAACTTGTCTTGTAAAGTTTGAATCCTTTCGGTAGGAAGAAAAACGCGCATCAATCTTGAGTCTATCTCTGCTCCTATGAACCTTATGCGCTGAGAGGGCAGCAAGACAGACTTTGACCAATTGAATGTAATTCCCAGGGTAGCACCCAGGGAAATGGTGGCTTTGAGGTTGTCCATTAGTAGATGACTGGTGGTGGCAGTCAGGAGCCAGTCGTCCAGATAGGGAAACACTTGGAATCCAAGACTCCTCAGGTGAGCAGTTACTACTGCCAAACACTTGGTGAACACCCTGGGGGCTGTGGTGAGACCAAAGGGCAGTGCACAAAATTGGAAATGACTGTCTCCCAGGCTGAAGCGCAGATACTTCCTGGACGCCCGATGTATCGGTATGTGATAATAGGTGTCCTTGAGATCTAAGGAGCACATCCAAACATCCTTCTCCAACAATGGGAGAATGGATTGTAACGTGACCATTCGGAATTTGGATTTCGTGACGGATTGGTTTAGTCTGCTGAGATCCAATATTGGTCTCAGGTCCCCTGTCTTTTTTGGCACTAAAAAGAACCTTGAGTAATTTCCGGATCCGATCTGGTCTGTGGGGACCGGTTGGATGACTCCTTTTTCTAGCAGCTTTAAAGCTTCTGCGGCTGCAATTTCCCTTTGACTGGGTGGTGGGTCCGGGATTTTTGCACGGTGGGGGTGAGTGTGTGAAGGGAATGGTGTAACCCGCGGCAATAATCCGAAGCACCCATCTGTCCTGAGTGATAGACTCCCAGGCTTTTAGGTGCTTGGCAAAATGGCACCCGACTGGCTCGAGCAGCACAGCCGGGCAATCCCTCATGAAGTGTGGGAGGCTGAAGAGCCACGAAAGGACTCGCGGTCTCCAGAATTGCGGGGCCCTCTGCTGCCTCTGGGACGGCGTCTCCCAGAAAAATTTCCCGTCCTCTGCCTCTGGAAGGGGAATCTTCCTGCTGTTGAGGAAAAACTTACGTGATTTGTGGAACCACATCTTCCTCCTCCTTTAGCCTTGGGATAAGGCCGAAGGGAGTGGAATAACGTGCACCTATGGCAGATAAAGTTTTTCCCTCTTGCTCACAGCGGTAAGAGTGTCTTTAACCTTAGGTCCAAACAAAGAGGACCCATCAAAGGGAGCGTCGTGAAGGAAGACTTGAAGGCCTCCAAAATGACACAAACGGAGCCAGGCTTGTCTCCGAGAGCCACGCCTGTGCCTGCCGCTCTACCGCCCCTTGCCGCATATGAAATGAGCCTCATGGACGAGTTAGAAATTGAAGTAAGGATAGCCAACTGAGAGCTAACCGACTGGGCTAGCTGCTCAGGTAGGTTACCCGAGAGGGAATCTGACAGCTCCTTGACCAGATCCCTCTGAAGCCTGGTAAAATGTGCCAAATAATTCAGGGACCTTAAAGTAAAGGCCGCTGAAGTCAGGGTGCACTTCCGTGCGGTCCATGCTCCTAGACTCCTTATTAGGAGGATGGACGGACGTTGAAGCCTCTGCCACGTCCTGTTGTGTAGCAGATGCCACCACCATGGCATCTACAGCCACGCCTTTAGTCAGGAACTCCTTCTCGGGTGGGGCAGACAAAAATTTGTTAGGACGAGAAGGCACTGGTTCCATGGTATCTGGATGTTCCCAGCCCTCCGACAAACCAAATCCAGGAGCTCGTCAAGGCGGAGACACCCAGGAGGCGGAGGGCTGAGCCCCAAAGGCCTTGAGAAGCACTGACTCATCAGCAGAGGGGGTTTGGATATCCAGCCTCGTTGTTTGAGGATCTCTAAAATGTCTGCAAACGAGACATCATCCGAGGACGACTGGGACCCCTCCGCATCATCAAGATCAGTGTCGATGTAATAGACTCAGGGAGTCCACGTGCTTCCTCTTGCACGATCTCTTCCTTGGGGCTCCTCTGAAGACAACTCGAAGAACCCTCAGGAGGAGGAACCCCAATGGGGTAACCTCAGGCCCAGGGGCTCCGCTGCCTAAGGACAGGGAACTGCCAAAGACCCAGTCTCCACGCCCAGGGAAGGTGCCGGTAAAGCCGGAGAGATGGCCGAAGACTTGGCCAAGGCACTCCTCATAGCTCTGAAAGCCGGACCCCAGAATCCTGGGAGTGTCCGGTCCCCAGAGCCATGATAGCAGACGGAAGTCCGCAGCGAAGCTTACCGAGAGGAGGCTCGGAACCGACAGCATAGGTCCCAAACATCACCCCCGGGTCCAGCCGAAGAAGTCCGTGTACCAAACTCGGACCCGAAGGCCGGGTTGGAGTAAGGGTCGGAGCCGACCCTAAGACCTCCACCGGCTCCAACAGCACCTGCTCCGGAGCCAAGCGGTCGAAGGAGGAATGGCAATGACATGGGCATGGGTCGTCGGGTCCGAAGCCAACTGGGTCGGAGCCGAAACAAATTTTTGAAAGACTGGGGACTGGAACAGTGTTTGGAGCACCCTGTCTATGTCCGAATCTGACATCCTCGATGACCTAGAGGATACTGAACGGGTTCGAGATGGCCTCTCCAACGGCCCCAAGGGGCTAGGGGACCGGCTCGGCGACTCGATGACTATCGGCGCCGAAGGAATACCCAAACTAGTTTCCATCGGTGCCGAGGAGGGCTTCGCACCGAGGAGGAAGTGTCTGGCGGATAACCTTCATCGGCTCCGATACCAGTGGAGCCGGCGAAGGTGACCCACCCCTCGATGCCCCAGCCATCGGCTCCGAAGCCAGAGGAGTCGAGACAGGTGGCATCGAGGCAGACCGTTCCGCCCTCGGCTCCGAAGTCCTTGGAGCCGAAGGAGAAACCTGCCTATGTCTTTTGGCGGTCAGATCCGACGGACTGGTCGGAGCCGACGCCCTTTTCTTTTTAGCAGGAGAAGGAGAGGATGCTAAAGCTTCTTCAAAGGAGGGTTTTATAAGGCCTTTTAATATGAGTTTATTTTTCCTCTCTTGGAGGACCCTCGAGGAAAAAGCGTGACACACGCTGCAGGACTCCTGCAAATGTTTTGCACCCAAACAATAAACACAGAGAGAGTGGTCATCTGTTATAGACATTTTAAAGTTGCACTTGGTGCACTTTTTAAAGCCTGAAGGCCTAGGAACCTGAGACATTCCGGTAAATTATACAGTGAACTAGCCAAACACAGTACAAACACTGTAATTATGACACAGAGCAAATTCTCTGCTTTGTCCTTCTGTTTAAAGAAAAGAAACTATCAGCAGTATAAAGGATCCGAGATCCTAAACAGAACAGAAGTCACCTAACAACTAAAAGACCGGGAAAGGCCTTTCCACACAAGAGGTACTCCTGGTCAATCAACACTCACAACACAAGAATTTACCAAGTAAATTTCACCAAACGCACTCTAAACACAAGATAGCTGTTAAAACAGCTTTTAGTTGAAGAATAAAGAAATTCCTGACAGAAAGTTAGTGAAAATAATCACTACTTAGCTCAGCCAGCTCGAGACCACGTCTTCACTTGTTAGCGGCAAACGAGATCTGGGAGATTGGTAGTGGTGCATCCTGGGATATAGTAAGCTCAGCCAATAAGAGACTTCGCTCTTTGGCATAAGCGTGCCGAGTCGGAGCCGAGGGATCGGCTCCGAACCCATCAGTCAGAATGTAGGCGAGATATGATCACATAACATTAAATGTTATAACTGCTTATATGTTAACTGCTTGCATAAGATTGTTATAATATTTATTTTGTATGTTAAAACTAATAAACTTGTTTTAAAAAAAAAGGAATCTTTCTGAATGTGTCACACACATGTACATGCCTTGCACTGAACAGCATTCAAGCTTTACCAAGGGTGATGCAAACGTATGAACAGAAAATGATCGATTTCACTAAATGTTTCTGGAGTCACTCCAGAGGAATGCAATTCCTATCAGCACTGAAGGATGTGGTTAAGAGACCAATTTGCTTTGCGAATGATGGTCTGCACCTGCTACCCCGCCCCCGCGGGTTTCAGATATTGGATAAAACTTTATGCATCCTCTTAGAGATTTTTTTAGGTAATGTTAAAATGACACTACCAACATAGCAGAAAAAAACACCTTATGGTGTTACTGCTCAAGTCTGGGAGCCTAAACAAGAAACTCCATACCCTAAAAATTCTACAGAATGATGCCCTGAAGGTCACTCATGTCTAAAACTCCATAGACATGTCCTAAACAGGTAGAGGTTATCCTCTAATCCTTGAATCTCACTACCCTTATCAAGACCTAACAAAGGTGGTCAGCATCCAAATACCTTATTCATGGGAGACTACCCCTCTACAGACTAGGAAATGGACATTCCCTCTAACTCACAGATGCAACGTTTCCTGGTTATTATCAACAGAAACACCCTGGACCAGATAAGTGCACTCTCTATAGATCAAATATATTGGACCTAGTACTCACCACCAACATAGGAGAGTGTTGCAACACCCTCCCTGTCACATCCTCATTGGTGAAGTCAGACCACAAACATCTCTCAGTCAAAATAAAAATCAGCTGGGAAAACCCAACTAATCCATAATAGTTAGGAACTCATCTAAAGCAAGTTCTATCTGATTAAGTGGTAGCTTGCCTAAACCCAAATAACACAGTTACCTATGCAGAATTCATTTATAGAAACCCTGTACAAACATGTAAATGACTGCATTATGGTTGCTCTACCTACCAGAAGTAATCCCAGATCGAACATCAAAAACAAACACTGGTGGAACCCTTACCTTTAACAGGCTATATCATGAAAATCAGAAAGAGCAGCTCACAGATAAAAAAATAAATAAATAAAGAAACTAAGAGGTCTAAAAGTCCAACAAGGACAATTATAAGGTCAGGATAGCCTCCCATACTAAGGAAAACCACAACACTTTCTTCAGCTATGTTCAGGAACCTCAAAGGCAATACTCAGCACTGTGCAAAACTGGTGGCAAATGGCACAACCTTCACTGACCAGGGTGACACAGCTACATTCGATCAGCCACCCACTCTCCTCCTGTAAAAATCCCTTTGAGGATATCCCCCCCCAACTATCAAAATGGAGCAGGTCCAGAGGTGTTCACCAAGGACAAAAACAATGCTTCAGTGGGCCCCAAAAATATCTCTGGCTGCCTCCTAAATAAAACAAAACATGACCTAGCAGAACCACCTGAGGCACTCTTCATCTACAGCTTCAAAATGTAGTTACATGTCAGGTGAATGCAGGGCCACAAAACTCATCCCCCTTCATAAGGGTAGATCATCAACTGACCCCAGGAACTACAAACCAATGAGCTTAATAAGTTGAATATATAAAGCCACTGAAAGAATCATCATTGAAGTGATCAAGGACACTGGTAACCTACAAACACTGGACCCATCCCAGTTTGGCTGAATGAGGGGAAAATGGTGCATACCACTTACTTTAACCTGGCCAAGGTGTTTGATACAATACCAGGCTCTGGTATTGTTGACAAAATCTCAGAATTAGGTATAAATCCCTAGCCACTCACTAGACTGCCAGCTGGCTCAGAGATAGGACCGAAAAAGTCAGATCAGTGAGAACATCTCCACCAAGAGACCAGTGACCGGTGAAGTACCCCATGGCTCTCTGTTGGATCTGCTCTTGTTTGTCATCTTACTTCTGGCTCACCAAGTTCATATCAACCACCCACATTTCCCATTTTCTTAATGGTTCAAGGTGTTGTGTTAAACGTCACCATCTCTCTTGATTCACTACCACATTCCTGTCTTGGACACTCATGCCTGACTATCACAGATCATCTCTCACACCATCCATCCACGTCTTTGCTGGATGCCCTAGTTTTCCCTTACCTTCTTCCTGTCAACCTCATGTCTTCTCTACCACATTGTCTTCTGCTTTCTGCACATGTGCCCAAACCACCTTAATCTGTTCTCTTTGATCTTTTCTGCATTTGGAGCTACTTTGGCTTCTGCTCTTATGTCCTCATTTCTTTCTATCCCAGAGTGTGTGCGTTTGTCCTACCCCCAGCCTCAGCCACTTTATCTCCATCACCTCTAGCTTCCTCATCTGCATTGCCTTTACTGCCCAAGTTTTTGTACCATATAGTAGTACTGGTCACACCACTGTTTTGTACACCTTACTTTCAGTTTCTTTGGTATTCTCATGTCATATGCTACACCTGACACACTGTGCCAGTTGCCTGCAGCCCCTCTGATTCCAGCTTTGACCTCCTCATTCAGACTTCCCTTATCCTTACCCACCACTTCATGATACTTGAAGCTGTTAATCTGTTCCACTATTTTACCTTCTATCTCAGTTTCTTCAAATTTCCTGCTTTAGTTTCAACCCATGTGCCTTCAGGTTCACATTCTATTCCCCTATCCTTGCTGAAGTAATTTCTCAGAGTCTGCCTGTAATGCCAGATCATCTGCATACAGAAACTTTGTTGATCTGTCACCTCTGATCTTTTTGCTAATGTAATCCATTACCAGTATAAACAGCAGTGGGCTCAGAGCTGATCCCTGATGCACACCCACTCCCAACAGGAACCCCTTTGTGAGATCGAACACTAATTGTACTTAAGTTATTGGATCTTTGTAAATAGCCTGCACTAATTTTACTAATGTTTCTGAGCCTTTG
Organism: Protopterus annectens; assembly: GCF_019279795.1. NCBI lineage: Eukaryota > Metazoa > Chordata > Ceratodontiformes > Protopteridae > Protopterus > Protopterus annectens. Next base: position 347,144,897 of record NC_056743.1, read on the forward strand.
AACCACCACAGGGCTGTCCAAATCAGCTTTCATGGGACCTTGTTATATGCTTTCTCCAAGTCTAGGAATGCTCATTTGGATTCTTTCCTCATCTCTAGCTTCTTCTCAACTATCTTTCTCACTGCAAATATTTGGTCAGTTGTAATGCATCCTGATATGAATTCAAACTACTCATCTCCAATTTTACTTTCTACTACTTCGCTTATTCATTTGTCAAAGTTCACAGGGTACTATAAATTCATACATTCCCTCCATGACTCCCGCATTCTACAAGAGGGTCTAGCACAAACGACCGACCGATATGAAAGCTATGGATTAAAACTCAATGCAAAGAAATGCCTTAGTGCCCTTTGGGAAATCCACCATCCAAGCTAATTACTTCATCAATAAAACACCTCTGAGAGTTGGCCTGACCATTATGGTTCTGGGAACATATGCAGATGGCAATCTGTCATTTGACCAACACACGGCCAAGATAGTAAGAAAATTACATGCCACCCACCTCATAAGCAGGTCCAAGAAGTAATAGTACTGCTCTACTTAGTCCTTATCAGACCCATCATAGAGTACAATACCCCCTTTGGCATGTACCTAACCAGGCACTTGCAACAGATGGAATGGCCTCAAAGACCCCTCACCAGGATAATTCAGGCTATGAATATCCTGTCCTATGCAGATCACCTTAAGGTTCCCATCTCTATACTAAGTCTCCTACAAGTTACTGAAAGGCAATCTATGCCTAGCTTACAAGGCATCCACAGATCTAGGTCTGATGGATCTCCTACAGATCTAGGTCTGATGGATCTCCTGCAGATCTAGGTCTGATGGATGATCTGCAGATCTAGGTCTGATGGATCTCCTGCAGATCTAGGTCTGATGGATCTCCTGCAGATCTAGGTCTGATGGATCTCCTGCAGATCTAGGTCTGATGGATCTCCTGCAGATCTAGGTCTGATGGATCTCCTGCAGATCTAGGTCTGATGGATCTCCTACAGATCTGCAAGACAAGCCCCACCATAAACACTAGATCCAAATACCTGAACTTTCACTGTAACATAAAAAGAACTTGCTATAAGGACCAATCTCCCTCTCAAAGGATATCCATGCACTGTGAAATAAGCTCCACATCTATTTCAGCAGAGTTCATCTCTGGGCTTGATCAAAAGGAACCGTGACCATTGGGTGGGAAATAACAGATTCACCCTTGGTCTGGTCTTCATGTCTCTGATGGACAGAAGTAAACATTACATTAATCCCCAGCTAACACAAGCACATGCCCATTTAACCCTTAGCTACTTCTGTATTAACATACCCCACCATATATTTGGCCAAGGAACTATGGGACAGAATGGGTTGAGTTGGATGGCTAGACTTGCAAAGACCCTGGTGGTTTTTAGGTTCATAGGTAAATACTAGATTATGAGCCAATTTTTCAAACTGGGAGAAATTAAAATGATCATTTTCATAAATGTATTTTCTCTAAATAAACAGCCTGAGGAAAGTTTAAGATATTTAAAAATAATATTTTTAGTTTTGTCATTTACACCATTCATGCTTAGTGACACAGTTTAAATGAATGTTATATTAAAACGTCTTCAGATAAATAAACTTTGCTTTTGTTATATAACCCAAGTTCTTTATTTTTATATATTCTGGTGCTTGGACTTGATTAAAATTCAATTTAACAGCACCACAGTAAATCATTTATTTCATATGTACATTCAAAAACAGGACTATTAAAATACACAATATTACAAATTAACCACACAACCACATGGAATCCATTTTGATCTCCAGTTTAATTTGGCTAACCTAAGACAAACTACCTTAAACTACTCCCATAATAGTCAAGGAAGTAAAAATCAATTTGATCTCTGTAGGACCTAAATTCTGTAACTTGAATACAAGCTGATGGTTCTAATACAGAAGTCGTCCAACAGTTCTGATTAATATTAGCAGTAGCAATGTGAATGTTATAGAACAAGCAAATTACTTATTAATAAAACAAATATTTAAAGATAAAAATGTTTAAAAAAATAATAAGTACAGTCCCAACATATTATTGAATTTTAGAATGTAAATCTTAGTTTTAATGTTGCTTTCTAATGATATCAGCTCCTTTAAATATATTATTGAATTTTAGAATGTAAATCTTAGTTTTAATGTTGCTTTCTAATGATATCAGCTCCTTTAAATATCATCTGAAGTTAAAACCACCCTTTTTACTTTCCTTCATAAAAACGATCATGCGTCTTCACCACTGCTTACTTTCTAGTCCTTAGCTTAGTCGTATCTGACCTTTGCACCCAAGTAATACATTCTGGGTCTGCTAAGAAACATGAGTAGCCAATACATTTTTATTTATTTAATTATTCATTCATTTGCTATCCAGTTAGTCCCACTAGCCTTGTAACCTCTCTTCAGGGCAGACCCAATATTAGATAACCAGGCTGTGAAAAGATTATGTCTACCCCAAGGTCAGTTAAACATCATCTTTCTATTACGGAACACTAATCCCACCTTAACCAACCCAGCCAATGTAAGTACTAATCCCATCTTTAGCAACCCAGCCAACGTAAGTACTAATCCCACCTTTAGAAACCTAACCAACGTGAGTACTAATCCCATCTTTAGCAACCCAACCAACGTGAATACTAATCCCATCTTTAGCAACCCAATCAAGGTGTCTCTAACCACAGTTTTATATTACTCGATCAGTTATACAAGTACAGTTTACGTGATGGAAGACGACACAGGTATTCCTCTTCTGCACATGTGTGAGCTGCACCCTATATCGCACTATCTGTCTATTCATCCAGTCCATAGACATGACGGACCATTGTTTCTAGATGCATTTAATATATATGCATGAAACTACAAAACATCCAAAAACAATGTTCAAACAAAAACAAAATTAAACCAACAGGATATTAAACTGACACTAAAAGCACTTACCAATCACAATTAAAAAAATACAGGTAAACTAAATGAAAATATCCCAAATCTACATCTATATACAATCTGTGGCACACAGTTCCCAGCATGATCTATACTATCCATTCATAAAAAAGCCAAGACTTGCATCAATATAAATTCATGAAAAAATTATATTTGCAATAGCTGCAAATCAAAATGTCACTGGCATCACTCATGTTCCTCAAACTGGAAAAAAGAAACATTTTCTACCAAAAGAAAAGAAGCAACAAAAGCACCACCATAAATCACACGACCCAGCTGTAACGTCCAACATAATCTAGAAAAAAAAGCAACAAAAGCATCACCATAAATCACATGACCTAGCTGTAACGTCCAACATAATCTAGAAAAAGCAGCAACAAAAGCACCGCCATAAATCACATGACCTAGCTGTAACGTCCAACATAATCTAGAATAAATATGCAACAAAAGCACCACCATAAATCACATGACCTAGCTGTAATGTCCAACATAATCTAGAAAAAGAAGCAACAAAAGCACCACCATAAATCACATGACCTAGCTGTAACGTCCAACATAATCTAGAAAAAGAAGCAACAAAGGCACCACCATAAATCACATGACCTAGCTGTAATGTCCAACATAATCTAGAAAAAGAAGCAACAAAAGCACCACCATAAATCACATGACCTAGCTGTAACGTCCAACATAATCTAGAAAAAGAAGCAACAAAGGCACCACCATAAATCACATGACCTAGCTGTAATGTCCAACATAATCTAGAAAAAGCAACAAAAGCACCACCATAAATCACACGACCTAGCTGTAATGTTCAACATAATCTAGAATAACAAAATCAGAGGTGTGCACCATGAACTGTGAAGACAGAATTCTGTCCAAATATCCAGATAAACGAATAAACAAAATCACAGTCCAAATAAATAAAAATCCAAAATTTAATGTGGTAAAACCATGCAAACAAACAAAAGAACTGCAGTGGTAAGCGCTTTCACGTTGTACTCAACGCTTCATCAGACATCAAATGCAGTAGCTGACAACCCTTATATTTATAAAATGACATCATCAACTTTCAAATAGACGAATCAAGTACTAAAAGTAATTAAAAAACTTAATTAAAAACATCAACCTGTAACGAAATAGAAGGCACATAAAATCAATGCCTTAATGGTCTGCTAGTGAGGAAAGGTTTTAGTGTTAGTCTATCATTAAGCCCAAACCTGTGGGCTTGTAACTTTAAAATCCATTTCCCTTCCCTCTCTTCAGTACGGTTCCTAATGTTACCCAATCTACCTCCTTTATGGACCAATTCCAAGGCCCTGAATTTAAAATTATGTGAGGAACCATTATCTAGGATGTGCTTTGCCAAAGCATTGGTGGTGTTGGCTTTCTCAATAGCATAGGCATGTTCCCGCATGCGCTCACGAAAGGTCCTGGTCGTCATTCCGTCATTCCAACATAAAACAATTTACATAGCTGGCATTCTGCCACATAAACCAGGTTAGCTGATCTACAATCAGCATAAAATTTGGACACATACCTGCGTCCTGTAGCAGGATGGATAAAGCAGTCAGAAACGGCTATAAATCTACATTGGTTGCAAGAATGACAAGGATGTGTGCCATTCTTGCTCAATGCCCTAGCAACCACTGGCTCCCTGTCATAACAAAGCAACCTATTTAAAGACTGCATATTCCTGTAAGCTACGTGGGGTCTGGTATCTACTAGGTTCCTTATTCCTTCATCAAGCATTAACAGCTTCCAATTGTTGTTAAGAACTTGTAGAACATGACTATTTTTGTTGGTAAAGGGAATAACAATCCTATTAATGGAATGTGTATTCCTGTCAGGGCCAGGTGGAGGGTCTGTGTGTGTTCTCTTGATGAAAGGAGCCCCTCGACCAGATCTAAGGTGGTCTCCTAGTGTTATGTTCTTATATACCTTTTTTCTGTTATATCCTCTGTCTATGAAATTGCTGGCAAGTTGCATCTTATGATTATCATATGTGGTGTCCTGAGTGGTCAACCTAGACACCCTCAATACCTGATTGGTCACTATGTTCTCATAGACATGCCTAGGGTGCATGCTGTTCCGGTGTAGCAGGTTATTTTTCCAACAGTCCTTCCTATAGAGTTCAGTTTCAAAACCATTGGGTGTCTTAATCTTCACATCAAGAAAAGCAATCTCATTGTCAGAATGACAACAGTCAAAACCAAGGAAGTCCGTTGTGTTGTTTAAATAGGACACAAACTCAGAGAGCTGTTCTACTGTGCCTCCCCACAAAATGAAGACATCATCTACAAATCTATTGTAATATTTGAGGTGCCTCGAGAGCACAGTATTGTCATTAAAGACAAGGGTATCCTCCCAGTGTGCCAATACCAAATTCGCATAGGCATTGGCACATGGGGTACCCATCGCTACACCTTTCGTTTGAAGATAATATCTGTTGTCATAGAAAAGAACATTGTTTTGGAGAACAAGTTCTAAGAGGGACATCCATCTGGTAATTATGTGGCTAGGAAACTGATTCTGCGCCAAGAGGGCTCTAATATAGTCCATTCCAATGTTATTGGGTATCGATGTGAACAGAGATTTCACATCAAGGGTAACAAGTACGTCCTCAGTGCTAAATGAGGTGGAATTACAGTATAAGGCCAGATTTTCTAGGAAATGAGTAGTGTCCCTTAATACCTGTTTCACTTCAGAAACAACAGGTTTCAACATCTTGTCCAGATAAATGGATATAGGCTCGGTGAGCCATCCCCTACTGGATACAATCGGTCTTAGGGGAGGATTATCCAACCCTTTGTGAATTTTAGGAAGACCTCTGAACGAGGGGACCAAAGGATTATCAATTAAAAAGTAAGTGTATAAATCTTTGTCAATTACATCAGTCAACAACAAATCATACAAACAACTATGTACATCCTTGATTAAATTGTTTAAGTCATAGTTGTGTATAGGGAGATATGTTTCACTATCTGATAACATCAGTTCCATTTTGTTGGTGTAAAAAGATTTATCCATAATAACCACTGCACCACCTTTGTCAGCTTGCCTAATAACTAGGTTCTCATTGTTTCTTAAACTAGTAATAGCAGCTCTTTCTTCAAGTGTGGTATTATAAAAACACGATTTTATTTGTTTACTATTGTAAAGCTCAAACAACTCTAACTCACAAGCTTGTTCAAAGGCTTCAAGTAGCGGATGCTGTTGGGGAAGGAAAGTAGATGTTTTTTTTAAAAAACGTCGGATTTTTATTGTTTATATGGTTGACCTCCTGCCCATAGAGCAGTTTAAGCCCCAAGTTCCTAGTGAACATCTTGATGTCGACTATAATGTCAGTTAAATCATTACAAGTGGAGGGTATAAATCCCAACCCTTTGTTCAAAACTGATAACTCATGTAGATTTAAATCATGACAAGAAATGTTTACCACTAGGTCCTGGGTGTGGATTTCTGCAGCTTCTTCGCGTATTGAACAATTTCCTTGGAGTTTTTCCTCTTGGCTGCCCTCACCTGTGGAGACCAAGTCCTCCATTCGAAGGGTCTGAAGGGCAGCGGAAAAGAAGGAAGCCCTTCACCTAATCCAAAGACTTCATTCTCCATCGAGATGACAAACATATCAATGGGAAGTTGTTTACATCGAACATCATTCCCCTTGAACCGGGGGCTCTGTGTAAATCCACTGACAGGAGGCTGTGTGTTTGTACTTTCATTACTCTCAGCATGTATCAGCGCTTCAACAACAACTTGTTGAGGTGCAGGAATTGAAGCAGTATTCACAATGTCAGCTGTAGAACGCGTAGAAAGGGTCGTGCCACTA
>NC_056743.1:347161680-347171680 GCF_019279795.1 Protopterus annectens
TCCAAACACTTGATCCCACACAGTTTGGCTTTGTCAAGGGGAGGTAATTTCTGCTAAATTTGGTCAACTTCTTTGAGACAGTCACCAAAACCATGGATGAGGGGAAGATGGTACACACAACCTACCTTGACCTGGCCAAAGCCTTTGACACTATTCCCCACTCGGCAATCTCAACTAATCATCAATCCATATGTTACCAGATCGGTATCAAACTGGCTCACTGATAGAAACCACAGTCAAATTAGGGGAAGCCACCTCAAGCAGTAGACCTGTAACAAGCAGTGTACCACAGGGTTCGATCTTGGGGCCTCTGTTATTTGGGATATACTTTTATGAGGTGCAGGCCAAAACCAGTGGGCTATGGCTGACCAAGTTTGCAGATGACTGCAAGCTGGGTGTGGTCATCAATTCCCCAAGTGATGTAGACATCCTCCAAGAGGGTCTCACTCAGACAAATGACTGCTGCCAGAAACATGGCTTAAAGCTGAATACCAAAAAATGCATCTTTGTCCTCTTTGGGGAGAGTGACATCCCCACAGATTATCACATTAATAACAATGTCCTAAGCATGTAATCAGTCATGAGGAATGTGGGCACCCAAGTTGATAGCAACCTGACTTTTGACCATCGTGTTGCTTAAGTGGTACGGAAAGCCTTCTATATGGCCCACCTCATAAGTAGGGGTATCTCATCCAGGGACCAGATCATAACATCACTATATTCTTCCCTTATAAGGCCCATTATTGAGTACAATGTGCCATTCATCATGTACCTTGCAAAGCACATGCAGCAGCTGGAGAGACCACAGGAGTTCCTCACCAGGAGAATCCAGGGCCTCAAACATCTACCATACACAGGCTAAAAGCCCTATCCCTCTACTCTGTTTCATACAGACTCCTCAGAGGTGACCTCTGCCTGGCATACAAGGTGATCATGGACCCCACCTTGATGAGACTGCTGCATATTTGCAAGTCAACTACACTAGAGTAACCCACATGCACAGCCTCACCACGGTCTGTGACATCAACAAGACTTGTTGGAGGAACAGAATTCTGTCACAGAGACTCCATCTATGGAACATACTCCCTCTCCAAATCAGGGCACCAATTCACCCTTTTTAAGTGCAACGTGGAAAACTGGATGAGAAACAGAAAATATACCCCTGGGATCCCACCCATGGGGCATTGGGTGATTTGTCCAAACATGGGCTAAACTCTTGGCTAGGCTTATAAGGCCCTCGGGGCCAATACCCTAGTTATCTCCTATGATCCTATGCATACAATTGCACTTCCAGTGTAATACTTATGAAACAAACTGCAAATTAAATAATAGCATAAAGAAGACCAGATTAGTCGCTACACCAACCCGGGGTACAACCATAGTGGATCTGGTCATCACTAGTATGGGTTACTGCTGCACAAACACTACTGTAATGCCTTCCCCAGTAAGGTCAGACCACAAAATGGTCTCCTTTGAAGTAAAAATAAAACCTGGATCCCAAGCTAAACCTGAAATATTCAAGAACTACTCTAAGGCTAACCTCCTGCTATTAAGTGAGAGCCTGGCAAAAATTCAAGCCCCCATAAACCATGGTAACACTGCTGCCTCTGCAGAATTGTTCAGAGAAACCCTGTACAAGCATGTTAATAGCTGCATAGAGGCAGCTGCACCCACCAGGAATAAGTACAGAACTAACTCAAAAAACAAGCCACCCTAGTGGAATCACAAAATCAATCAGATGTATAACGGGAGGAAGAAAATCATGGCAAAAATTAGGAGATACAGCACCCAGCAGGATAAATGCACTCACATCAAACTAAACAAACAACTCAGAGGACAAATAAAGTCTACCAAAGCCACATTTGAGGCAAGTTTGGCCTCCCAGGCCAAAGACAAACATAAAGCATTCTTTAGCTATGTCCACAACCTTAAAGGCAATACACAATTGTGTGCAGAGCACATTGTAAATAGAGCCACCTATACTGAGCCAGAAGACTTGGCAAACTTCCTGGCTGATACATGCAGCTCCAGCTTTACCTCTCTCTCCTTCTCAATCTTCCTTCAGGAAATATCATCAAATATTAATGATCTCTCCAAGTCTAAGAATACTGCATCAATGGGCCTAGACAATATCCCAGGATGCCTTCTAAATAGCATGAAACATGACCTATCAGGGTCTCTGCAATTACTATTTAACTGTAACCTCCAAACAGCCTTCATGCTTTATGAATGGAGAAAGGCAACAGTCATCCTTCTGCATAATGGTAGGCCATCAACAGACCCTGGAAATTACAGACCCATAAGTCTCAGTAGTCTTATATGCAAAGCCATGGAAAGAATTATCATGGAGATGATCGATAGAGATATAGTAAACCTACAGACACTGGACCCAACCCAGTTTGGTTTCGTCAAGGGCAGATCATGCCTACTCAATCTGGTGGACTTCATTGAGAAGGAGACCAAAGCAATGGATGAGGATTAAAATTATTCACACTGATTCACTTGACCTGGCCAAGGCATTTGACAATACCCTATTTGGGCATTGTTGGCAAACGAAAAAGGTTAGGTACAAACCCATACGTCACCCGATTGATAGCTAACTGGCTCACAGACTGGACCCAGAAAGTTAGATTTGGGGATTCCACCTCTACAAAAAGGTCAGTCACAGGCGGAATCCCTCAGGGATCACTCCTTGGACCACTCCTTTATGGCATTTACTTCTCAGAAGTCAAGGCCAATGTCAGTGGTGTCTGGCTGACTAAATATGCAGATGATTGCAAATTAGGAGCTGTTACTGAATCTCACACTGACACAAATGTTCTACACTAGGTGCTGACACAGACAAGCAAATGGTGTCAGAACCATAGACTAAAACTAAATGCCAAAAAAAAGCATAATAGTATCCTTTGGGAAGTCATCCATCCCTGGTAACTATCATACTGACAACACATCCCTTGGAGTTGACCCAGACATCGGGGACTTAGGGACACAGATAGTAATCTACACTTTAACCATCATGTGTCTACAGTGGTGAAGAAATCATTCTTTGCTATGCAACTTATACATAAAGGTATGGCATCTAAAGTCACTGGATGTCACTGCTCCACTGTATTTGCGGTAAAGGAACGCCAACGTCCGCTCACCCGAAACACAGCAACAGTACAATTAGCTGCCTAAGAACTGAAACAGTTGCTAGTACTCAAAATGAAATGACCAGAATAAGTGGTAAAAATCAAAAACTCATTTATTGTGACAAAAACCATAGAACATTAAGCGCTTTCACTCGCACAAACGTGAGCTTCATCAGAACTGTGAAGCAACTGATACAATTTCTTTAAATAGTATCTTTGGCACCAACTCCGTTTAAAGTGGTACTGCACTTATTAATACAATTCATGTAAAACAATTTTTTACAAAACATTTATATTAAATGCTGAAAGACAGTTACATCTACAAAATCTACAAATACATAATAAAAGATAAAAAATACTAAAATAAAACTATTTGGACATAAAAGTCCAAAATATAATAAAAAGCATAATGTTCTACTAATAGACAAATAGCTTCCACTACAAACTATCATGCCCAAGTGATATTCTAATGAATGTTCTAAAAATACTAATAAATTTATCTATCTGTTAAGTAGGGGTTTGATGGAAATATGGTCATTCAGACCTGGTGGTGTCGTGGCATCTGTTAACAATTGTCACCAAACTTCTTTATATGCAAGTATACTTTTATAATCTCCACCTCTGGGGTCCAAAACAACATTTTCCAATATTGCAAACTTAAAAATATGTTTAGGTCCATCCTTTTCAACATGCCTATATAGGGCATTATTAGTGTCCTTCACCCTAATACTATAAAGGTGTGCATATATCCATTTCTTAAGATTCATCTCTGTTTTCCCTATATAGTATCCTGGACAAGCCTCACATTTTGCCAAATAAATTACTAATTTCGAATTACAATTACCCTGTTTGAACTTCAATCTCATCTTATTGATGTTGTCTAGGACTATACCATCTTTCATTAATGACATAACATTGGTTACAAGCACCACATTTTAAAGTGTGCTTGGTGCTGTTATCCACCCCTGTGTCTCTCGAACCCCTTTCCAATAAAGATTTGATATTTTCCCCATCTTATATACAAAAGTAGGTCTGGGGCCCAAAATATCAATCAAATCCTGATCCACCATTAAGACGGTTCCAATTGTTTATTAGTATGTCTTTTATTTTATTTTTAAGTGGACCATATTCCAAGACACAAGCCCTGCTGTAAACTTTAGGGGTCTTCCTACAGTTAATATCAGTAACCGTATTCACACCTTTACTATTGGCTCCCAGTAATGGGGTGTATTTTTTCCCATTCATTTGTGACATTTTCTTTAACATCTCTCGTCATTTCCTGATCATATCCTCTATCGTTAAATAATTCAGTAATATATCTCAGTTCATCTACCATATCTACATATTCGGAAGTCATCCTTACTGCTTTGATGCACTGTCCCTTAATAATGTTGTACATCAATTTTTTAGAATGATTGCTGGTGTATTCTAAGTACGAATTGGTAATATATTGTGGACTTGAAACCTTCCTCATTGCTCGATATAAATGTGTCTAAATAGGCTACTCCTTCATTGCTACTAGCGGATGTAAACTTGAGGAACCCACTACTGTTGTTTAAATATTCAATAAAATTGTTCAATGTATCATGGTCACCTTCCCACAAAATATAAATCTTGTCTAGAAAACGTGAGTAATATTTAATATTTCCATAATATTCACCATTGAAAACCGTAGTCTCTTCCCAATCTAGCATTACCAAATTGGCGAATATGGGGGCACATGCCACACCCATAGCAACGCCTTTAGTTTGTCAGAATAGTTCGCCTTCATAGTAGATGTAATTTTGATCTAGAACTATAGGCATCAGTTCTAGTACCAAGCACACCTTGTCCCATTCAAGGTGGCTATGTTTCCTAATGCTGTTAGTGAAGGCTTCCATTCCTTCTTCTTTGGGTATGCATGATAATAAATCCACTACATCAATAGAAACAAATAAATATCCTTGTTTCCAAATATCAACCGGATAGTTTTTTTTAAAAATTGCCACGAATCTTTGACCATATGGGTAACATTCCCATATAAATGTTTAAGCATAGTGTCAACTATTATGCCTAAAGGGAAGGTCTTTGACTTACTGCCTGATATTATTGGTTGAAATGGTGGGTTACTAATATCTTTATGAACTTTGGGTATACCTACTAAAGTAGCCAATTTAGGATGTTCAACTCTCAGAAAATTGTATGTGTCTTCAGTTATCCGTCTGTCCAATAAGAACTCCTCAACATGTAGGTCAATTCATCTATAAGCAATATTTATTTCATTTAAGGAGACAGTTTCATAATTTCCAGATGCATGTAGAATATCATGCATTCTGGAACTATATTCTAAGCTATCATAAGCTATTTTAGTATTTTTTATTTTAGTATTTGTTATCTTTTATTATGTATTTGTAGATTTTGTAGATGTAAATTCTTTCAGCATTTAATATAAATGTTTTGTAAAATATAGTTTTACATTACTTGTATTAATAAGCGCAGTACCATTTTAAATGGAGTTGGTGCCAAAGATACTATTTAAACAAATTATATCAGTTGGTTCACAGTTCTGATGAAGCTCACTTTTGTGCGAGTGAAAGTGCTTAACGTTCTATGGCTTTTGTCACAATAAATGAGTTTTTGATTTTTACCACTTATTGTGGTGATTTCATTTTGAGTTCTACCAACTGTTTCAGTTCGAAGGCAGCTAATTGTACTGTTGCTGTGTTTTGGGTGAGCGGACGCCATGCCTTTACCGCTGCTGCTAGTTTGTTACTCTTTATAGTGTAGACTGAATGCTATTTTTTAGTTCAAGTAGTTGGTTTCATGGCATCTGAACACAACACATCCAGTGCATCCATAACCATTAAGAGAGAAGAAATCAGGAAACTTCAGTCGGAAGTTTCCTGCTTAGGGCTTATGTGAGTAAGCTACTATCGCTGCTGCCGCCCTTTGGAGCCAACACTGGTAGGACAGTTGAATGTGATACTGCTAATGTAATTTTTGGCTCTAAGAATTTAATCAATGACTGTTATCTTAACCACAAAATTGTGGATGCTGGTCGTATGTTTGGATCTGACCCTGCAGATGGGGGAAGGAGACCCAGGGATGGATCGATAATGGTTACCTCATCTCCAGACATACCTAATGGACAAGGGCAAGAACAGACCAGCTCCGAAGGAATTGATGTACCAGTTTTACACAATCAGGTAGAGCCGAGTAACAGCAGGCTCGTAGCCACAGATTTTACGTTCGATTTTTCTTTTGGCAATTTATCCGAAGAGGCCAAGATGACAGGTACTAAGCCCAAGAAAACACAACTTATGTGTACTTACTCCAATATTAATGCAAAAGGCATTCGTGAAAAAGGTACTGTACATTCTAATATGCATAATGAATGTGTGGAAGTGCCAAATTGAAAGTGGGCAACAAGGAAGTGCATTTAAAAAATTTTTTTGACAACCATTGTGCATTTGACAATATTACTGTTAACAACATTAATGAGCAATTTGACCCTCATAATTTGAAGGGTACTTTGAAAGACTCAATTTATATGCTGGGGAAGAAATTAAACATCATCAATTCTATAAAATTGGACAATGCATATTTATCTAAATGTATAGATACTAATTATTGTACCTATGGTTTTATGCTTTTTTAAGATTCCCATGGGGATAGAACTGTCTAGTGGCAACAAGAATGAATTTAATCAATTATTTGACTCTTTTGGTATACAGTACATGAATTTATTAAATGTAATGATGAAAAATTATGTAGACACATTAATGAAGTTGAGCAGTTGAATGATATTATTCTTAAAGATCTAATGTTCATGCATTGGGAGAAATTATATGTGAAGCAATTTGAGTCAACCGATTTGAAAACTAAAAAAGCATTTGAAAGGAAATGTAAAAAAATTGAGAGATACTGAACAGTATAAGAGGGGTCAGGCCTATCAGTGGGAAGGGGGGTACCACCCAGATAGGCACGATATGGATAAACATAGCACAGACAAACCCTCCAAGGGTACTCATCATTATGACAAAACTAATGATTACGCAGAACAGTGTGATTATAAGGGCTATTCAAATTTTGATCAGGGATGGAAACACGAAAGATACACAGATTGAAAAATGGAGGAAAAAGACTTTTTAACATCAGGAAGAGGAAGACGGGAGAAATTGGTAGTGAACATACTGAACGACCATTCAGAGGGGTCTAAAGTAGACCAAGACATTGTTACTGATGGTGTAATATCTTGTTATAATCAATTTAAAATATATAAGTATACACAAATTCCCTTGGACAAAACTCATTTCTGTTTATTGTCTAAGGGAATGAAATACATTCCTATGACTAGTTTTAGGTTGGTGGATTGTCTAAGTGATTTAAAATTATTCATTAGGAAATTGAATCTGGCATTGGTATTTACGGACAATTTTGATCAACCTTTTACTAAGATGGATGTCCCTAAGAAGAGGAGCACGTTTATTCCAGCTATGAACCCTAGAGTTCAGATTTATGATAAATTGGTCACACAACAGATTTATCAGATACAAAGTCAGGTTACTGGAAAAAAGTTGAATAGTAATCTATCCTCAGATGAAGAAAATACCATAAAAGGGCTGAGAGCCAATAACACCATATGGGTAATGAAACCCGACAGAGGTGAGGGGGTAGTTATTTATGATAGCTTAGAACATAGTTCCAGAATGTATGATAGTCTACATGCATCTGAAAATTATGAAACTGTCTCCTTAAATGAAATAAATATTGCTTATAGGTGAATTGACCTACATGTTGAGGAGCTCTTATTGGACAGACGGATAACTGAAGACACATACAATTTTCTGAGAGTTGAACATCCTAAATTGGCTACTTTAGTAGGTATACCCAAAGTTCATAAAGGTATTAGTAACCCACCATTTCGACCAATAATATCAGGCAGTAAGTCAAAGACCTTCCCTTTAGGCATAGTAGTTGACACTATGCTTAAACATTTTATGGGAATGTTACCCATATGGTCAAAGATTCGTGGGAATTTTTAAAAAAACTATCCAGTTGATATTTGGAAACAAGGATATTTATTTGCTTCTATTAATGTAGTGGATTTATTATCATGCATACCCAAAGAAGGAGGAATGGAAGCCTTCACTAACAGCATTAGGAAACATAGCCACCTTGAATGAGACTATAAAAATAGTCTATAGCTCTAGATCACAATTACATCTATTATGAAGGCGAACTATTCAGACAAAGTAAAGGTGTTGCTATGGGTGCGTCATGTGCCCCCATATTTACTAATTTGGTAATTCTAGATTGGGAAGAGAATACGGTTTTCAATAGTGAATATTATGGAAATATTAAATATTACTCACGTTTTCTAGACGAGATTTATATTTTGTGGGAAGGTGACCATGATACATTGAACAATTTTATTGAATATTTAAACAACAGTAGTGGGTTCCTCAAGTTTACATGCACTAGTAGCAATGAAGGAGTAGCCTATTTAGACACATTTATATCGAGCAATGAGGAAGGTTTCAAGTCCAGAATATATAGAAAAAACACTTTTACCAATTCGTACTTAGAATACACCAGCAATCACCCTGAAAAAGTGATGTACAACATTTTTAAGGGACAATGCATCAGAGCAGTAAGGATGACTTCCGAAAATGTAGATATGGTAGATGAACTGAGATATATTACTGAATTATTTAACGATAGAGGATATGATCAGGAAATGACGAGAGATGTTAAAGAAAATGTCACAAATGAATGGGGAAAAAATACACCCCATTACTGGGAGCCAATAGTAAAGGTGTGAATATGGTTACTGATATTAACTGTGTAGGAAGACCCCTAAAGTTTACAGTAGTAGGGCTTTTTGTGTCTTGGAATATGGTCCACTTAAAAATAAAAATAAAAGACATACTAATAAACAATTGGAACGCCTTAATGGTGGATCAGGATTTGATTGATATTTTGGAACCCCAGACCTACTTTTGTATATAAGATGGGGAAAAATATCAAATCTTTATTGGAAAGGGGTTTGAGACACAGGGATGGATAACAGCACCAAGCACGCTAATTTTTAAAATGTGGTGCTTGTAACCAATGCTATGTCATTAATGAAGAAGATGGTATAGTCCTAGACAACATCAATAAGACAAGACTGAGGTTCAAACAGGGTAATTGTAACTTGAAATTAGTAATTTATTTGGCAAAATGTGAGGCTTGTCCAGGATACTATATAGTAGGAAAACAGAGAGGAATCTTAAGAAACGGATATATACACACCTTTATAGGTATTACTTAATTTGACACTAATAATGTCCTATATAGGCATACAAGTTGAAAAGCATGGACCCTAAACATATTTTTAAGTTTGCAATATTGGAAAATGTTGTTTTGGACCACAGAGGTAGAGGAGATTATAAAAGTATCCTTACATATAAAGAAGTTTGCGGCACTCGTTAACAGATGCCACACGACACCACCAGGTCTGAATGACCATATTTCCATCAAACCCCCTCTACTTAACATTAGATAGGGAATAAATTTATTAGTATATTTTAGAACATTCATTAGAATATCACTTGAAATGGGCATGATAGTTTTATGTAGTGGAAGCTATTTGTCTATTAGTAGAACATTATGCTTTTATTATATTTTGGACTTTTTATGTCCAAATAGTTTTATTTTAGTTTCTTCTTTTTATCTTTTATTATGTATTTGTAGATCTTTTGTAGATGTAATGTCTTTCAGTGACATTTAATATATAAATGCTTTGTAAAAAATAGTTTTACACTACTTGTATTAATAAGCCTAGTACCATTTTAAACGGAGTTGGCACCAAAAGATACTTATTTAAACAAATTGTATCAGTTGGT
>NC_056743.1:347179180-347304180 GCF_019279795.1 Protopterus annectens
CAAAGGAAGTACCGAAATCTGCTCAGAACTGGTGGTCAAGGACACCACATTTACAAGTGCCGTAGATATAGCAAATTGCTGGCTGACAGATTCAGTGAAAACTTTACCCCCCTGCCCCCCACATCAGTAAATTAGGACATCCCCAGTACCTGCCCCCTTCCCCTTACATCTAGGGAACTGGTCATCACTACTCTCTCAAAGGCAAAAACATACAGCCTCCATGGGGCCTAATAACATACTAGGCTGCATCCTACATGAACATGAACTCAGGCAGGAACTTGCAGCACCATTAGGCAACATATTCAACCAAACCCTGAGTATTGGCTTTATCCCAGCTGAGTGGAAGACAGCCACAGTCATCCCTTAACACAAAGCTGGAGTGTCCATCGATCCAGGAAATTATAGACCCATCAGCCTAACTAGTTTGATCTGCATGGCCATGAAACAGATTATCATGGACCTCATTAACAAGGACATTGGCAACCTCCAAACACTTGATCCCACACAGTTTGGCTTTGTCAAGGGGAAGTAATTTCTGCTAAATTTGGTCGACTTCTTTGAGACCATCACCAAAACCATGGATGAGGGGAAGATGGTGCACACAGCCTACCTTGACCCGGCCAAAGCCTTTGACACTATTCCCCACTCGGCAATCTCAACTAATCATCAATCCATATGTTACCAGATGGGTATCAAACTGGCTCACTGATAGAAACCACAGTCAAATTAGGGGAAGCCACCTCAAGCAGTAGACCTGTAACAAGCAGTGTACCACAGGGTTTGATCTTGGGGCCTCTGTTATTTGGGATATACTTTTCTGAGGTGCAGGCCAAAACCAGTGGGCTATGGCTGACCAAGCTTGCAGATGACTGCAAGCTGGGTGTGGTCATCAATTCCCCAAGTGATGTAGACATCCTCCAAGAGGGTTTCACTCAGACAAATGACTGCTTAAAGCTGAATACCAAAAAATGCATCTTCTTCTCTTTGGGGAGAGTGACATCCCCACAGATTATCACATTAATAACAATGTCCTAAGCATGTAATCAGTCATGAGGAATGTGGGCACCCAGGTTGATAGCAACCTGACTTTTGACCATCGTGTTGCTTCAGTGGTACGGAAAGCCTTCTATATGGCCCACCTCATAAGTAGGGGTATCTCATCCAGGGACCAGATCATAACATCACTATATTCTTCCCTTATAAGGCCCATTATTGAGTACAATGTGCCATTCATCATGTACCTTGCAAAGCACATGCAGCAGCTGGAGAGACCGCAGGAGTTCCTCACCAGGAGAATCCAGGGCCTCAAACATCTACCATACACAGGCTAAAAGCCCTATCCCTCTACTCGGTTTCATACAGACTCCTCAGAGGTGACCTCTGTCTGGCATACAAGGTGATCATGGACCCCACCTTGATGAGACTGCTGCATATTTGCAAGTCAACTCCACTAGAGTAACCCACACGCACAGCCTCAACATGGTCTGTGACATCAACAAGACTTGTTAGAGGAACAGATTTCTGTCACAGAGACTCCATCTATGGAACAGACTCTCCACATCAGGGAACCTCTTCACCCTTTTTAAGTGCAACGTGGAAAACTGGATGGGAAACAGAAAATATACCCCTGGGATCCCACCCATGGGGCATTGGGTGATTTGTCTAAACATGGGCTAAACTCTTGGCTAGGCTTATAAGGCCCTTGGAGCCAATACTCTAGTAACCTCCTATGATCCTATGCATACAATTGCACTTCCAGAGTAATACTTATGAAGCAAACTGCAAATTAAATAATAGCATAAAGAAGACCAGATTAGTCACTACACCAACCAGGGGTGCAACCATAGTGGATCTTGTTATCACTAGTATGGGTTACTGCTGCACAAATACTACTGTAATGCCTTCCCCAGTAAGGTCAGACCACAAAATGGTCTCCTTTGAAGTAAAAATAAAACCTGGATCCCAAGCTAAACCTGAAATATTCAAGAACTACTCTAAGGCTAACCTCCTGCTATTAAGTGAGAGCCTGGCAAAAATGCAAGCCCCCATAAACCATGGGAACACTGCTGCCTCTGCAGAATTGTTCAGAGAAACCCTGTACAAGCATGTTAATAGCTGCATAGAGGCAGCTGTACCCACCAGGAAGAAGTACAGAACTAACTCAAAAAACAAGCCACCCTAGTGGAATCACAAAATCAATCAGATGTATAATGGGAGGAAGAAAATCATGGCAAAAATTAGGAGATACAGCACCCAGCAGGATAAATGCCCTCACATCAAACTAAACAAACAACTCAGAGGACAAATAAAGTCTACCAAAGCCACATTTGAGACAAGTTTGGCCTCCCAGGCCAAAGACAAACACAAAGCATTCTTTAGCTATGTCCACAACCTCAAAGGCAATACACAATTGTGTGCAGAGCACATTGTAAATAGAGCCACCTATACTGAGTCAGAAGACATAGCAAACTTCCTGGCTGATACATGCAGCTCCAGCTTTACCTCTCTCTCCTTCTCAATCTTCCTTCAGGAAATATCATCAAATATTAATGATCTCTCCAAGTCTAAGAATACTGCATCAATGGGCCTAGACAATATCCCAGGATGCCTTCTAAATAACATGAAACATGACCTATCAGGGTCTCTGCAATTACTATTTAACTGTAACCTCCAAACAGCCTTCATGCTTTATGAATGGAGAAAGGCAACAGTCATCCTTCTGCACAAAGGTAGGCCATCTACAGACCCTGGTAATTACAGACCCATAAGTCTCAGTAGTCTTATATGCAAAGCCATGGAAAGAATTATCATGGAGATGATCAATAGAGATATAGTAAACCTACAGACACTGGACCCAACCTAGTTTGGTTTCATCAAGGGCAGATCATGCCTACTCAACCTGGTGGACTTCATTGAGAAGGAGACCAAAGCAATGGATGAGGATTAAAATTATTCACACTGATTCACTTGACCTGGCCAAGGCATTTGACAATACCTTATTTGGGCATTGTTGGCAAATGAAAAAGGTTAGGTACAAACCCATACGTCACCCGATTGATAGCTAACTGGCTCACAGACTGGACCCAGAAAGTTAGATTTGGGGATTCCACCTCTACAAAAAGGTCAGTCAAAGGCGGAGTCCCTCAGGGATCACTCCTTGGACCACTTCTTTATGGCATTTACTTCTCAGAAGTCAAGGCCAATGTCAGTGGTGCCTGGCTGACTAAATATGCAGATGATTGCAAATTAGGAGCTGTTACTGAATCTCACACTGACACAAATGTTCTACACTAGGTGCTGACACAGACAAGCAAATGGTGTCAGAACCATGGACTAAAACTAAATGCCAAAAAAATGCATAATAGTATCCTTTGGGAAGTCATCCATCCCTGGTAACTATCATACTGACAACACATCCCTTGGAGTTGACCCAGACATCAGGGACTTAGGGACACAGATAGTAATCTACACTTTAACCATCATGTGTCTACAGTGGTGCAGAAATCATTCTTTGCTGTGCAACTTGTACATAAAGGTATGGCATCTAAGTCACTGGATGTCACTGCTCCATTGTATTTGCTGTAAAGGAACGCCAACGTCCGCTCACCCGAAACACAGCAACAGTACAATTAGCTGCCTAAGAACTGAAACAGTTGCTAGTACTCAAAATGAAATCACCACAATAAGTGGTAAAAATCAAAAACTCATTTATTGTGACAAAAACCATAGAACATTAAGCGCTTTCACTCGCACAAACGTGAGCTTCATCAGAACTGTGAACCTACTGATACAATTTCTTTAAATAGTATCTTTGGCGCCAACTCCGTTTAAAGTGGTACTGCACTTATTAATACAAGTCATGTAAAACAATTTTTTACAAAACATTTATATTAAATGCTGAAAGACATTTACATCTACAAAATCTACAAATACATAATAAAAGATAAAAAATACTAAAATAAAACTATTTGGACATAAAAGTCCAAAATATAATAGAAAGCGTAATGTTCTACTAATAGACAAATAGCTTCCACTACATAAACTATCATGCCCAAGTGATATTCTAATAAATGTTCTAAAAATACTAATAAATTTATCTATCTGTTAAGTAGGGGTTCGATGGAAATATGGTCATTCAGACCTGGTGGTGTCGTGGCATCTGTTAACAATTGTCACCAAACTTCTTTATATGCATGTATACTTTTATAATCTCCACCTCTGGGGTCCAAAACAACATTTTCCAATATTGCAAACTTAAAAATATGTTTAGGTCCATGCTTTTCAACATGCCTATATAGGGCATTATTAGTGTCCTTCGCCCTAATACTATAAAGGTGTGCATATATCCGTTTCTTAAGATTCATCTCTGTTTTCCCTATATAGTATCCTGGACAAGCCTCACATTTTGCCAAATAAATTACTAATTTCGAATTACAATTACCCTGTTTGAACCTCAATCTCATCTTATTGATGTTGTCTAGGACTATACCATCTTTCATTAATGACATAACATTGGTTACAAGCACCACATTTTAAAGTGTGTTTGGTGCTGTTATCCACCCCTGTGTCTCTCGAACCCCTTTCCAATAAAGATTTTATATTTTTCCCCATCTTATATAAAAAATTAGGTCTGGGGCCCAAAATATCAATCAAATCCTTATCCACCATTAAGACGTTCCAATTGTTTATTAGTATGTCTTTTATTTTATTTTTAAGTGGACCATATTCCAAGACACAAGCCCTGCTGTAAACTTTAGGGGTCTTTCTAGAGTTAATATCAGTAACCGTATTCACACCTTTACTATTGGCTCTCAGTAATGGGGTGTATTTTTCCCCATTCATTTGTGACATTTTCTTTAACATCTCTCGTCATTTCCTGATCATATCCTCTATCGTTAAATAATTCAGTAATATATCTCAATTCATCTACCATATCTACATATTCGGAAGTCATCCTTATTGCTCTGATGCATTGTCCCTTAATAATGTTGTACATCAATTTTTTAGAATGATTGCTGGTGTATTCTAAGTACGAATTGGTAAAAGTGTTTTTTCTATATATTCTGGACTTGAAACCTTCCTCATTGCTCGATATAAATGTGTCTAAATAGGCTACTCCTTCATTGCTACTAGTGCATGTAAACTTGAGGAACCCACTACTGTTGTTTAAATATTCAATAAAATTGTTCAATGTATCATGGTCACCTTCCCACAAAATATAAATCTAGTCTAGAAAACGTGAGTAATATTTAATATTTCCGTAGTATTCACTATTGAAAACCGTAGTCTCTTCCCAATCTAGCATTACCAAATTGGCGAATATGGGGGCACATGCTGCACCCATAGCAACGCCTTTAGTTTGTCAGAATAGTTCACCTTCATAGTAGATGTAATTGTGATCTAGAGCTATAGACATCAGTTCTAGTACCAAGCACACCTTGTCCCATTCAAGGTGGCTATGTTTCCTAATGCTGTTAGTGAAGGGTTCCATTCCTCCTCCTTTGGGTATGCGTGATAATAAATCTACTACATCAATAGAAACAAATAAATATCCTTGTTTCCAAATATCAACCGGATAGTTTTTTTAAAACTTCCTACGAATCTTTGACCATATGGGTAACATTCCCATATAAATGTTTAAGCATAGTGTCAACTATTATGCCTAAAGGGAAGGTCTTTGACTTGCTGCCTGATATTATTGGTCGAAATGGTGGGTTACTAATATCTTTATAAACTTTGGGTATACCTACTAAAGTAGCCAATTTAGGATGTTCAACTCTCAGAAAATTGTATGCGTCTTCAGTTATCCGTCTGTCCAATAAGAACTCCTCAACATGTAGGTCAATTCACCTATAAGCAATATTTATTTCATTTAAGGAGACAGTTTCATAATTTCCAGATGCATGTAGAATATCATGCATTCTGGAACTATATTCTAAGCTATCATAAGCTATTTTAGTATTTTCTATTTTAGTATTTGTTATCTTTTATTATGTATTTGTAGATTTTGTAGATGTAAATTCTTTCAGCATTTAATATAAATGTTTTGTAAAATATAGTTTTACATGACTTGTATTAATAAGCACAGTACCATTTTAAACGGAGTTGGTGCCAAAGATACTATTTAAACAAATTATATCAGTTGGTTCACAGTTCTGATGAAGCTCACTTTTGTGCGAGTGAAAGCGCTTAACGTTCTATGGCTTTTGTCACAATAAATGAGTTTTTGATTTTTACCACTTATTGTGGTGATTTCATTTTGAGTTCTACCAACTGTTTCAGTTCGAAGGCAGCTAATTGTACTATTGCTGTGTTTTGGGTGAGCGGACGTTGGCGTTCCTTTACTGCTAGTTTGTTACTCTTTATAGTGTAGACTGAATGCTATTTTTTAGTTCAAGTAGTTGGTTTCATGGCATCTGAACACAACACATCCAGTGCATCCATAACCATTAAGAGAGAAGAAATCAGGAAACTTCAGTCGGAAGTTTCCTTGCTTAGGGGCGATGTGAGTAAGCTACTATCGTTGCTGTCGTCTTTTGGAGCCAACACTGGTAGGACAGTTGAATGTGATACTGCTAATGTAATTTTTGGCTCTAAGAATTTAATCAATGACTGTTATCTTAACCACAAAATTGTGGATGCTGGTCGTATGTTTGGATCTGACCCTGCAGATGGGGGAAGGAGACCCAGGGATGGATCGATAATGGTTACCTCATCTCCAGACATACCTAATGGACAAGGGCAAGAACAGACCCGCTCCGAAGGAATTGATTTACCAGTTTTACACAATCAGGTAGAGCCGAGTAACAGCAGGCTCGTAGCCACAGATTTTACATTCGATTTTTCTTTTGGCAATTTAAAGGAAGAGGCCAAGATGACAGGTACTAAGCCCAAGAAAACACAACTTATGTGTACCTACTCCAATACTAATGCAAAAGGCATTCGTGAAAAAGGTACTGTACATTCTAATATGCATAATGAATGTGTGGAAGTGCCAAATTGAAAGTGGGCAACAAGGAAGTGCATTTAAAAAATTTTTTTGACAACCATTGTGCATTTGACAATATTACTGCTAACAACATTAATGAGCAATTTGACCCTCATAATTTGAAGGGTACTTTGAAAGACTCAATTTATATGCTGGGGAAGAAATTAAACCTCATCAATTCTATTAAATTGGACAATGCATATTTATCTAAATGTATAGATACTAATTATTGTACCTATGGTTTTACGCTTTTTTAAGATTCCCATGGGGATAGAACTGTCTAGTGGCAACAAGAATGAATTTAATCAATTATTTGACTCTTTTGGTATACAGTACATGAATTTATTAAATGTAATGATGAAAAATTATGTAGACACATTAATGAAGTTGAGCAGTTGAATGATATTATTCTTAAAGATCTAATGTTCATGCATTGGGAGAAATTATATGTGAAACAATTTGAGTCAACCGATTTGAAAACTAAAAAAGCATATGAAAGGAAATGTAAAAAAATTAAGAGAGATACCGAACAGTATAAGAGGGGTCAGGCCTATCAGTGGGGAGGGGGGTACCATCCAGA
The DNA here is from genome assembly GCF_019279795.1 of Protopterus annectens. Classification (NCBI taxonomy): domain Eukaryota; kingdom Metazoa; phylum Chordata; order Ceratodontiformes; family Protopteridae; genus Protopterus; species Protopterus annectens. The sequence continues at coordinate 347,186,749 of NC_056743.1, forward strand.
TAGGCCCGATATGGATAAACATCACTATCATAGCACAGATAAACCCTCCAAGGGTACTCATCATTATGACAAAACTAATGATTATGCAGAACAGCGTGATTATAAGGGCTATTCAAATTTTCATCAGGGATGGAAACACGAAAGATACACAGATTGGAAAAGAGGAGGAAAATGGAGGAAAAAGACTTTTTAACATCAGGAAGGGGAAGAAGGGAGAAATTGGTAGTGAACATACTGAACGACCATTCAGAGGGGTCTAAAGTAGACCAAGACATTGTTACTGATGGTGTAATATCTTGTTATAATCAATTTAAAATATATAAGTATACACAAATTCCCTTGGACAAAACTCATTTCAGTTTATTGTCTAAGGGAATGAAATACATTCCTATGACTAGTTTTAGGTTGGTGGATTGTCGAAGTGATTTAAAATTATTCATTAGGAAATTGAATCTGGCATTGGTATTTACGGACAATTTTGATCAACCTTTTACTAAGATGGATGTCCCTAAGAAGAAGAGCACGTTTATTCCAGCTATAAACCCTAGAGTTCAGATTTATGATAAATTGGTCACACAACAGATTTATCAGATACAAAGTCAGGTTACTGGAAAAAAGTTGAGAAGTAATCTATCCTCAGATGAACAAAATACCATAAAAGGGCAAAGAGCCAATAACACCATATGGGTAATGAAACCCGACAGAGGTGAGGGAGTAGTTATTTATGATAGCTTAAAATATAGTTCCAGAATGCATTATAGTCTACATGCATCTGAAAATTATGAAACTGTCTCCTTAAATGAAATAAATATTGCTTATAGGCGAATTGACCTACATGTTGAGGAGTTCTTATTGGACAGACGGATAACTGAAGACACATACAATTTTCTGAGAGTTGAACATCCTAAATTGGCTACTTCAGTAGGTATACCCAAAGTCCATAAAGGTATTAGTAACCCACCATTTTGACCAATAATATCCGGCAGCAAGTCAAAGACCTTCCCTTTAGGCATAATAGTTGACACTATGCTTAAACATTTATACGGGAATGTTACCCATATGGTCAAAGATTCGTGGGAATTTTTAAAAAAACTATCCAACTGATATTTGGAAACAAGGATATTTATTTGCTTCTGTTAATGTAGTGGATTTATTATCATGCATACCCAAAGAAGAAGGAATGGAAGCCTTCACTAACAGCATTAGGAAACATAGTCACCTTGAATGAGACAAGGTGTGCTTGGTAGTAGAACTGATGTCTATAGCTCTAGATCACAATTACATCTATTATAAAGGCGAACTATTCAGACAAACTAAAGGTGTTGCTATGGGTGCGGCATGTGCCCCCATATTCACTAATTTGGTAATTCTAGATTGGGAAGAGAATACGGTTTTCAATAGTGAATATTATGGAAATATTAAATATGACTCACGTTTTCTAGACATTTATATTTTGTGGGAAGGTGACCATGATACATTGAACAATTTTATTGAATATTTAAACAACAGTAGTGGGTTCCTCAAGTTTACATGCACTAGTAGCAATGAAGGAGTAGCCTATTTAGACACATTTATATCGAGCAATGAGGAAGGTTTCAAGTCCAGAATATATAGAAAAAACACTTTTACCAATTCGTACTTAGAATACACCAGCAATCACCCTGAAAAAGTGATGTACAACATTTTTAAGGGACAATGCATCAGAGCAGTAAGGATGACTTCCGAAAATGTAGATATGGTAGATGAACTGAGATATATTACTGAATTATTTAACGATAGAGGATATGATCAGGAAATGACGAGAGATGTTAAAGAAAATGTCACAAATGAATGGGGAAAAAATACACCCCATTACTGGGAGCCAATAGTAAAGGTGTGAATATGGTTACTGATATTAACTGTAGGAAGACCCCTAAAGTTTACAGTAGGGCTTGTGTCTTGGAATATGGTCCACTTAAAAATAAAATAAAAGACATACTAATAAACAATTGGAACGTCTTAATGGTGGATCAGGATTTGATTGATATTTTGGGCCCCAGACCTACTTTTGTATATAAGATGGGGAAAAATATCAAATCTTTATTGGAAAGGGGTTCGAGAGACACAGGGATGGATAACAGCACCAAGCACACTTTAAAATGTGGTGCTTGTAACCAATGTTATGTCATTAATGAAGAAGATGGTATAGTCCTAGACAACATCAATAAGACAAGACTGAGGTTCAAACAGGGTAATTGTAACTTGAAATTAATAATTTATTTGGCAAAATGTGAGGCTTGTCCAGGATACTATATAGGGAAAACAGAGAGGAATCTTAAGAAACGGATATATACACACCTTTATAGTATTACGACGGACACTAATAATGTCCTATATAGGCATGTTGAAAAGCATGGACCTAAACATATTTTTAAGTTTGCAATATTGGAAAATGTTGTTTTGGACCACAGAGGTAGAGTTTATAAAAGTATCCTTACATATAAAGAAGTTTGGTGGCAATCATTAACAGATGCCACGACACCACCAGGTCTGAATGACCATATTTCCATCAAACCCCTACTTAACATTAGATAGATACATTTATTAGTATTTTTAGAACATTCATTAGAATATCACTTGGGCGTGATAGTTTATGCAGTGGAAGCTATTTGTCTATTAGTAGAACATTATGCTTTTATTATATTTTTGGACTTTTATGTCCAAATAGTTTTATTTTAGTTTTCTTTTATCTTTTATTATGTATTTGTAGATTTTGTAGATGTAAATGTCTTTCAGCATTTAATATAAATGCTTTGTAAAAAATAGTTTTACACTACTTGTATTAATAAGCGCAGTACCATTTTAAACGGAGTTGGCACCAAAGATACTATTTAAACAAATTGTATCAGTTGGTTCACAGTTCTGATGAAGCTCACTTTTGTGCGAGTGAAAGTGCTTAATGTTCTATGGTTTTTCTCACAATAAATGAGTTTTTGATTTTTACCACTTATTGTGGTGAGTTCATTTTGAGTTCTACCAACTGTTTCAGTTTGAAGGCAGCTAATTGTACTGTTGCTGTGTTTTGGGTGAGCGGACATTGGCGTTCCTTTACTGCTAGTTCGTTACTCTTTATGGTGTGGACTGAACACTATTTTTTTTAGCTCCACTGTATTTGGCATTCATCAGAACGATCACAGAGTACAATTAAAAGGGAACAAAAACTTTGGAAAGTAGGATAAATAACAAAAGGTTTCCTAATATATTTCATATTATATTGCAAACAACTCTTCAGTTATAATCATTAAACTATTGAGAAGTATGCTATAAAGCTTGCGATAGCCGTAAAGTTAAACAAACTGAATCAATTGTATTCACCTACCCATTTTACATTTCAACTGCAATAACTCATTTAACAAGAAAAAAGCCCCTTGTATATCCCCCTCCTTTCATGCTCTGTCTGCCATTATATATTTTTAATATAACTGTGATGGTCAAATCAGTTATTTTTAAAAAAGTTCAATGAAGTGTTGAATACAGATAAACACAGTCTTGTCTTTTTTTTAATGCTTGAAGTGGTATTCTTGTGAAGTCTAATTTCTTTTCTTTGTTGTTTTTTGTCTGGTGACTTCTGGCTTCTTGTACAGTATTAAAATGTTAAATGCTCTCTTACCTCATGGATGAAACATTCAGTCTAGTGGGATACAAAAGATACGTTTTAATACTGATTTGTTCAAGAGATTTTATAACTGGCCAAAATTCTGTTTTTCTAAAGTTTTAGGAGCATAGTCATTGTCAAATCATATCAAATTTTGTTCCAGTCATATAAAAGAAATGCATGCATTTGACAGCATCCCATATTCGTGGAGAAAATACATGCACATTATATACCCTACTCTGATCAATTACCTTACAGTAACCATAAAACAGTGCAAAACCACTTTGCAGCAAAATCATGATAGGACAATTTATATTCCCAGGGATAAAAAATGTCTTGCACTTCACTCTTTAAGCTGTCTGCCTAATAAATTAGGTCATGGTTACAGTTTGGCTCCCAGAAAACAATGAGGATCAAAATATGCAGGCTCCCACTAGCTCCAGGTATGATTTTTATTGAAAAAAATAAGAGCTTTTGTCCACTTGTTTGTATCTGAATAAGTCTGTAGTAAACAAAGATTCTCCATCTTTCTGTGGATAATTTAAAACAGTGCAGTGTAGCACAGTGGTGAAGTTGATAGTGTTGTCACCTCACATCAAGAGATCCCCTGGATCGATTCTTGGCAGGGGTGCCTTCTGTGTGGACTCTGCATGTCCTCCTTGTGTTTGGGTGGGTTTCCTCCAGGTGCTCCAGTTCCCTCCCACATTCCAAAGACATGCAATTGGTCAACTGGACACACTAAATTGGCCATAGGTGTAAGTGTGTGTGCAAGTGTGTTGTACGGATGAACTACAGTGGCGGGGCTAGGCACCCAGTGGTGTAAACCTTGGATGTAGACAATTGTCACTGTTTAAGTGACATCCCAACCCAATGGGCAAAAATAGGAAAAAGGAGTTGTGGATGGATGGATTAAAACAATACAGTTGATCAGGTGAGAAAGTGAAAGCACAACTGGAAGGGGTGGTCAAAACATTCTCAAATGATATAAAAATGTAATTTGTTTTTTATAAATGTGCAAAAATCAGTGTTTAAAGGAGTAAATCTGAAGCACCAAGATAATATCAGTCTAAATACACACAATCTGGGAACTGATGACGGTCAGAAAGGTAATAAAATGGAATCTGAGCAGGACTCTGTATAAATACACACATATATACATATCTGGGAACTGATGAAGGGTCAGGAAGGTAATAAAATGGAATCTGAGCAGGACTTGGTGAATAAATACACACATATATAAATATCTGGGAACTGATGAAGGGTCAGGAAGGTAATAAAAAGGAATCTGAGCAGGACTCCGTGTATAAATACACACATATATAAATATCTGGGAACTGAGGAAGGGTCAGGAAGGTAATAAAAAAGAATCTGAGCAGGCCTCAGTGTATAAATACACACATATATAAAATTTTGGGAACTGATGAAGAATCAGCCATAAAATTAACAAATGCAAACAAAACTCAGTAAGGAATATTTTAGAAGACTGAAATTAATACTGAAAACAGGCCTGACATCTATGAACAAACTCAAACTAATTTGCGGTCTCTGTTCTAACTTACAATTTTGGGGTGATTGACTAGTCACAAATGGTATTTGATTAGATGGAATTAAAAACAAGAAAAATGCTTCATGCTTATCAAACGATATATAAAAATCATTGTATACCCAAGATTATATATTCAACATTCTGAAGCAGGTGTGTCCCTCCTCAAAACTGAGTACATGTATTGATCTGCATACATATCTGCTAAACTTACCAAAACTAAACATGGTGAAAGTCTTAAAACATCAAGAGAACAAATCAAAGAGATTTTAATGCTTAGTTTAGTAGAAGCATACCGATCTTAAGAATGGAAACCAATCCAGAAGTAAACAAAATGAGGTAGCAACTGAATGTGCCAAAAACAAAAGAATTTAAGGAGAAGGATCAGATGAGAAGGCAAGAAATGTGGAAAAGGCATAAATATAGTCACAAGTACAGAAAACTCCTGGAACAACCTCATGTTGAGCAGGATTTGACATAGTAATGGTCAATGAAGAGGCAAATTTATAACAAAAGATGAAATGTTTGTTTATTAGCCTGGAACTGAAATAGTATGTACATCTTGGATTACAAAATGCATTTAACATGTGGGAGAAACAACTACAGGTTCTGTAATATAAACTGGAAACAGCCATACATCTTGTTGCTGGGTGTGATTCAGTATACAGACTTATTGTCATTAACATAAGGCATAGTAAAGTGGCAAGACTGTTGCATTGGGGATGATGTAAACATTATGATATTGAAGTAGCTGAGAAGTATAGGAATCGTGAGTCACAAAGCATTACAAAAAATGATGTTTATATCACATAAATTACCCATTACCAACAACTCAAAAAACAGATGTAAGGAAACCAGATAAAGTAGTGTATGAAAAGACAAGACAAAAGTAGTATTGATTACAGCACCTAGTGATTATGGCGTATTACATACAAAGACAAAGTCATAAAATACCAAGATATGCAGGCAGAAAGTAGAGCAATGCAGTAGTAGGAGCAATGGGTCTTGTAAACACAGATTTACGGTCTTACTGAGATATGCTACCGATAAATATAACTCCATATGAATTGCAGGAGGAATCAATTCTGGGCACATTGATGCTACTGCAAAGAGCACGTTTAGCCAACAAACATTGAAATTGTACTAGTTTGATGAACTTTACTCATACTTTGACTTAGAAATGGGGTCCATTCCCATCACATTATTAGAAACCTATGAGAGTTGAAGAAATTAAACTGAGGATTAGAGCAATCTGCTTTCATGATCAATTCTTTGTCTAGAAAAGACAGTTTTTACTATTGTGGATCTTGGTGGTAAATTGAAGGGCTTGAGGGAATAAGTGTACCCACAGCTCTATGAGCCATTCCTATTCCATACGACATACCTTCCAGAAGATTAAGTTTTTTAGGTACCCAGTTAGTAAAAATTGCAATTGTCATTTCCTTCAGATTTTTCAAGCAGACCAAAAATAAATTCTCAGATTTCACCTGTTCTCTGTTCTGCAGGTCTTCATCTTCAGCTTAGGTGTTGTAACAGCCTTTCATTTTGTTTGAGAAGGGCAATTTCTGTTTCCTCTTCTTCCGTTTATTCATCCACCTAAATGATTTAAAGCTGTCTCATTTTTTTTCTTATTTGAAAAATTTGAGATTCAAGTCATGTTTAACGTGTCAGTTTCTTACCATGTTCTTGTTGTATGTCACATTTAGACATCACTTGTTTAAAGTCCTTCTTTGTAGCCATGTCTCCTGTATTAGCCTTGTAGGCTGTCATTTTAATTATTTCCACAGGAAGAAATTTTGGGAATTAAGTCTGACAGGACATTATTACTTCATGTGACAAATTTATAGATGAAGTATAATTCCTCCAGTGAACTTTATCTCGTTATCCGGGCAGAATCCGCAATAAAAATACTGGAGTTACAGAGCACCTCAAGTACCACCATCTTAGCTCCGAAATCTGCAGCTGTTAGGTTTTACTAGAATTCCGGATTGGTTGGTACTATACACAACTTCATAGCACAACATTCTTCTTACTGGTACCTTTTTGAATTTGCTGAATTGCTATCATTCTTGTCATTTTATTATCAAGTCACTTTACATTGATTAACCCTCTCTTGCTGGTAGCCTATAGCTTAGGCGACCTCTTGCACCTCTCTTTCTGCTCTGGAATGATTAAGTGAAGACCCAGTGCCAAATACACTACAGGATTATCCTCCTCCATTACTTACATTTGCCTCTGCACTACTGAAATAGTTCAGCAAACTTTGAGAGGTTCATGTGGCTGTCTTAACAATTCTGTCGATTGCTCCATTTTATTTTGCTTCTGTTTTACTGTTTCTAGTTCATTTTGTTAAACTGTGAAATGCTTGTTTGCTTGATCATGTTTAATTTACAGTCTGATAACTAGATAAGTAAATTATAATGGATTAAGTGAACTGGTCTACTGACCCTTTTCAATCACAGCCTGGATAAACATATAATATTAGATAAAATAGGTTAAGCATTATACATTAACTCACAGTAAGAACTGTACTATAGTAAGATCAGAAGTAGAACTGTACTATCATACAGTATAATTCCTCCAGTGAACTTTATCGCGTTATCCGGGGCAGAATCTGCAATAAAAATACTGGAGTTACAGAGCACCTCAAGGACCGCCATCTTAGCTTAGATCAAGAAGTGTACTATAGTACGATCCGAAATATACATTGTATAAAATTAGGGGAAGTACTATACAAGCAGTAAATCTTACACATTAGTGGCTAATCTCAAACTATGTTCACAAGTGTTCAGATTAGTAATGTTATAATGGTTACAATTAGGAAGAACAAATGTTAACTTGACCAAATGCTTTTTCATACTTAAACTGTCTTCTTAATGAAATTTCTGCCAGCAGTCTTTTGAAAAGAATCAGGTACAGTGGGTTAAGGGAATTTGCCCAGCTATTACTCAGAGTTCGTATATATAATTAGCAGGGGGTGTGGGGGTGTAAGGGGGCTTGGCCTCTGCAAAAAAAAAAAAAAATAGAAAGCAGTCATTTTTTTGAGTATTCATTCATGTAAGTGTTTGCTCTAAAGTGATCACTGTTTAGAGGTTTGCTCAAATGAGTGTTCGCTGTTTCAGGAGACGCTCATATTTACAATATGTGCATACAATAGGAAAGTTCCTTTGAATGTGTTCAGTTGTTGTAGTGCAGTGCAGACTACAGAGTCCAAGACTAAGCTGTAGTAACAGCCGGTGCTGAGAATGCAGGTACATAATAGATTCTTTCTGCAGGTACTGTTTAAGATTAGTTTTAATGTGTTCAATGTTTCATAGTGTTTTACTTGGCCAAGGAAACAGGTGAAAGGGTATTGTACAGATAATTGTTTTGACATTCAAACAAGTAAATTAAATAGCTGATGCCACCAGTTTTATAAAAATGCAGCTTACCACTGACAAGCAAATAATAAATAAACAAAACAATCTACCAAGGAAAACCAGAGACTTGTAGTTTAACCAAACGCAAGCCCAGCAAATAACTTATTCAGGCTGCTAGAAGACAATTTCTATTGGTAGGTCTCTTTGGAATCCTGTCAGGAACACGTTCCAGTTTCACATTTCAAGGTCGAACTTCACCACTGCTGATTCTGCCTCCTAGAGTCATTCCTCGGCACTCCAGGCCCTTCTTCTACAAAGGGTGAGCAGTCTTGGCTAGCCTTCTTTTAGCCTTTTACATTGTACTCGATAGCTCATTAAATAAATCTAGTCTCAAATATAACGATCTTATTGTTGTTCTAAAGTACGTACAGCTTAAAAGAAATATTGCTTAATCATGCTATTTAAAATGATGTCTGTAAATAATGTCTGTACCAGTGTTATAAACAGAGTTTTTTATAAACTGCTATAGACATTTCTTGGGTCACTTGTACTGATCTAAAAATTCTTCTAAGTCAACATTAAAAGACAACAGTAAATGAAGACTCTGAGGTTTCCATTCCATACGGGAAAATAAATGTATTATGTAAAAGACTATGTAGTGCCCAGAGTAGAGGCACATATAGAGGGGTAAGGAAAACAAAGGCTTTTACTACAATTGCCAGCCTTACAATCAAACACACCCCTTCAAATTAAAAACAATCAGTCCTCAAAGTGCAAGATTTAACATGATTCACGCCCACATGTTCACCGAGTTTCAAAATCTACAAACCTCTTACACTGATCTGATTTATACTTATACAATGTAGTTGTTCTATTCTAGCACATGTAAATTATTCATAAATAGCAATTTAATCAACTTTATTCTGTACATAAATAATATCTAGAGATATTTAAAAATGCATTTGGAAAGAAAGCTAAAATATATTTTTTAAATGTGTTAAATATATCACTAAAATATCAGTGAACAATTACTGTACATGTAGTTTGGTGGCCTTCAAGGCTTTTGACAGCCACAGATATAACTAGGTATACTGGCATATTTCCCTCATCACTAAAAAGACAAAGAAAATATAGTACCTTCTACTTTTGAAAAGAGTTTCACTATAATTCTTACACCTTGGACAAGTTGGTGGGAATCTCAATCTCACACTCTCAAGACCTTAGGGCAATAATCCCCTTTTTAATACTTAGGTGCACTCTACCTGTTAAAACAGATCTCAGAAGGCCAAAACCTGTAAGTAAATACAGGAGAGCTAACCAAATAAACTACCATTAGTTAGTCCCATGCAAAGACCTTAGTTTAGTGCTTTTGTCTGCTTTTATGTGCCATTTTTTCAAAGCCTCAAGTACAAAGTTCTGAAGCCTCTGGGCAGATACTCAGCAGTGTGTGTGTTGACACATTAATTATTTTTAAGATTACAAACTGGATGATAGATATTATAAGCCTTGTTGTTTTCTTAGACAGGAATTATCAACTCAGCCAGATGCCAGATTTGTATATCAGAAGTCAGGTTCTTACAGTATATGATTGGCACAGTCAGGTTCTTACAGTATATGATTGGCACAGGGGTAATTAGAGCACAAACAGTTAAAAGCAAAAGTTGTCAGTAACTGTCCTATATCCACAGTATGAAGTAACAGGTAAAAGTCATCTTAGGAAAGGAAGGTTACTACTGACAACCATGTCTGATGACTGTCAAACTTCACAAAAGGAAAGGTACTTCTCTGAATAATATGGGCCATAGAAAACATGAGGCATTACATGAACTGAAAGCTACCTTATGTTTGGAATCGATCTTCCTCATCTCGGACTTCATTAAACTTTTTGTTTTCTACAACAATGCCTTGAAAGTAGGACCGGGGGATGTGTTATCCTAAAAAGGAGGTGGTAAGAAACAGCCAGTCTGTCACATTAACAAGGAACTAAAATATGGTACTCCACCAAAGAATGAAAACGTCGCACTGTTAAAGCTGACACAAATTCCTTTACAGTAGTATTTGCTGTGACAAAGCTTCACTTTGGTAACAGACCATGCACATTGCCAATTGCAGTATAATCAACAGGATGTAAAAACGAAAATATGTAGCTGGGCTTTGCCACTACAGACTCTCTTTTCACCATTACGCATAGGCCTGAAAACTACAAGAATGTGGACTGGTTATCCTGGTCCCAAAACCCACCCCAATCTGAATTCTATGCCGAGAGTTGAGCTGTTGCAACAGAGTGGCAGTCTGGCATGAGTACAATACTGTACACATACAGTGCATTATAGTAAGGACTTGATGGTGGCACATATAGTCACAGCATATCACATGTAAACATACTGTACATACAGTGCATTATAGTAAGGACTTGATGGTGGCACATATAGTCACAGCATATCACATGTAAACATGCTGTACACATACAGTGCATTATAGTAAGGACTTGATGGTGGCACATATAGTCAGCATATCACATGTAAACATGCTGTACACACAGTGCATTATAGTAAGGACTTGACGGTGGCACATATAGTCAGCATATCACATGTAAACATACTGTACATACAGTGCGTTATAGTAAGGACTTGATGGTGGCACATATAGTCAGCATATCACATGTAAACATACTGTACATACAGTGCATTATAGTAAGGACTTGATGGTGGCACATATAGTCACAGCATATCACATGTAAACATGCTGTACACATACAGTGCATTATAGTAAGGACTTGATGGTGGCACATATAGTCAGCATATCACATGTAAACATGCTGTACACACAGTGCATTATAGTAAGGACTTGATGGTGGCACATATAGTCAGCATATCACATGTAAACATACTGTACATACAGTGCGTTATAGTAAGGACTTGATGGTGGCACATATAGTCAGCATATCACATGTAAACATACTGTACATACAGTGCGTAATAGTAAGGACTTGATGGTGGCACATATAGTCACAGCATATCACATGTAAACATGCTGTACACATACAGTGCGTTATAGTAAGGACTTGATGGTGGCACATATAGTCACAGCATATCACATGTAAACATGCTGTACACATACAGTGCATTATAGTAAGGACTTGATGGTGGCACATATAGTCAGCATATCACATGTAAACATACTGTACATACAGTGCGTTATAGTAAGGACTTGATGGTGGCACATATAGTCAGCATATCACATGTAAACATACTGTACATACAGTGCGTTATAGTAAGGACTTGATGGTGGCACATATAGTCAGCATATCACATGTAAACATACTGTACATACAGTGCGTTATAGTAAGGACTTGATGGTGGCACATATAACAGCATATCACATGTAAACATGCTGTACACACAGTGCGTTATAGTAAGGACTTGATGGTGGCACATATAACAGCATATCACATGTAAACATGCTGTACACACAGTGCGTTATAGTAAGGACTTGATGGTGGCACATATAACAGCATATCACATGTAAACATGCTGTACACACAGTGCATTATAGTAAGGACTTGATGGTGGCACATATAACAGCATATCACATGTAAACATGCTGTACACACAGTGCATTATAGTAAGGACTTGATGGTGGCACATATAACAGCATATCACATGTAAACATGCTGTACACACAGTGCATTATAGTAAGGACTTGATGGTGGCACATATAACAGCATATCACATGTAAACATGCTGTACACACAGTGCATTATAGTAAGGACTTGATGGTGGCACATATAACAGCAAATCACATGTAAACATACTGTACGCATACAGTGCGTTATAGTAAGGACTTGATGGTGGCACATATAACAGCATATCACATGTAAACATGCTGTACACACAGTGCATTATAGTAAGGACTTGATGGTGGCACATATAACAGCATATCACATGTAAACATGCTGTACACACAGTGCATTATAGTAAGGACTTGATGGTGGCACATATAACAGCATATCACATGTAAACATGCTGTACACACAGTGCATTATAGTAAGGACTTGATGGTGGCACATATAACAGCATATCACATGTAAACATACTGTACGCATACAGTGCGTTATAGTAAGGACTTGATGGTGGCACATATAACAGCATATCACATGTAAACATGCTGTACACACAGTGCATTATAGTAAGGACTTGATGGTGGCACATATAACAGCATATCACATGTAAACATGCTGTACACACAGTGCATTATAGTAAGGACTTGATGGTGGCACATATAACAGCATATCACATGTAAACATGCTGTACACACAGTGCATTATAGTAAGGACTTGATGGTGGCACATATAGTCACAGCATATCACATGTAAACATGCTATACACATACAGTGCATTATAGTAAGGACTTGATGGTGGCACATACAGCATATCACATGTAAACATGCTGTACACACAGTGCATTATAGTAAGGACTTGATGGTGGCACATATAGTCACAGCATATCACATGTAAACATGCTGTACACATACAGTGCGTTATAGTAAGGACTTGATGGTGGCACATATAGTCACAGCATATCACATGTAAACATGCTGTACACATACAGTGCGTTATAGTAAGGACTTGATGGTGGCACATATAGTCACAGCATATCACATGTAAACATACTGTACGCATACAGTGCGTTATAGTAAGGACTTGATGGTGGCACATATAACAGCATATCACATGTAAACATGCTGTACACACAGTGCATTATATTAAGGACTTGATGGTGGCACATATAGTCAGCATATCAATGCTGTACACACAGTGCATTATAGTAAGGACTTGATGGTGGCACATATAGTCAGCATATCACATGTAAACATACTGTACACACAGTGCATTATAGTAAGGACTTGATGGTGGCACATATAGTCAGCATATCACATGTAAACATGCTGTACACACAGTGCATTATAGTAAGGACTTGATGGTGGCACATATAGTCACAGCATATCACATGTAAACATGCTGTACACACAGTGCATTATAGTAAGGACTTGATGGCAGCACATGTAGTCAGTATATCACATGTGAAGGTGCTGTACACATACAATGCATTATAGTTATGACATGATGGCAGCACGTATAGTCAGTATATCACATATAAAAGGCTGTACACAGTGCATTATATTAAGGACTTGATAGCAGCAAATGTAGTCAGCATATCACATATAAAAATGTGGTACACAGTGCATTATATTAAGGGCTTGATGGCAGCACGTGTAGTCAGTACATCACATATAAAAATGTTGTACACATACAGTGCATTATAGTAAGGACTTGATGGTGGCACATATAGTCAGCATATCACATGTAAAGGTGCTGCACACACAGTGCATTATAGTAAGCACTTGATGGCAACACATATACTCAGTGTATTATCATAGCATAGTCCTCCAATGACAAAGTGAAATGGGAATGAATTGAAAAACATTTCACTAGAAGTAGGGCTTGTAGCCACAGTGATTAGACATAACCCCCTTTCCATCTGATGCAATTCAGTACTTCAAACAAGTGGGTTCGTACAAGTGAAGTTCAAAGTACTGAAACTTCGACCAAAAACAGTAGACCCATATATATATATATATATATATATATATATATATATATATATATATATATATACATACATATATACATACATACACACACACACACACACACACACACACACACACACACACACACACACACACACACACACACAGGTATATATGCACATGGATCTACTTTGATTCACTGAAAACTCATTTCACTGAATTTCAAAACACTCGCACCAAATCGCTGAAAGCTCAAATCAGTGAAAACTCATTACACTGAATGCAAGTAGTGTTGGGCAAATAAAACATATATGCCCTTTTCCCCACTGTAGTGAATTCCTGGAGTTAGTATATATAGTTGGGGGCTGTGGGCCACGTAACTCCTATCTACTTTTTGTATTATATTGTTAGCTTTCAGTGAAATGAGATTCATAAATATAAAAGCTAAGTAGGTGGGGGTTTATGCATCTCACACTGCCCCAGCTATACATACTAACCCCAGGATTGCACTACAGTGGGGAAAAGGTCATATGTTTTATTTGCCCAATAGTACTTACATTCAGTGAAAGGAATTTTCAGTGATTTGAGCTGTCAGCAATTTTTTAAGGGTGAATTGAAATTCAGTGAAATGACTTCTCAGTACATCAAAGTAGACCCATACACATACATACATACATACACATATGCATATATATATATATATATATATATATATATATATATATATATATATATATATATACATACACACACACACACACACACACATCCACATGCAGACGTAGATAAGTGTATAGTGTCTGTTGCATTTGTGAAATATAGGCTTTGAGGACAGAATTTGGTTTAACCAACAGATGGTCAACAGGTGTGCGAGACTGGGTAATTCTCATGGTTATGAATATGCCCTTTTCCTGAGAATTGTTTGATTCAGGGTTAGTATATAGAAATTAATGGGGGGAGTATGGGGGTGTAGGTTGTTTGCCATCCTGTAAAAAAACATTTCTTTTTGTAGGCTTCTTCAGCACATGCATCATAACATGTTGAGGATTGTGCGTTAACGTTATGCAAGCTGACATTTAGGTCGACCAATACTAAAACAGATCCATGCAGAGATGATATATATGTGCATGTGGGTGTGTATACAGTGTACACAGAGATGATATATATGTGTGTGGGTGTGTATGCAGTGTACACAGAGGCAGGACATTACTAGCCACCAGCAATGAAACTGATTGACATAAGGCGAACAATTTCATCTACAGTTGTTAATGAAAAGAAAAAAATGTTGCACAAGTATGATTGAAAAAGTAAACAATGCACCTTTGCAATCACAGAAAAATCATAAATACCAGTACCTAGCAAAAATAATCCTACAATGAAATATACCTGAATTAATAAGTATGGAAGTGATGAGCACAATATAAAATCATCTCTATGCATTTTGTGAGCCATCAAAAGCCATATGAGGTTTTTTTTGTTTTTTTTTTAATATTTTATGAAAACATTTACCATATAGTTCCAGAGACTACACTTCAGGGTTATCACCACCATGAAATTTCAAACAGCCCCTCCAGCAAGCAGGCCATTTCCCATCAAGTAACTTCAGCAGGCAATGCCAGCCCTTCTCAGCTTAATCTGCAGCCAAAGAAATCCTCAAATGAGTTTCGATCCCGGTCACGTCCACATGACGCTACCAGCTGCTTCCATTATTTTTTACTTGTGCGTGGAATTTTTCCAGACAGAAAATACATTCCTCATACCTTAACACTTGTTAGCAAGTCAATTACAGTCTGAAATAACAGTCCAGTAAAAGCACAGTCCCTTAAATTATACAAGGCACATATATCCCCTTTGGAGAAGTCAATTAATTGAGCATAGTGGTGCTTTGTTTACACTTCAAGTAAGCCAATGATTATTTGAAAGAAAACACAAGCTTTGCAAGGAACAGTTGAAAAGTTTTTACCTTCACTTTCTGTTATTTGTAGGCCATTCTGTGGAGGTGCCAACATCAGGTCAAGGAACCATAGTCAGGCAGTTAGGATAGATGTTTGAAACCATGAGTGGTTGTCAAGCAACTTCCAGTAGTCCTTGGTTTGAGTCCCTCAGCCTCTCTTTACTTAATATGCAACTCTGAGCAAGTCACTTAACCAGACAATACTCTGAGGCAATTGGGAAACTGGATTAGACTCCACAATAGTCTAATTTTCTGCATGTCTAGTAACTGGACCTATAATAGAGAAAGTATCAATAACAGGATAAAAGCCTTCATAAATGCACTACAGAGCAAAATATTACAAAATGAGGCGCCTCTAACAATAAATTAGTTATAAACATCCTTAAGGAAGTATTTTGACACTTATATGTAATGTAGAGAAGATACAAGCTATTCATATGAATCACTGCAGTATCATAAGCTATATGGGTTATATCCTGCTAACAGCTAGCTTCCAAAGCTTCATGGCACCTTCCATGCCCCCAGACTATTAGTTACCTCACATTGAGCTCACTGAAACACAGGTTTAAGTGAAAAGCCCTTCAAAGCTTTCCTGCCACTGAGGATAACACCCTCTGCTGGTCGTTTGTGGATCCACAGTCAGCTACTACTCCGTTGCTGGGCAGATAAGTTCCCTGGGGGCAGAAAAGCCTTCCACTTTATTTTTTCATGGCTAAGAAATAACTATTTTAATCAGAAAAAAATAATATTGTTAAATTTAACATGTTAAGCAAGGACAAAGTGTTTTTAATGACTGTCCCATTATGTTAGAACACTTTAAAATGGAAGCATTACTTTTTTTTACTTTTGGGGTAAAATTAAAACTAACAACTGTTTTTCCTGGGCTAATGTGTTATTTTAGTTTTTTGGAGCTAGGTAAGTGTAAAGCTCTTTTTATTGTATTTTAATGGGGAAGTTACTTTTTCACAATTTGTGTTTTACTGACTACTTGCTTTCCTGGGAAATCAGGCACATTTTTAAGCTTAACCATGGAACAATCTACCCGTTCTAGATTTATTCCTTCTTCCAGCCTGAAGAAATGAATAAGTGGTTTTAGCCACCACAACAGATTGATAAAGTGTCTTAGCCACAGGTGAGTGGCTCTGCCGTGGTCAAAACTGCATCCTCAGACCAATCACCTTTTCCCTTGGGTCCTGCTGATGTAGTCAATACAGCAATCATGGACTAGACTGTGGGTTAGACCCACTAGATTATTTAGAAATACACACACACAGTTGTAGCGTATGGCCAGTATGCTTACTCATTCACATATATTGGTTAACTATGACATAATCCATTTTACCATGAATATATTGAGTTTATCCTTGATAATGTTTGGTAGATTACATGCTGAGAAAAGGAGAAAAAAAGGCCTTGGCTAAGTCTAAGAAACTTACTCCACACGAGAGATGTTACTTCAGGTCCATAAGTAAACAATCATAAAACGTATGAAACTTGGTAATATAAAAATCTTACAAAGTCAAGTTGATCAAAGCCCAAAATGGTGAGATCTGTGGTCTTATTCCCCAGTCCTTCAGTAATCCATCTTTCAGAGGATTTGCCCAGAATGGATGCAAGAGTAATAGATGTATAGTAGTTATTACTTCTATTACATTTTTATACATCAGTATGGCAGTAGATAGTTTTCCATGAGCTGGGAACAGTACCTTGTTGTAATGGCTTGTTAAATATTCATTATAATATCAGTAGCCACTGATGGTCAATTGTTAGTGACTGTATGAAAGGGACTGAATCAGGTACCACAGAAGCTGAAGTTTGTTAGTTTATTTATTTTACATTTGTTTACTGGGAAAGTCCGACTGGACATAGGTCCTTTTTCAGAGGAGGCCCAGGGAGAATAGCTCCAGTATTACAATACAAAAGTTACAGAAGTTGACAAATATGTCAGAAATGTTTTAAATTTTCACAAAAACAGTTGCATAATGATAGACAATACAGTTCTCTAGATGTAAATATTTAGGTTCATAGGTTCATACTAGGCTATCTGCCCTAGGGCATTTATAAGCCTAGCCAGAGTGTGTGTGGCTTTCACCACCCCTTAGGATGAGAATACTATACCCATTAGTTTGCTGTGCCTCTGTCCAGCAGTGATACAGAGATGATTCCCGGGGTAAACCTACGATCTCCCATCCACTCGTCAAGATTTCTCTTGAACAGAGTCAGTGAGGGGCTCTGCCTCACATGGACTGGGATTCTGTTCCATAGTGTAGGGAGTCTCTGGGTGATGAATCTGTCCCTCCAGCACATCCTATTTATATCCATGTTGAGGTTTAAGTCTCTTGCTCTCGTGGCTCTGGTGGATTTGGATTTTTTGAGGTGGAGCATGTCCATTAATTCTGGGTTGGACATGGCCTTGTATGTCAGGCACAGATCACCTCTGAGCAGGCGGTATGCGACTGAATAGAGCTGGAGTTTCTTCAGTCGGACATCGTATGACATATGTTTGAGCCCTTTATCCTTTTGGTGAGGAACTTTTGGGGTCTTTCCAACTGCTGCAGGTGTCGGGTAAGGTACATTCCGAATGGGGCGTTGTACTCAATCATTGGTCTGATAAGTGAAGAGTACAGGGGTACAATGACCTCTCCTGATCTGGATGTGAATCCCTTCATGATCAGGTGGGCAATGTAGAAGGTCTTCCTAACCACTTTGGCAATGTGAGTGTCAAAGAGAGGTTACTGTCAACTTGGGTCCCCAGGTCCCTGATAACTTCTTCCGTGTTTAATGGATTACCACCTATGTGGTAATTAGGGGTTACCTTGTTTTTCCCAAAGGGTATGACTATACATTTTTGGCATTTAGCTTAAGGCCATGGCTCTGGCACCAGTTATCCATTTCTATGAGACCTTTCTGGAGGATGTCTGTGTCTGATGGAGTGTCAGTTATGGTGCCCAGTTTGCAGTCATCTGCAAATTTTGTCAGCCACAATCCCCTTATGTTTGCCTGCACTTCAGAAAAATAAATGCCGAACAAGAGGGGCCCAGGACTGAGCCCTGTGGGACACCGCTCGTGACCGGCTTAGAGTCTGACATGGCACCAGCAACTCTAACCCTGTGTGTTCTGTCCTTGAGCCAGTTTGCAACCCATCTTGTGACATATGGGTTTACTTCTAAGCTGGTGAGCTTTTCTATGATGCCAGTGGGGTATTGTATCGAATGCTTTTGCTAGGTCAAGGTAGGCTGTGTGAACTGCCTTACCCTCATCAATGGCCTTAGTGACTGTTTCAAAAAAGTTGACCAAGTTCAAGAGGCAGGATCTGCCCTTGACAAAGCCAAATTGGGTAGGATCCAGTGTCTGTAGGTCCCCAATGTCTTTATTTATGAGTTCCATTATGATCCTCTCCATAGCTTTGCAGACAAGGCTCGTCAAGCTTATGGGCGGTAATTTCAGGGTCCGTAGAAGCACCGCCTTTGTGGAGTGGGACCACAGTTGCCGTCGCCATTCTTTGAGTGCGTATCCTGTAGTAAGGCTAAGATTAAACAGCAGCCTTATGTGTGGGTTTAGTTCCTCATTGAGTTCGTGTAGCACACAGCTGGGGACACCGTCCGGTCCCATTGATGCTGTGTTTTTTGCTTTAGAGAGCAGCTCTCACCTGGGCATCTGAGATGTTTGGGAGGCTAGACTCTGGTGGGATAGATATTTCTCCTTTTGGGGGGGAGGGAGGGGAGAAATTTGCACTGAACCTGTCTGCCAGTATGTTGGCAATGTCTATGAATATATTTGCATAATATATTCAGAAAAAAACAGTTACGTAATGATAGACCATGCAGTTCTCTTGAAAATATTTACATAGTATATACAGTTGAATGAGAGAGGGTCAAGTGTTATAACAGATGTGGACAAATACTGGAGTAAGATCACTTAAAGAGAGTTGAAGTAAGGCTTAACCAGGACTGTTGCAAGAGCAAAGCCAGGTGTCTGTCAAGTAAGATTTAAGGAGTTTTTTTTTTTTTTAAATTGTAGGATAGAGCAGTTGGAGGCTATAGGGACTGGAAATGTATCCCATATTTTACAAATGAAATTTGGAGAATGATTCCCCAGCTGAGCTGTTAGCTTTGGTGTTGGCTAGAAAGAATTTGTACTGGAATGGAATGTTCTAGAAGCATTTTTGCATAAGATTTTGTAGAGCAGTGGTTTTATCTGGATGATGCAGTGTTTTGTGGGAAAAGGTTAACTGGTTAAAAAGAAGCAGGTGGGGAAGTTCTAGCCATTTTGGCTGTTTGACAGAAGTACAGTGATGTGTCAAGTGGTATCAATGGCAAACTTGGCAAGTTTATTATAACAGGATTCCAAGTTTATTTACATTAGTTTTGTAGAGTTTGGTTAGAATTGGGGAGGCATTCAGGAAGGTTGACAGGTGTATACGAGTGATGGTGGCTTTTGTATTTCTTGTCAGTTTCTGTATAAAAGACCTATTTTTTGTGGACCATTTCAATGGTCTGAGCTATGTGAATATTTAATTTCATGTTATTGTCAATTCCTACACCTAGCAGTTTAGTGTGAGCTGTTGGGGTGATAATAGTTTTATTTTTGGATAAGGTATTGAAAGAGATGGAAGACGAGGGGCATCTTGATGGATGGAAGAGAAGGAACTTAGTTTTGTTGGGATTTAGAATAAGTTGAGAGTTAGTAAGGCATGATTCCACAGAAAGGATTCTTGGGTTAAGGAGTGGAGTTCATGTGGGGAGGAGGTTGCGCATATGAGAGTTGAGATGTCGGCATATTGCACTACTGTGGCTTGAAGTATGGAGGTATGGAGTTGGTTGGTGAAGCGAGAGAAAAGTAGAGGTCCAAGGATGGAGCCAGGATGATGACATGGAGTAGAAGGGAAAGGTGGTGTTGCCATTGGACTGCCTGATATCATCCTGATATGTAGCTTTGGAACCAGGTGATAGAGGAGCTACTAAGGTTTAGGGTGGAGAGAACATGATGAGTTTATTGTGATTTGCCACATCAAAGGCTTTTGACAAGTTCAAGAATATGGCAGGTACACATTGCCAGTCATTCCTATAGTGGTTTACAGGGTTAGCAAAAGACATTAGGGCTGTGATGGTGCTGTGAGAGGTGCAAAAGCCATGATGAGTGTTTAACAGATTGTGTGTGTGAAGGTATTCCATGAATTGGGTGTGTAGAACTCTCTCTAGGATTTTAGATAAGGGTGACAGAATGATGATTGGACAAGAATTAGTAAGTTTGGTAGAGTTGTCTCCCTTATGTAAAGGTAGAATGCAGGAAATTTTCTAAACAAGTACCAGGCTCTCTGATACTGATCTGTTTGAATATTGCTACTGGATATGCTATTGCTTCTGCTGCAATTTGCAGACATTCATATTGGAGACAGTCTGCAGCTAGGGTGGTTGGTTTTACATTTTTTAAAGTATTTTTTATGGTATCACCAGATACTGGATGTAATGAGAAGTGGTTGGTTCTATCCTGAGGGTTGGAGGTGTGCGTGCGTGGGGAAGGGGTAGCGTTACTCCTGTGTTGGGGTGTAGAAGGGACAGAGTTGCTTCTGTGGAGTGGTATGGATGGGACAGAGTTGTTGGGAGATGCTCTGAGACTTTTCAAGAGATTGGTTAGTTTCTGTAAAGTATTTATTAAATTGGATTGCAATGTTATCAGAGTTGTTGGAGAGGGGGTAGCAGATTTGTCTGGTAGAAGTACACTAATAATTACAGACCAGAACTTTTGAAGGTTATTGTGGTGCTTTTTTTCTGGGTACTGTGATAGTAGTTGATTTTGTTTACTTGTTTTTTAGCTTTATTTCACAGTTCCAAGACCGTTCGTTTTGTGATGTGGGCTTTATTTTTATGAGTGTTCCCAAGCCTTATCCCCTACCTTTCAGTAAGGATCTGCATTCTTTACTTAGCCAAGGTGCATGGTTTACTTTAACTCTGATGGTTTTAGAGGGTGTGTGGCAATTTAATATATCTAAGAAAGTGATGATGAAGTTAACAGGGTCTTCTAGGGGTAACCGTCTGAGAGGCTCCCAATTGCAGCTTTTTAGAGTGGAGGGATTTGGGTTGAAGGTTTTTTTTTTTTTTTTGTATTTCTGAGTAAGCGGTAGGGAGTTTGCTTTGTTGGGTGGATGTGGGTTCTTAGAAGAAAGTTTGGCTGATGGTCACTCAGAATGTCAAGGCGACTGCCTGCTTGAGATATTAGATTTTTACTTAAAAGTTCTTTCAAATGACTATATATTTTAGAGTTCTCATAATCTTTTAAAACTTTTCCTCGGTTACAATCCAGATAAAAATGATGTCTTTCTGTCAGTTCCTTTTCTGGCATATTCTAATCTCCTCAGTCAATATTTTCCTGGTTTGTAAGTTCTTTGTGAGTTCATATTTTTCCCTTCCTTCTTTCCATCTCAGATGTAGTTACTTTCTCCCGTACTACTTTGTTTCTTTGACATCTTTGTTTAACCACAAAGGTTCATTCACCTTTTCCATTTGTACTGCCCTCCCCCATCTACTCCTAATGTTTGAAAGACACAATCCTGTACTAGAAACTTCCACAGGGTTCTCATTATGTCATACTTTCTGCAATATGCCACCAAATGGGATTATCCATCTGATAATGAAGTACCATATAATACAGAACAGTTAGAGTTCTAAAAGCAATGCAGCTGAAACCTTGGTATCCTGGAGAGCTGGCATTGCAAAATGTGTAAATTCTGCAGCAGTCAGTACTAGGTAACAAAGCCACGTACGCATAATCTTCAACTTAACAAAATAAAACTGGCTTATTATAATTAAAACCTTGACATTTTTACAATACTTTCTTGGGTGTGACAATTTTTAATAGTGCTATTTTGAATGCTTTAGTTTGGAAGTCCTTTCAAGTTACTAATTATTCACTTTGAAGTTATCTCACACAGTACTATTATATGTTATTCACTGTTAAGATTTTAAAGAAGTGTTTAGAACTCAGAACATGCCTGTAAACAAAGAAGTTACATTAAACTGCCTTGAAATTAACCTGCAAGACACTAATTTGACAGTCTTGAATACAGGAATCTAGCCAAAACACATGCTAATATTTACATCAGCAGAGGTCAAGGACTGACTATTTCTGCAGACTACCAAAAATAAAGATGCAAGACTTCAGATTCAGACTTTGATAAACTATTATCGATCCTTTATATTATTCTGCTCATCTGCTCTTTGGGAATATGGACTACCATTTATTTTATGTCATTTCTTGCCTACAGTGTAGCTGGAGGCTTATCTTGCTGTTTAGAAGTAAGGCCCTTGAAGGAATTATGTACATGATGTGGCATTTAAAAATTGTATTAATCTAAGAGAAACCCACACAGACTGCTGCTTTCACAAAGGTTCAGCTCAGTGCCCAGTACGGGACTTAAATGAGCAAACAGTTTCAATTAACATTAACCAGGAACACAGAATATTAATGTGATACTAATTGCACAAAATTATTTAGCCTCCGGCTACAGCTGCAATCAGACACAAATCTTAAAACACAACATGATGACGGGTTTTACTCGATTTGCCTGAAGCATACTTGGCATTTTCTAAGTAGTAAAGCAAGTTTATGATTTTAAAAAAGTGTGTGTGTGTGGCTGGTACACATGTTGGCATACAAGTTAATCTCCAATTTTTTGGAAACATTTAATCAGAAAAGTCTGGAACATGATGACATATTAAGTAAGTGCATGGTGATACTTCCAATGTGATGTTTGATCACAATTGTTTGCCTGCATCAGCAGTACATTTCAGTTAAACCAGTCATCTAAGTCAAACTGAAATGGAA
Source organism: Protopterus annectens (assembly GCF_019279795.1). Classification (NCBI taxonomy): domain Eukaryota; kingdom Metazoa; phylum Chordata; order Ceratodontiformes; family Protopteridae; genus Protopterus; species Protopterus annectens. The sequence continues at coordinate 347,210,656 of NC_056743.1, forward strand.
AATACATCCATAAGCAGGTGCTGAGTCAATTGCAAAATACTCTTACTGGATGTACATTTTGTCAATACAGTATACTGCATGTTCTTTTTATCTGAACTCCTACTTGTGAAATGCTGGAGATTTTTAATATTGGCCTGTTATTTCTTTCTGTGCTGTAGGAGGTGTGTGCTTGCATGAAGCGGAGTGGGAATTAGTTAGGTCAAAGCTTTTGGATATACCAAAAGTTTCATCAGGTGTTTATGTGTGGGCGCATGTGTGTGCATGTTTGTAGGTTAGGGTTAATAAAGGCTAAGGACGGGGGAGAAATTTTATGGTGTGTGCATCGGAAGGTTTTGTAGTATGTATACCTGTATTTCTCAGTTGGGGTTAGATTAATGGCTAGATAAGGTAACAGGTTTAGATTTTTCTGTTTGAGAGCATATGTACAAATGTGTACGTCTGCGATTCGGCATGTGCATGCTTACACACTGTGTGGTTGTATAGCGAAAAAAGTTTTGGGAAGGTAAACTGTAGTTCCAGGGTTAGGTTTAGTACATATGAAAAGTGAAACAGGGAAGCTAACACTGACCCCATCCATACTCATTACCTTTCCAAAAGTCTTTCCCCAACAGCATCGGTATTCAGATAACGTATGTCGGAAAGTTACTTTTTGTTTTCTTGTCGAGTGACAGCAAAAAAGATACTTATTCGATTTTTGTGATTGGTGTGATTTTGATGTTTTTTGACTGAAGAGTGTCTGCAGATTGTAGGAAGACACTTTTTTTGTTTTTGCTCCTCAACAAAAGAAATGTGGGGCACATATTGGGAAGAATGGACCAGCCTTGCTCCTTAGGTGTGGAGCAACAGACTGGGGAATGGACATTTTTTTGCCCCTTAACTAAGAGTTGAGAAGTGTTATATCAAGGAATCACACTGGGTCATTATTTTAGCCGGCTATAGCCGTGGGCTATTATATCTTTTAAAGCTCAACATTCAAAGTGCGATTTATCCAGAGTTAGTCTGGCAGCTGTTTATCTCTTTCATTAATGTGGGTATCTCTCGTTATATTAGGGAGAGCAATATTCAAGATGCAAACTTCCTGACTTATCGAAAGCTGTACTTCATGTTACGGAGACGGATAAATCAAACATACTTTTGTAAACCTATTTTTTGTGTATTTCTTTCAGAAGGTTTATGGTGTTGCTTTGCTTCTAATCACCATAGTTTCACTCATTTGTTAGCTTTACTTTAATTATAATATAAGGGAGTCACTAACTTGAGCTACACACCAACAAAATGAAATATCCTAACAGACTGATAGTGACAATTGTTTAGTGCAGTCTAAGAACTGCTGATGAGTTCTATGCTATAGTCCTAGAGTCCTTTCTGATCACAACCTTGTTTTGTTAGTACAGCTATGAGAATGATCCGAAATATACACAGCAGTGTTACGAAGCAAAGTAACTGAGGTGGATAAAATGAACATAATGTCAGCTCAACAGACGCTAACAAAAATCAAAATTAGCAACACAAAACGTGAACTTGTTTGTAAACAGAATGGTACCATACAATAAACCAGGGCATGAGCAACAACTACCCTTGTAACCAATCATGTTCATAATTGCAATAAAACAAGGAAGTACAGTTATTATTTCTAAAACTTGAAAAGTTCTTCCTAGTTGTAATATGGGATGACAATGAATTTCAGATAACTGCCACCTTTTCAGAGAACTAGCAGCTCAATCTTTCATGTGCTAAAAGTCGTTAATAGTTTAACCTGATATGTAAAATACAGCCCTTCCTTAAACCCAAACAAAACCTCATCGATCGGCCCTGTAGCCAATCAAGAGGTTACTCCAAACATGTCTGTAAGGCATAGGGGTGAGGGCAATATTCTTTGATCTATTTCCATACTTGATTTAACACCTGTGTTTTCCCTTTGGGCACTTTCTAGTGGAGCGATATGATATAATGAAACAGGAACAGAAGTTATTATAGAAATTAGTTTCAGAGTCCAAGTAAGTTCACATAAATCACCTACAATATCTTAATTCATATTTTTGCCATTGACACACACACACTGTCAGTCCAATAGTTTGTCAATAACTGCATCTATCTTCTTTTGCAAATCAACACTCAGATGTGCATCATCAGCCCGTCAGTGTCACCTGAACTGTATGCCAAGCCACGGTATCATTGCAAAACACATTATGCAGATGCAGTCAAACTTAAATGTCGTAGGCCCTAATTTGCTTGGTTTTGTAAGAGGCAGATCCCATTTCTTGAACTTAAGTTTCTTGGAAAAGGCTGCAGAGGTGTGGACACCAATCATTCTATGTATGTTGCTTTCCTCAGTCTGGCCAAGCCAAGGCTTTTATATTATCTCCACATGAGTCTTACTGAAAATTTAGTTTAATGTAATGTAAACCCCCTATACTGTCTTCTGGACTGCAAGTTAGCTAACCAACAGATCTCAAGTTGTAAAAGTTGCTGTTACCCTTCCTGAATGTAAAACTGAAACTAGTATGGTACTGCATTGATCATGATTGCTAGTAGGCCCTGTCCATGGTATGGCAGGATCATGCTAAGTGCTAGGCCCTGTCCATGGTACTGCAGTGATTATGCTCAGTACCAAGCCCTGTCCATGGTACTGCAGGGATCACGTTCAATACCAGGCCCTGTCCATGGTACTGCAGGGATTACGTTCAGTACCAGGCCCTGTCCATGGTACTGCAGGGATCACACTCAGTACCAGGCCCTGTCCATGGTACTGCAGGGATCATGCTCAGTGCCAGGCCCTGTCCATGGTACTGCAGGGATCACGCTCAGTGCTAGGCCCTGTCCATGGTACTGTAGGGATCATGCTCAGTGCTAGGACCTGTCCATGGTACTGCAGTGATCATGCTCAGTGCTAGCCCCAGTCCATGGTACTGCAGGGATCACACTCAGTACCAGGCCCTGTCCATGGTACTGCAGGGATCATGCTCAGTGCCAGGCCCTGTCCATGGTACTGCAGGGATCACGCTCAGTGCTAGGCCCTGTCCATGGTACTGTAGGGATCATGCTCAGTGCCAGGCCCAGTCTGTGGTACTGCAGGGATCACACTCAGTACCAGGCCCTGTCCATGGTACTGCATTGATCATGATTACTACTAGGCCCTATAATTTGTGGCATTTTTGCAGATATCAACGTCAATATCCCAGAAGTCTGGTTGACCATATTTGCTGATAACTGCAAGCTGGACATAATCAATTTATGCACTAATACTGCTGAAAAGACTTAAATATGCACACACCTCATGTACCCAAAAATAATTAAATAAGTTAAGATTTTGGGCTAAACGCACAAAATGCAGCTTAATGAAATTCAGAAAAAAAGGTTGCTCTCCCCTCATATGTTAATCATGTCTTTTGAAGGAGAATACCATTTATATCAAAGAGTGGGGTAGTTATCACATCCATCAATAAAGACAAGGCTTGTTTTGGAATGTAGAAATTCATATTACTCAACTGGACAAGCTCCAAAGATTTCCAACCAAGAAAATAAGATTTTAAGTGCTTCAACTATCCTAAGAAATGAGCATAACTTTTATAACCAGTAGACTGCTGGCTGCTCTGAGATGATCCATGCCTGGGTTTCAGTCATGAAAAACCAAATCCAAGTTGATTTATCTCTACACAAAATCAGTGCATTTACAAACATCCATACTAATGTCCAAAATTTATAAAAACAAACAAACTAGGTTCACTGGTTGGACAGGTTCCTAACTCAAAGTATTCTCATCCTGCAGATTGAGTTATCACTACAAGACGATGTATTACACTGGCTACTGTTAAAGCTACTTCTGACAACTAGACAGGTAAACTAAATACACCAGGATTGCCAAGTACAGCCCTGCATGGCTTGAGAAGTGGTTAAAAAGGCAGGCATTAACTCTTAAGTATGCGGACTTAATGGTGTACATGTCTATGAATCTTGCAGCCACAGTGATAGCTTGATTAGTATTAGGCAATGTTTTCTCAACAATTAACTACTGATACAAATCCTATTTCTCCTCATTTAAGCAGTTCTTCAGTCCTTGGACACAGTCAGTCCCTTTTCTCTTCCTACTTCTCAGCTTGATAATGTTGGTTTTTATTTTCCATTTTCTCATTGCAATTCAATATTGTGGCAATAATGTTCCAATTTATTAAAATTACCCAGGGGCCGTCTAGTGTACAGTTGTCATGCTGCCAGCCCAGCTATCTGGAATTTTGTAAATAATTCTATGTCATTTGTGAATATTGATATGGTTTATACAGAAGCATGTGTTGAAAAGGGTTTGTATGCTACTGAGCTTCAAAAATATAATGACAATGTACCCTGCTGGAACATAGAAGATTAACTTGCAAAACTTAAGAATAATTGAGGTTAAGTTACATTATAGCTGGACCATAAACAAGATATGTTATCTCTCAGTTTCAATGCAGAAACAGACGCAATGTCTAGAACTAGAAGTTTTTGTATTCTCTTGAAATAGAAGTAATTACTAGGATTAAGATGCAGAAGTGTTTTATTGTTTTGCAACTTCCATGTTCTGAACAGACATCTGAGAAATATGTATTTTTTACACAGAAATGTTAAATTCTGTTAATTTCTGTGTTAGCCAGGGGAATTAAGTCAAGTTAAATGTGATGTCATCCAAGCTAACCTAGCAGTAATATTTGATTTTAAGAACTTTCTCAGAGAGAGACTGTACGTTTTGTATTTTGTCTTGGACCTAGCAAGAACATCCACTCATCACCACCTTCTGCACTTGCCTTGCTCTCCAAGTAAACTTTAGGGCATATAATCTCTTTTAGATAGAGATAAGAATATAAGAAAAAAAGATTACTTTAGATGTTTTCTGTATTTCAGACTGTCCTGCAATGTTGTTTTTAAATATTTCCTGTGATTATTAACTCTGTGGTTAGTGTGTTGATTCACTGAGTATTGTCATGTTCTTTAATAATTTATTAAATATATTTAAACCTATCTTTGTGGCTGATGTTTGTCAGACATATTTAAGCTCTTAGAGTACTTGCATATGTATTTCATGACACTGTACAGGCTACTCCTAAATACCCTTGCTCTTGGTCAGACCACCATTTGGATTAATAACATTACACAGTTGGATTTGACACCCTTTGTAAGGGCCTTTATAGTAGCTGATAAAGGTGGCTGGTGGCAGCTGGAACTATCTTATCGTCTGGGAAAAATGGGGAGTAGCTAGTAAACGTGTGTGTGGTGTGTGGTGTGTGGTGTGTGTGTCTATCAATGAAATCCCAAACTGTGTATCAACTACTTGGGCAGGGACATAAATCATTGGGTGGACAGAGAAGGTGCTGGAGGTCTTAGCTTGGCCACTCAGCTGAGATCTTAACCCTATAGCTATGCCAGTGGGGAGTCTTATTGGGGATCTGGAGAAAGACAGAAACCAGGTCCAGACTGACTGTGGTCTCTGTGTGCTTAAAGGAAATTGCACTTTACTGTGTGTATACTTATCATCCTTCCAGTATGCACGCCCCTAGCTGTTGCCAGTTGTAAGGATAGAGTCTCCTTGATTACTGAGCCAGTGCAGGGGTGTCACATATTAATTAGTGGCAGTGGCGGGATAACCACATCACATATTAATTTGTGGACAGTGGTTGGATATCCACATCATATATTAATTGGTGGACAGTGGTAGGATAGCCACATCACATATTAATTGGCTTGTACTGGTGTGTGATATTGAATTCCTGTAGCCTGTGTACTGTGGTCACTGAAGGTGTATGTGCCCTCAAATTCGCCATGGAGTGAACATTCAGAGTTTCACATCACAATTGTTTTATTTTTTTTTTTTGTTAGCTTAGTCAGGAAAAGCAAGCAAGCATGTCGGCAGAGGAGTATGGTAAGCCGACAAAGAGCCAGTTGGCTGAGATGTGCCAGGTTAAAGGACTGCTGCATGTCAAACTAAGGCAGAAATGACTGTAGCTTTCGGTGCAGCTGCATCGCAGACCAGTGATCAGGAGGACAACCAGGCTGGCCTTGGAGATGTACAACTTTCAGAAAATGGACAGCTCAACCTTAACACAGAGGACTTAAAAATCCCTCTGGAGTGAGAGACTTGAGCTGGAGGCCAAGCATTTCAAAATAGAATCAGCAGAGAGAGTGAGACATCTAGATGCTGAGGAAAATGAGAAAAAGAGACGTCTTGAGACTGAGGGAAATGAGAAACTGAGATGTTATGAAGCTGAGCAAAATGAGAAATGACGTCTAGAGGTTGAGGAAAATGAGAAACTGTGATACCTGAAGCTGAGGAGAATGAGAGGCAGAGGCAACATGAAAAGGAGATTCTGACTCTTCGCCCAAGTCATGGTGGTAATGGGGAAGGGAGTAACTGAACCCAATAAGCAATAAAGGTCAGTAGATTGCTTCCACAATTTACAGAGGCTGATCATTTTGACAGTTTTATTCATATGTTTGAAAGGGTATGTAAACAGTATAATGCTGACCAAGGGCTCTGGGTGCAGTTCCTGACCCTTCTTACTCCATGGTAGAGATGTAACTGCTGCTCCTAAATTGTCTGATACAGATTGCTTAAATTATAATATTGTAAAAAAACGGTCATTTAGAATGCTTTAAGTTAACACCTGAAGCATATAGGAAAAGGTTTTGTGAGCACAGATGCAAGGCAGATGAATGTGTGTGAATATATTGCTGAACTAAGCACTTATTTTCATATGTGGGTGAGTGGATGTCAGGTCACCACTTTTGAAGAGCTGGCAGACATTTTGGTGAGGGAATAAGCCCTTAGCACTTTGCTTGAGGACATGAGAATCTGGTTAGCTGATAGACAATGCAGTACTGCAGATGAGTTGTGGATGAAGGGAGACCTATACCTAGCAAGCAGGGCATCACTGACCAGGAAAGAGGCACCCAGTGCTGCTCGTGGGTCTAAGGGAACCCATAGTGGGCAGCTCAGACTGCCACAACAGATTCCGCCAGTAGCAGGAGAAGCCACTAGTCCAGATACATGTCCAAGACCAAGGGTTAAATGTTTTAAATGCAACCAGTGGGGCCACGTAGTATACAGATGATTATGGGGGCAAGGTGCGGAACAAAAGGTGGGAGAACCAGTAAGTGGGAATGGCAAAATGCCAGCAATAAGTTGTTTTGAGACAACAAGGCTAACAAACTACCACAGGAGGTTATATCTGATCTTAGTGGATGGGAAAGAGGCCAATGCTATGAGAGAGACAGCCTCTGACCATTGTGAAGACTGCAATGGTTAAAGAGGAGCACTGCTTGCTTGGGCAGTCTACTCCAGTCAGAGCTTTAGGAGGGACCCCATTCCAAATACTTTTGGCTAGGGTTCACCTTGATTGGGAGGGTAGAAAAAAGAAGACAGCGAGTAGGTGCATTTGAGGATATCCCTGCAGATATCTTGATAGGGAAAGATTTTGATAATGCAGTACCCTGTGTGCATGTAGTTACATGCAGTCAGGCTTGGAGACAAGCATGTGGGTCTTGTAGACTGGATGAGACCCAGACATATTGCATACTTGCAGCCAGGACTGGTAATGTATGTAACTGCTAGAGGCATCTCAGTAAAGAGGCAAAAGAGCTGAACAAAAACCTGAGTTCACCATCACGGCTATACAATTTTTAAAATTCTTCCTTTTATTAAAGTACTAAAACCAGTTAAGTAAATAAAATCAAAACTTCTTGGTTGTCAATTCAAAGTACGGTAAGTGCTTTTGGCAGAGTTGCCTTCTTCAGAAGATGAAGAAGGTAACTCTGCCAAAAGCACTTATCGTACTTTGAATTAACAACTTAGAAGTTTTGATTTTATTTACTTAACTGGTTTTAATACTTTAATAAAAGAAGAATTAAAAAAAATATTATAGCCATGGTGGTTAACTCAGGTTTTTCTTCAGTTCAGGACTGGAAAGATGGTTTACTTCAGGGAGGGAGCTACCCTGTAGCAGTGAGACTGAAGATGAGCCACAGCTGCTTGTGGGTACTGATGTTCCCTTGGATAGATTGATTGCAAGGGCAGAGGTGAGTAGTAGTACCTGGGTTGACAGTGAGGCCCCACTGTCAGAATACCAGACTTCCTGTGGAAGGGGCGCTATGGAGGGTTACAAAGACTTGAGACAGGCTTAGCTCTCAGACCATACATTACAAGGCCTGAGGGAGGTAACCATTGAGGCACCTGATTCTCAAGGGAAGGGGGAATCTGTATACTGGGACAAAGGGTTACTGTATAGAGAGTGAACCCCTGAAGGAAGGCTAGAGGGTGAGAATACAGCAGTTGGTAGTGCCCAGAGCCTACTATCTGGCACTTCTAGCCATAGCCTGTGATATTCCCTTTGCAGTTCATATGGGCATAAAACATACAAAGAGACATATTATGCAGAACTTTTATTGGTCTGGGATTTCCAGAGATGTAACAGGGCACTGCAGGACCTGTGAGCAGTGCCAAAAGGCAGGCAAGGCAGGAGACATGGTGAGAGCTCCTTTGATGCCTTTGCCTGTGATTGAGGAGCCATTTCAGACGGTAGTTATGGATATTGTGGTGCCTCTGAGTACCCCAAATTCCACAGGGAAAAAGAATAGCCTAGTGGAAGCAAATTATGCTGCCAGATACTCTAAGGCGGTGGCTCTGCCCTCCATTGAGGAGAAAAGGTGGCAAATGCTTTGTTAGAAATTGTCAGCAGAGTAGGGTTTCCAGAAAAAAATACAGACTGACAGATGTGCCAATTTCATGTCAGACCTGCTGGCTTGTCTGTGGAAGCACTGTGGGTGATGCATCTGATGATCACCCCCTACCATCCCCAGACTAATGGTCTTGTTGACAGGTTAAACTCTACAATCAAGTCCATGCTACGGGCATTTGCAGTCCAATTCAAGAGGGAGTGGGATAAATATTTGCCCCATCTGCCGTTTGCTTACAGAGAGATTCCCCAGGAATCCATGGGTTTTTCACCCTTTCAGTTGCTGTATAGGCATAGGGTGAGGAGACCTCTAGATTTGATTCGAGACAAGTGGGAAGGTGAGTGTGAATCCCACAAGGAGTCTATTGTGGCATATGTCCTAAACCTAAGGACAAGGCTCAGGGAACTCATGGGCCTGGCCCAGGAGAACCTGGCAGAAGCCCAACAGCAGAAAAGATCTGGTATGACAGAAATGCTCAGGCTAGAGAGTATGACGTAGGTCAGCAGGTAATGGTTCTCATTCCTGTCAGACACAACAAGCTGCAAGCAGCCTGCAAGGGACCCCACAAAGTAGTAAGGAAGGTCAGTGATGTTAACTACATGGTAGAACTGTTAGGTAGGTGCACAAACTGTACAATGTTAACATGATGAAATCTTACCATGATAGGGAAGCCCTTGTGCCAAGTATTTGCAGTGGCTGGCAGGAGTCGTCTGAGGGCGATCTGGTGACTCTCCTCAGTGAGGCTCGGACTGACACCTCAGTGGAAGTGGTAGCAACATCCCAGCAGCTATCCCATACCCAGGTTTGAGAAATCTGAGCAGTGTTCAGGAGTTTGGGGGCATGTTCACTGGGAAACCAGGGTGCACCCACCTGCTGCAGCACCATGTGGATACAGGACCCCAAACGCCTATTAAGCAGGCCCCTTATAGGGTTGCTGGAGTCAAACAGACTCCTAGGGAGGAGATACATTAAATGTTGGAACTAGGGGTAATTCAGGAGTCCAGCAATCTCTGGGCCTTCCCACTGTTGCTGGTACCAAAGAAAAATGGCAGCACCAGGTTCTGTGTGGACTACAGGAAATTAAATAGTCACGCAGAGTCAGATGCTTACCTAATGCCTACCAGAGATGAAGAACTAGAGCAGCTCGGTGAGGCTAAGTATCTTACCACTATTGATCTTACCAAGGGTTATTAGAAGGTGCCCTTAACTCTCAGTGCTAGAGAGAGGTCAGCCTTTGTGACTCCTTTTGGCTTGTATAAGTTCACAAAGATGCCCTTTGGGATGAAAAATGGCCCAGTGACTTTACAGAGGCTGGTAGAGCATATCCTAGCAGGAGATTTTGCTCTTGCTGACCTAGATGATATTGTCATCTACAGCCATTCCTGGAAAGACCACCTTCAGCATGTCAGGGAGGTGCTTGGCAGACTACAGAGGGCAGGGTTGACCATTAAGCCCAGCAAATATCAGGTGGGTATGGCAGAAGTCTCCTACCTGGGCCATATTAGTGGAGAGCGGTAAGATCAGGCCAGAACCTACCAAAGTGGAAGCCATGCAGGCATGGCCTGCCCCTGTTACAAAAAGCAGGTGAGAGCATTCTTAGGGACAATCAGGGTACTACATAAAAACAGGGTTTATATACTACTGAGCTTCAAGAATGCAACTACAGCATACCCTGCTGGAACATAGAAGATTAACTTGCAAAACATAAGAATAGTTGAGGTTAAGTTACTTTATAGCTGGACCATAAGCAAGAGATATTATCTCTCAGTTTCAATGTAGAAGCAGACACAATGTCTTAGAGTCAGAAGTTTTTTGTATCATCTTGAAAGAAAAGTAATTACTAGGTTAAAGATGCAGAAGTGTTGTATTGTTTTATGACTTCCATGTTCTGAGCAAATATCTGAAAGATATGTATTTTTCACACAGAAATGTTAAATTCTGGTTTCTGTGTTAGCCAGGGAATTGAAGTCAGGTGGCAAAGTGATATTATCCAAGCTAACCCAGCAGTAATATTTGATTTTAATTTAACTCCTCTCTCAAAGAGAGACTGTGCATTTTGTATTTTGTCTTGGACCTAGCAAGAACATCCACTCATTGCCACCTTCTGCACTTGTCTTCTCTGCAAGTAAGATTTAGGGCATAGTATCTCTTTTAGGTATAGATAGGAATATAGTAAAGATTACTTTAGATGTTTTCTGCATTTAAGACTGTCCTGCAATGTTGTTTTAAATATTTCCTGTGATTTTTACCTCTGAAGTTACTGTGTTGATTCACTGAGTATTTCTTTGTTCTTTTATTATTTATTATTAATTATATTTAAACATGTCATTGTGGCTGACATTTCTGAGACATTTTTAAGCTCTTAGGGTACATGCATATGTATTTCATGACACTGTACAGGCCATTCCTAAATAGCCTTGCTCTTGGTCAGACTACCATTTGGATTAATAGTAACATTGCACAGTGGAATTGGACACCCTTTATAAGGGCCTTATAGTAGCTGATAAGGGTGGCTGGTCACAGCTGGAACTACCTTATAGTCTGGGCAAAAGGGGACATAGCTAGTAAACCTGTACCAGCCTTTCCCATGTGTGGTGTGGTGTGTGTGTATATCAACCAAATCACAAAGTGTGTGCACACCTACTTGGGCAGGGACACGAAGCACTGGTTGGGCAGAGAGGGTGCTGGAGGTCTTAGCTTGGCAACTCAGCTGACATCTCAACCCTATAGCTGTGCCAGTGGCGAGTCTTATCGGAGATCTCAAGAAAGAGTCAGAAACTAGCCCCAGTCTGACTGTGGTCTCTGTGTGCTCTTAAGGGAAATTGCACTTTACTGTATGTGTGCTCGTCATCCAGAGTGACTGTGGTCTCTGTATACTCTTAAGGGAAATTGCACTTTACTGTGTGTGTACTTGTCATCCTCCCAGTAAGTACATCCACTAGCTGTTGCCAGTGATGAGGACTGAGGCTCATTGTTTACTGGGCCAGTGCAGGGGCAACAAAACAGTTCTCAATTTTTTGAAAGGATTTATTGACAGATTAATAAGAATCAGCTGGAAAATAAGATTTGCCAACAGTAGCCCCCCTCCCACTAGCATTCTCGCTCCTAAATGATATTCTTGTTTCCGTTCAGTTAGTTAAGTCACCACTATGTTCCATGGGGAAGGTACCAAAAAGCAGCAATGCAGTCCAACATATACCTGTCAACTAAGATAATCTTGTGCAAATAAAAAACAAATCATAAAACAATTGCTGTCATTCACATATGTATACTTGTCTCTATTACCCTTGTAATAATCACTACAATGATTACACTGAAAAATAAACATCAGTTATCAAATTAAGGGGGTTAATGTTAAATTATCCCATCATGACAGATAATTTTAAGGTGAAACAGAAAAAGATGTTATGGTTTAGCTTTGTTTGGAGGGCTAATGTAGTTTGCACTTTACAAGTTCTGCCAGGAAACCAGAAAAACAAGCTGTACCTTCTAGGACTTCAAGATGATTTAACTCCCAGTTATGGCTTTTGCCACGACTGTTGTAGGTCTTCAAGATGATTTAAATCACAGTTATGGCTTTTGCCACTACTCTTGTAGAACTTCAAGATGATTTAAATCACAGTTATGGCTTTTGCCACTACTCTTGTAGAACTTCAAGATGATTTAACTCCCAGTTATTGCTTTTGCCACTATTGTTGTAGGACTTCAAGATGATTTAACTCCCAGTTATGGCTTTTGCCACAACTGTTGTAGGTCTTCAAGATGATTTAAATCACAGTTATGGCTTTTGCCACTACTCTTGTAGAACTTCAAGATGATTTAAATCACAGTTATGGGTTTTGCCACTACTCTTGTAGAACTTCAAGATGATTTAACTCCCAGTTATGGCTTTTGCCACTATTGTTGTAGGACTTCAAGATGATTTAACTCCCAGTTATGGCTTTTGCCACCACTGCTGGTCTCAGCACCCAAGGATCTAATGAATCTAGAATGAGTTATAAAAATTACAGCTTCGGTCATCAAAGCCAGTAAGCAAAGCTTTAAAACAAATACAGCTCTTCAAGGTGATTTACTTTATAGTTATAGGTTTTCCTACTAGTCCAACTATCAAGAGACAACAATGTAATGAATCAAAACACTCAGATATTCTTCAAAGTTCCTGTAGCCACATTCACTAAAATGAGCAAGCAATACTTAAAACCAGTATTCAGTCTCAAAGTTATTCACATATGAAGCATCATGTCCTGAAAACAATGAGACACTTAGCATCACAAATAGGTGCAAGAAAGAGTCGTAGAAGGAAAACAAGCCAGGAACAATGCACTGTGCTCAGTAGTAACGGTTTACTTCATACCTATGGGGCTCCTCACCTCTGCTACTACCAAGAGCCAGGGCCCCAATGATTCTAAATTCTAACATGTCACTTCCTGTAGGAGTGTGCTTGGAGGAAATCCAGATTGCCAGAAAACCTAAAAAAGTACAGTTAAATGGACAGGAGAACTCTGACACTTGAAATGAGTCAACAACTGACTTGTTTTAAATACCTTAACAATCAGAATCATCGTCAAGCATTCTTAGTGATAACTTATTCTGTTATTCTTCTGTAATAACTCTCTACTTCCAAAGTAAATGCTGTCTATTTTTTGAAAATGTATTCAGGAGACTATTTTAGCATACTGAACATGCTGCTTATGTTTGAAAGGAGCCCAGGAACATAGCTGTTGGAGCTATACTTGCCATCTAGTCTTTCACAGTGGTGACTGGGGCCTTGTCTCGGTTGTGGGTTGCTCAGCAAAGCATACCGCTCAACCTCTTAGAGCAAGAAATCTGTTCAAAGCCTTAAGGAAAAGTGGCACAAAGGCCCAAAAATAGGGGCATTTTTTAAAATATTGTTCTTATAAACTTAGAAAGTGGAAGGAATAACAAGTGCTGCATTATCATGAATTTTCTGAAAAGTGTGAAGTCTGATGCTCAAATGTGTCATTTTTTTAACTTTAATCTTTAATGACTTGCCAATAATTTACCAGAAAACCACAATTTTTTGAAAAACAGACTAAAAATATGAAGCAACAATCTGGACATTCTGGGAAATTCTGTACAGTTGAGAGGTATGCTTGTAAGCATCAGCCAATAAGCCAAAAATATTACTAAGGCTATTTATGCATTTATTTATTTTATCATAAATCAGACATCTGAGATGTACACAGTTGAAGGTGGCTGAAATACATGAGCACTAGAAGTGCACAGGGTGAGGGTATTATGTGGCCACTGCTTATGGATTTATTTGTTTTATGAGAAGGAGGCATATTTACCCTTAAGTTTTTAAAGCTGGACTCTTCCTATATTTTGTTGCTCTCTCTGCTTTCAGCCAGCTCACCTTCAGTATCACAGAGCCACTGGCAATGTGCATTATTATTTTATTATATGATGGGCCCTGCTGGTATCTCACTGATGTTGGGAGGGTGGCCTAATGGTTAAGGTGTTTGCCTTACAAACACAAGGTGCAGGGTTTGAGTCTCACAAGGGATAATTGGCTAAGCTTAAAATGGCTCGAAAGGGCAGTTAGCTTAGTACTAACCTATGAACTAATTACCCTAATGCCTATACTGTTTCTATTTACCACAAGGGCGGGAGACTTAAACCTTGACACGGTTATTAATAGAACATGCTGGAGGGACAGATTCATCACCCAGAGACTCCCTATGCTGTGGAACAAAATCCCGGTACATGTGAGGCAGAGCACCTCGCTGGCCTTGTTCAAGAGGAATCTTGACCAATGGATGGGGGATCGCAGATATACCCCAGGGATTACTTCAGTGTCACTGCTTGACAGAGGCACAGCAAAATAATAGGCATAGTCTTATTCAAACTAAAGGGGTGGCGAAAGCCAAATAACTATGGGCTAGGCTTATAAATGCCCTTGGGCAGATAGCCTAGTATGAACCTATGAACCTATGAACCTATGTGATTTAGTTGTTGCAAATCTACTCCAGTAGGCTATTTACTGAAACTGTTAAGTACGGAACTGTGAACACCTCTAACTCAGCAGTCATTTTTAACAGTTGTACTCCATTGCAACCCTGACATTGCTTATAGGTGCATAGCTTAAGTAGTAGGCTAACTGCCTTTGCAGGTCATTTTAAGACTAGCTAATTATCCCATTTATTTATTTCAGTTTGATGACCGGGGAAGTCCACTGGGTCAAGAATGGCCTATATTCAGTGGAGGACCAGGGAGAAAAGCTCCATTTTGCAATAACAAACATGCATATCAAGCATAGTATACAACATGTACTGAGAATAAAATTCACAAAAGAAAAGATAAAATATGTATACAGAGTAGCAGTAGCAAATGCAGAGAGTACAATTAACAAATAAGGAGAGATACCATTTGTATACAGAGAAGCTGTAGTGGCAGTGGATATTCATTGTGTAGTCAGACTAGGTTTAAGTAAAATATATACAAATGTGATTTTTTCATTTACAAAGTAACAAACGATGCAGAGAGAACATTAATCATGCACACATCAGGTAGAGGAAGTACTATATGGTGATGGTATAATTAAGTACATAAGAGGTGCTTTTGGATAACTCCGCATTCGGAGTATTCTTTTTAGAAAACATTTCCAGACCTAGGACTTGTAATATTACATAAGATATACATACACGTCTCAGAAGTAATGAAAATGGAGGCAGAAAAGGAGTCAAGCAGTGATCAGCAGAACTGAGGAGTTGTATGTTGGTATCCAAAGGGAGAGACTGTAATTGCTGGGAAAAGAGAAGATGAGTGAGGAGGGGCTCGTGTAAGGAAGGAGCAGGGGCATATCCATTTAGATGTCGCATAGGAGTGTAGGAGGGATTGGAATTCAGTGTGGTTTGGAGTGTTTTGAAGAGGGGGAGGAGTGTGTTCCATAATTTAGCAAGGGAGTATGATAGCAGAAGGTAGCCAGGGGGGCTGAGAAGGTTTGTGGATTCGGAGGAGGTTTTGGTTTTTTGATCGAAGTGAATGGTTTGGAATATAAGGGGTTAAGGTGGTAGAGAGAGCAGGACAGCTGGATGGGTTGAAGATGAGCTTATGGGCTGTTGTCAGTTTGAGAAGGTTTAGGTAGTTGGGTAGCTCAAGTCATTGTAGAGTTTGGAGGGAGAGGCAGTAATGGGAAGAATTTTTGGAGTTGGTGGCGAATTTGATGATTTTATTGTAACAAGTTTCTAATTTGGATTGTAAGCCAAGTTGGAGGTTGGTGAGCAGGGGTGCACCATTTATGAAAGGGAGGAAAAGATAGGAGGAGACTAATGTCTTTCTTGTGGAGGAAGTGAGGTAGTGGTTGCGTCTGTACAGGAGTCCTAGTTTTTGGTGTTTTTTTGATGGCTCTCTGAATATGAATGTCGAATTTTAGATATTCATCAATGGTGACATCAAACGGCTTCGTGCGAGATACGATTTCAGTAGTGAAGGAGAAATCAAAGGAGGAGATTCCAGAGGGAGTAAAGATCATTCGTTTAGCTTTGTTTGCGTTTAGGGTGAGATGGTTAGTGCGAGATACGATTTCAGTAGTGAAGGAGAAATCAAAGGAGGAGATTCCAGAGGGAGTAAAGATCATTAGTTTAGCTTTGTTTGCGTTTAGGGTGAGATGGTTAGTGCGAGATACGATTTCAGTAGTGAAGGAGAAATCAAAGAAGGAGATTCGAGAGGGAGTAAAGATCATTCGTTTAGCTTTGTTTGTGTTTAGGGTGAGATGGTTAGTGCGAGATACGATTTCAGTAGTGAAGGAGAAATCAAAGGAGGAGATTCCAGAGGGAGTAAAGATCATTAGTTTAGCTTTGTTTGCGTTTAGGGTGAGATGGTTGTTATGCATCCAAGTTTCTATTTTAGTAAAAGCTGACTGGGTTTTTAATAGTAGGTTGGAAAGGGAGTCAGCAGTGCAGAAGATTGTGGAATCATCTGCATACTGGATTAGAGAGGTATTGGGGATGGTGTGTTGAAAGTTAAGTGATGAAAATGTTGGAGTAAGGCACCTAGACCAGAGCCTTGGGAGATGCCGGCAGGGCCGAGTAAGGAGGAGGAGGTTGAAGAGTTCCATTTTACAGCTTGCTGTCTTTTAGAGAGGTAGCTAGAGAACCAGGATATGGTAGAGGTAGAGAGGTTGAGAGATGAGCCTTAGGATAAGAGTACACGGTGGGAGATGGTGTCAAAATCGTGAGTATGGTTGATGGATTCGAGGAAGGACAAAAGGGTAGTGATAGTACTGTGGCCAGGATGGAAATCATGTTGGGTGGGGGTAAGGAGGTTATTGTGTGTTAGATATGACATTAGTTGAACATGAATACACTTTTCTAGGATTTTTTGAGAGTAGGGAAAGGAGGCCTTTCCCCTACCAGTTACCTTTCTAATAGGCAACAAGCAGTCAAATGGAAGAAAGCCTTCTCCCCATTCCTCAACACCCCCACTGGAGTACCCCAGGGTTCCATATTAGGTCCCCTATTATTCAATATATTTATAAATAACCTCCACCGTACCATCCCTAATGATAAAATCATCCAATACACAGATGATTCAACAATTATCTGTTCTGCTAACTCCACTTCCACCCTCATAAAATTAACTCGAGATGCTTTCTCATCCATGGAACAATGGATGCTAGATAGCCATTTGGCACTCAATGCATCAAAAAATAAACTCATGCTATTTACCCCCTCCAAAACCACAATTATCAATAAAATCTCATTCGCCATCACCAGTCAGAATAACATTTCCCTTGAAATGGTATCCAATACTAAACTGTTAGGTGTCCTCATTGACGATCAGCTTAAATTTGATACACACATACAAACAAATAGGTTCATAGGTAGGTACTAGGCTATTGGCCCTAGGGCCTATATAAGCCTAGCCAAAAGGTACCTTGACTTTCACCACCCAAGAAAATTATTTTCCAGTGCAGCTGTCAAGCAGAGCCACAGAAGTGATTCCCGGGGTGAATTTCCTATCTCCCATCCAATCACCAAGATTTTTCTTCAAGAGTGCTAATGAGGAGCTTTGTTTGATATAGATAGGTAGTTTGTTCCAGAGTATGGGAAGTCTCTTGGACAGGAATCTATCCCTCCAGTATGTTCCGTTTATTGTGGTGACAAGGTTTAGGTCCCTAGAGCATGTAGCTCGGAGGGATTGGGATTTCTTTAAGTGGAGCATGTCCAAAAGCTCTTGGTTCGACATAACTTTGTATGTTAGGCAGAGATCACCTCTGAGTAGGCGATATGCGATGGAGTAAAGCTAAAGTTTTTTTTAGACTGTCTGCGTAGGGCATCTGTTTGAGGCTGGTAATCCTCTTTGTGAGGTATTTCTGCGGTCTTTCCAGTTGTTGTAGATGTCTTGAGGTACATACCAAAAGGGGCATTGTACTCTATAATGGGTCTAATGAGTGACAAATAGAGGGGAACAATGACCTCTTTTTTTTCCTGAATGAAAAAACCTTATGTGATGAGGTGTGCCACATAAAAGGATTTCCTGACTACTTTGGCGATGTGATTATCAAAGGAGAGACTACTGTCCACCTGTGTCCCAAGGTCTGTTATCACACTTTCGGTGCTACTTAGACTATCACCTATGTGGCAATTCATGGGTACAGAGTTTTTACCAAAAGGGATGACACTGCACTTTTTGCCATTGAGCTTGAGGCCATGGCTTTGACACCAGGCATCTGTCTCAGGGAGGCCCTTTTGTAGGATGTCCACATCATTTGGAGTTTTGATTATGGCTGCTAGTTTGCAGTCATCTGCAAACTTCATTAGCCAAAGACCTGTGTTAGCCTGTACTTCAGAGAAGTAGATACCACACAGTAGAGGGCCCAGAACTGAACCCTGTGGTACTCCACTTGTCACTGTTCTGAAGTTGGATTTGCAGTCTGCTATTTTCACAGTGTGGTTTCTGTCAGTAAGCCACTTGTGATATATGGATTTATACCTAGTTTAGTGAGTTTATCTATAATTCCAGAGTGGGGAATGGTGTCGAAAGCCTTGGCGAGATCTAGATAGTCTGTGTGAACTACCTTACCCTCATCGATGTCTTCGGTGACCGCTTCAAAGAAGTCTATCAGGTTTAGAAGACATGATCTGTCTTTTACAAACCCGAACTGGGTGGGGTTCAGAGTTTGGAGATTACCAATGTCATTGTTTATAAGTTCCATGATGATATGTTCCATAGCCTTGCACACCAGAAACTTGGCATGTTCTATCGTCACAATCGCTACCTCAACTCCATCTACTAGATTTCTTCTCTCCACCACATATTTCATCCCTTCTCTCCTTTATGGTTGCCCACTCCTAACCAAATCTTCCACCAAGACAAAACTTTCTTCCTGCTACAACAAAACCACCAAATTTTCCAATGGCCACAGATCCTCCACTCATCACTGTATTGCCCTCCACAAACTACATTGGCTATAGTTGCCCAACTATCTACTCCCAACTAATTTATGCTCAAAAACTAATTTTCAGTCCCTCCCTATGGCTTTCTCTAGCCTCAACCTTTACAATACACCTATCTAACAGACTCCTAAGAATAAACACCCAGAATGTGATCAAACTCCAAAAACCAGCCCGCCCAACAGGCAAACTCCTACTTTATTTCTCCTTAGCACATCTTTGGAACTCCCTTCCACCCCATATTTCACCTCTCTAGCTACCCCAAAACCTTCAAAACTCTGCTCCACTCACACCTACCATCACTCTGGGAATGTTCATGTTCCCAGCCTGCATGACACCCCTGTAGCTACCTTAGTACCTACCCTTTCTTCTTTTTCCTAACAACTATCTACCTCCCCATTTTCCTCTGTCTCTTCTTCCCCTAACTCATCCCTCCCTTATCCTCACAATCTATATATCCCCCCTCACACCATTCATATTTCCATGTGCGAATAGATTTACTTGTAAACAGCTACTGACAGTTGTAATTGACTTGTATATACGTACTTAATGTAACCGACTTCTTTTGTAGCAATGATAGGAACTATATATTTGTAAAACTTTACTAATCGTTATTTAGTTTCTTTAACTTCTAGATTGTATCAAATGCTTTGTTTTTCATGCCCTCTTCATATACTTTTGATTACTATAACATCCTGTTGTTGTTTTTTTTGTATACTTTGTCTCTATGGAGCTTTCTCTCCAGGACTCCATTGAAAATGGGCTCTTAAGGCCCAATGGACCATCCTGGCAAACAAACTGCAAATAAATAATAAATAAAAAAATGAATGCCAATGGGCCTGAAATTGGTGGTGGTATAGTTTTTCCCTTCCTTGTGATGTGGAATGATGAATGCATGTTTCCAAATTGATGGGACATAGGATTCTTGGATGGATCTGTTTATTAATATGGAATAGGAGGGCTATGCTGTCAACAGATAATTTGAAAAATAGAGGGAGTAAATTGTCTGGTGCAGTACAGCATGGTTTTAGCTGGAGGAGGAGTTCTTTTATAGTACTTGGGGGAACAGCGTTGAACTTGAAGGTGGGGGATTGTTGAGTGTTGTCAGTATGGTGGAAGAAGGGTGGGGGAACAAACCACATACTTTGCATCTGTAAGATGGCCAATGATTATGCCAACCCACAAATGTAAATTGCGGAGTCTGAGTTGTTCCCTTCCTCAAGGTAAAAAGACTCATTTGTTTAACTATATTTATTTATAGATTGTTAACCAACATGGTGGACTGGTACAAGATCCTTTTTAGGCACTGCCTGGCCCATAACACATATGTAAATTTAATAGACCTTAAACCTAACTCTTAAGAGAAGAAGTAACAAAATGAACTGCGAGTATATGAATACATGTATATATATATATATATATATATATATATATATATATATATATATATATATATAAATGGGTCTAGGACTATTCACTGAAAACACATTTCACTGAAAGTTATATATGGCATTTTCCCCACTGTTGTGCGACCCTGGACTTGGTATATATATTAAGGAGGGGTGTGGGGGGCACCGCCCCCCACATTGAGGAGTGTGCGGGGTGTAGCCCCTCACCTATTTTAAATATTTTGAACTATATACATGGATACTTGCAATTTCAATAAATTACTCTTTTCTGAACTTAATATATATCCAAAATATGTGGGGGGCTATGCCAAACCACCCCTTAATGTGGGGGGTGGTACCTCCCACAGCCCCCCCTTGCTATATATATATATACTATCTCCAGGGTTGCACAACAGTGGGGAAAATGCCATATATAACTTTCAGTGAATTGAGCTTTCAGTGATTTGTGCAGTCATTTGACTTTCAGTGAATAGTCCTAGACCCATATAAATAAATATATGTATGTTGAATGGTAATAAGGTAGACTGTCATTTGAAAGTAGTAAAGTGGTCAGCTGTGACTATAAATGAAAGTGGAAAAGATCAAAGTTTGTCTAGTCAGTTTTGGATATGGTTAGGGAAGGTATGGTCCTAGGGTTAGGAATATAGGTTGCACTAGTTTTAGTGTTCATGTAGAGGAGCTTTTGCTGATTTGATTGTGCAGTAATGTCATGTGCATTTGTCCTGTAGATAATTAAATTATGCATGATCTACTGTGAATTTCTGCTGTGGATGAAGTTAATGCTGGCCCTGGTATTACTGGTGAAGTGCAGTCCTGTGTGCTACCAAAGAAAAGCATTACATTCTCTTGAAATGAAAGTGAACAGTGTGTATTAATGGGTTGTCAGGAGTAACTCAACCAGTACGTGTAGGCAGCAGATTGTTACAAAGTGGACTGGTCATTTTCATGCTCTAGACAATGGGTGTGTTAGCAAGTGTGCTGCCATGAGAAATTTGACTACAGGTCACTGATTCAGATGATCCACCATCTGTGGTTCTAAAGAAAATGTTAAACAAATGCCTTTGAAGTAATGATGTGCAATGGAACCTCCAAAAAGCCCCAGACTGTTAAAAGAATTAGGTGTGTGCCACACAGAGCTGGTAAATTCTATCATCTGAAAAGCCAAGATTTGGATGTCATTGCTTGGAAGCTGAAAGACTGAACTGCTAGTGGTTTGACTAAAGTGCAATAATTTGGTAGATATTTGCTCTGAAAGTTGGTGGATGGCACATTCCTTATGCTCCTAAGGTGTTCATGCAGTTGTAATCCTTGTAGTGGTTTCCATTTTTATGTTTTATTTTTATTTTTTGGTACATCTACAATGGTGGATAATAACTGAATGGATATCACTTGTTTAACTTTGCATTCAGTCCTGGAGAGTCAAAACTTAATGAATTTGAATTTAAATTCTGTTTTTTAAAGGTTTACATATTTTAATAAATGCCTCATCTCAGCTGTGCCACTACTAAAGTCAATACATTGAACATGGGCATCTTCTGGACATGTACGTGAAGAACCTGATTTAGCATCCAATGAAAGTACCCTCATTTGTGAAGGAGAGACCATGATTCAATATATACTGCCTGCTAATTCTCTACTGGGTCAGTATTGTACAATTAATTACAGTTTAAACAATTTCTTAAAAAAAAAACGTTAGATCCCTTTGGAGAATGTTGATAAACTAATCCTTAGGCTTTGAACTCTGAGACTGATCCAGATGACATACAACACCTTACGAGTCAGTTTAAAGAAAGTTGACTAAACATCACGATTTTGTTTATGACTATCTTTGAAGAAATGCTTCAGCCTCAAAAAGTATAGTTGTATACACTTACCATAAATGTAGATGTTAAAGTGTATTCACTGTTGCAGTCCTAACAAATGGGTTATCCGGCTCCCCGTAGCCCTCAGTCGGCCAGAATAGCAAAGGTAAGTAAAAATGCCATCAGTTGTAAAGGATGTCAGGGCGTCCAATACAAAAGGAGGCAGCCTACGGCACTTCCTCAGTCTTTCTTGCAATAACAGTCAGTCTTTCTTGCCATAACAGTCAGGAGACCCAGAAAATAAGGCTTAAATCATAAAATAATTTCACAAACAACAAATTAAGCCTGTTCCTCAGGAAAAGAGAATAGGATAGGACCACAAAAAAGGGGGAAGGAGGGAGGGAAACCAGGACTGCAACAGTGAATACACTCGAACATATACATTTATGGTAAGTGTACACAACTGTACTATGTCCATCGTGTTTCACTGTTGCAGTCCTAACAAATGGGTTGATTACTAAAGCCCAGGGAAAAAATGGGGGAGGAACCAACAGCATCAAGGGCTGGAGATAATGCCCTGAAACACCGCAGTGGCAAACCCTGCCCTGGCTCTGGAAAACAGAGGCAAATTATAATGCTTTGTGAAAGTGTGAACAGAAGACCATGTGGCAGCCTCCAAAATGTCTTTAATAGGGACAACTCTTAGAAAGGCTGCAGAACTGGAAGCCACTCTAGTTGAGTGGGTCCTAACCCCTTGAGGCAGGGCTGTGCCATGGAAGGAATAACAAAAAGTAATGCAATGTGCAATCCATTTAAAATTGGTCTGCTTAGAAATAGCCTTGCCCTGGGCTCCAGGGGCAAAACTGACCAATAACTGTGCTGATTTCCAAAGGTCCTTAGTTCTGTCCAGGTAAAACCTGAGCTGTCTATGCACATCAAGAGAAGGTAGGATCCTTTCACCTCTATTGCAAGGATTAGGTAGGAAGGTGTATGGACTTATGAGTCAGGCTGGAAACCACCTTGGGCATAAAGGAGGGATTAGTCCTCAAAGAGACTATCTGCATTGAAAATAAGAAAAGGCTCCACGACCAAAGCTTGCAGCTCTGAAACCCTCCTTGCTGAAGTTATAGCCAAGAGGAAGGCAGTCTTCCAAGAGAGAAACTTTAAATCTGAAGAGGCAGCTGGCTCAAAATCAGGAAGAGTGAGTTTCTCCAGAACAAAATTAAGATCCCAGGCTATAGTAGGTGCTCTTCTGGGAGGTTTTAAATTGCAAGTACCTCTGAGAAACATTTTCATCAGGGGATGAGAGAAAATGGGCTGTTCAAGAGAACAATGAGCAGAGATGGCTGAAACATGGATCTTGATAGAGGAAAAAGAAAGACCACCCTGAAGCAAATCAGCCAGGTATTCCATGATCAGATGAAGAGTAGGTTGAGAAGCAGACTCTCTAGCCTTCATCCATTGAGAGATACCCTTCTCATTTGCCAGCATAGGATTTCCTAGTGCTAGGCCTCCTGGCCTCCCTCAGCACGTCAACCACCTGTTGGGAAAGGGAGGAAGAAAGGGAAGGAGTTATACAATGAGCCAGGGAAGGAGTTATACAATGAGCCATGCTGCCAAATGGAGAGACTGAAAATATGGATGTAGAATGTTTCCCCTTTCCTAAATCAAAAGATCTGGCATCCACTTTCCAGGCTCTGCTGTGCTGCTGTCTGGTGCAAAAGAGAGGTAGCAGATGGTTGTCTGGGGAGGAGAAAATATTCACCTGAGGAGTGCCCCAACGTTGAATGATGCTGTAAAAGACTGCTCTGTTCAGCTGCCACTCGTGAGGATCCAGGGTTTGCCTGCTCAACTGGTCTGCCAAAACACTGAGCCTTCCTGGAAGAAACTGAGCTAGGAGATGGAGGTCCAGGGATGCTGCCATGGACCAAAGATTCATGCTTTGCCTGCACAGGGGGTAAGAGTGAGTCCCTCCCTGCTTGTTGATGTACCACATGACCATGGTGGTGTCTGTCCTGACAAGCAGGGTCCCTGGAGAAAGAAGATGCTTGAAAGCTAGTAAGGGCTGCTGAAATGCAATCAACTCTTTTAGATTTATGTGCAGGTGTATCTTCTGGGCATTCCAACGTCCCTGTATGCATATGCCATCCAGGTGAGCTCCCCAGGTGTAGTCCGATGCATCTACAGTCAGAACTTGAGTGACAAGAGGTGTCCAAAAAGGCATGCCTTTGTTGTGTAGACAGACTGTTGCTCACCATAGAAACTCAATCTACAGAGATGGAAGCAGAGGGATCATCATACCCAGGTCCAAATGTTCTTGAGGTACCATTGCAATTTCCTCATATGCAGTCTTGCATATGGAATCATGAGAATACAAGATGCCATGAATCCCAGGTATTTCCTTGCAGGGAGCTGGAACAGGCTTGCTAAGTACTTTAAGTAAACTGAAAGAGTTGTCTGCTTCTCCTGGGTGAGATGTATCATCTGGGCGGCTGTGTTCAGACTTGCTCCCAGGAATGTGATCTCTTGGATGGTAGCATTTTTGATTTTTCCACTTTGAGAGTGTAACCCAGAGAAGAGAGAAGAGTCTTTATGAATTACAGATCCTTTAATAGCTGCTCCTGAGAACTTGCTGACAGTCCAAGTATGGGTAAATCTGAATTTTCTTCTGCCTGCAGAAAGCAATGACTGGGGCCAGGCACTTTGTGAAGACTCTGGGAGCAGTAGATAAGCCAAAGGGCAGCGCAGAGAATTGGTAATGTAGCTCACCCACTCTGAAATGAAGGTACTGCCTGCAACTTTCCCTGATAGGAATGTGCAGATAAACCTCTGAGATCTAAGGTTACCAGTCAGGAATCCTTTTCTAGCAGTGGTAGCAACTGATGCAGAGTGAGCATTTTGAACTTGGAATTACTAGAAAAAAGCATTCAGAATAGAAAGATCCAGGATAGGCCACTAGGTGCCTTCTTTTTTTGGAACTAGAAACAGCCTTGAATAAAGGCCCTAGCCTACCTGCTGAGAAGGAACTGATTCTATTGCTCCCAGATGAGACAGAGACAAAATTTGTTTTTCTACTTCTGCCCTTTGGTTTGGGGAAACGTCCACGAATCCCTTTGGAGCTGGAAAGGTGCAGAAAGAAAACTTGTGCCCTAGGGACACCATTCTGAGCACCATTTGTCATCTGTGATAGTGGCTCAGACATCTGCAAAAAGGGCCAACCTTGCCCCTAAAGGACTCTCCTGGCAAGTAGGAGCAGGCAGAAGTTGTAAAACGTCATTGAGAGTGTTTTGATTGAGATGCAGGCTTGGAGCTTTCCCTTTAGAAGTGGAAGCTTGCCAACACCTAGACCTTTGAGGGGTAGCCCCCTGCCCCCTAGAAGATTTGTAACCTCTAGTCCTGGAACGGGTCTGTCTACTGGTATCAGGAAAGGTCCAACTCTTGGAAGGGTAATTCCTGCTAAAGCGAGGGGGTTGAACTTGCAGAAAATCCTTAACAGTTTACATGGACTTGGCCTTATCCTCCATCTTCTTGAGTACCTCCTCTGCTTTGCTGCCAAAAAGACTGTCTTTATGCAAAGGTACATCCAAAAGCTTAGCCTTGACAGGTTCTGGAAGATGCTGTTCTCTGAGCCAAGTGTTCCTTCTAATAACAGATCCAGTAGCCATAGCCCTGCTGGAGGCCTCAGGGATGTCAAAACCACAATGCAAAGAATGCTTATTGACCAGACTGGCTACTTCAGCATATGAAATAGACAATTGGTAGACCTAATAGCTAGGGTGGCAGAGGTATAAACTTTCTTGCCCCACCTATATAGGTGCCTAGACTCCCTGTCAGAGGGAACAGGATTCCTGTTAACTGTGGCATTAACTCCTTTAGAGCCCTGAGAAATAACCTCTGGATCCACTAACATGTTCCTGAAAAGAGATAGATGAGAACCATGGACCCCGTAGTACCTGTCAGGTTTCCTGCGAGCAGGAGGAACTGAATTAGGAAAAAAGGGATTTTCCAGAAACACATCATCCCCACCTTCCAACACAGGAGGAATAGCAAGAGGCCTATGCTGAGGTAAATCCAGAAACTCCCTAATCCGCTTCTTGGATTGGGGATAATCCTGACTTTCCCATTTAAAATGTTCCCTGAGAGTATTTAAAGTATCGCCAAAAGAGAAATCCTCTGGAGGAGAGGCCGAAGGGATGGACTCCTCTGCATCTGAATCCTCAAAAGAAGAAAAAGCATGAGAAAATTCCTCTTCATCAGCTGAAATGCTGGAAAAATCAGAACCTGAGCAGGACAAAACCTCAGGGGAAACATCCCTACTCCTTTTAGAAGGAGGAGGCTGAGAACCCCTAATAAGAGTCAACAAATCATTAGTCATTTTAACCGTTTGGGACTGAGGGGAATGAGAATAAGCTGGAGCCTGCCTTTTCACAGGCTTACGAATGGAAGATTTACCTGCAAGCCTGAAGGATTTGGGAGGCCTGGCAACAGATGAAGTTGTAGCAGAGGTTGAAGGAAGAAATTTGCAGTCAGAATGCAAAACAGAGGCCTCGGACACAAGAGTCAGCTTAGCGGCTCTGGCTCTAGCAGAAGACGTGACCGATGATAGGTCGGAAGGCAAAACAGAGGCCAAAGCCCTAAGGGATTCAGACTCAATCAAGGCCTACAGTTGTACATATGCGAACTGAAGGGACTGCAAAGGTGCCTCACTGGCTACTGCCGGACTGATGACCAACTTAAACTCATCCGAGGACTTGGCTTTCTGAGGACTGTTGCGGTCCTTATCCTTATGTTTCTTAGGAACATCCGAAGCCTGAAGACCAGCATATGCCATACCAACGAACTTAGGCCGAACTCCAAAATGCCTAGCCAAAATCTTAGCCCGATGACGGATAGCACACGGATTAAAGAAGGCACAGAGATCACAATTGGGAACGTCGTGGTCAAGGCTTAAACAAATAATGCAATGGGAATGAAAAACTCTATGGGCAATCTGCTTTCCACAGGTAAAGCAATTATTAACTTTGTCTGACATTCGTTAAGGCAGGAAAAGAGGATCTCCAACGGGGTACTTAGCTGTAGTAGGCTTCAACTCTTGTATTCGGAAACCAACGAAGGTACACTGCCAACTGGCACTCGTGCATGAAAAGCTTCTGTTTTGGGCTTCGTGCCAAGGAAGACTGAGGAATTGATGTCAGCTGCCTCCTTTTGTATCGGATGCCCTGACGTCCTTTACAACAGACTGCAACCAACGTCATTTTTACTTACCTTTGCTATTCTGGCCGACTGAGGGCTACTGGGAGCCGGATAACCCATTTGTTAGCACTGCAACAGTGAAACACGATGAACATTTGGGGTTTATATCAAACTAGAAAGAGTAAAACATTGAATGACATAACCAAACTGCTAATGTCGAAAGCTGATAATCGCGAAAGCTTAAAACTTCAAAAACTGAACCTCCAAATAGCAATGGTTGGCCATATACTCACCCATGCAACCTGAAACGTAAACCTGGCAAACAAAACCACACCTCTGTAATCATCAACGCCGTCAATTCACCAAACACTAAGCTGCAAACATTTATGTGAGCTAGTCTAATGTGCACAAATGAAAGTAAATCGTAAATGCAAAAGCAGCACATGATGAGTCTTCCAGTACGAAACACGCAAACACTACAAACTATTTCTTATGTCGGGGGCTGTGCCCCCACACCCCCCCTACTTAAATATATCAACTCCGAGATCGCACCACAGTGGAGGTACTAGCGAAGCCGCGGAAAACAGCCCAACAAATTCTTTCCCTGGGAAAGAATTTGATGTTCCTCGGCTTCGTTAATCTCAGTCTTTGATGTTTCAGGTTCAATGTTATAACATTCAAAGTTTTTACACTTTAATGTTATGATATACACCCCAAAATTGTACTAAAAGGATTACAGTTTAGTTTCCTAATGGTACTGCTCCCACTGACCCTTTTCACTTAAAACTTAATGATTTGTTTTTGTAACCAAGCTGGGCTAGAGTCAATCAAGCATAATTATTAAGACACTGAATGATGAGGTAAAACATATGGACACAAATATTAGCCAGTCGTGACTCACTTGTAGAATGAAAATGTTTATTTCAGCCAATAGGCATATCAAGATTAATACTGCACACAAATCTAAGAAACTGGGCTGTGATTTCTGCACTTCTTCTGAAGGCAGTCCGTCCTAATCCCAAAACGTGAGTGTCTTTAAATTGTAGTTGAGTTCAAGAGAAAATGGGTACTTTTTCAACTAATTAATCTATAGTAACTGCCATTGACGCACTCTCCTAGTTTACAAGAACCTGTTAAAGAGAGTTGAAGTACATATTTTCCACCCAAACTATAACAAATGTAACAAGTTGGGATGTTAAATTTCAATGGACCCTGTTCAAAACACAGTACTTGAAGCAGTGGTAATTTATGTAAAAAAGGTGTTTGGACCTTCTAATGGTAACTAGGGCACACAGCTGTAAACTAGCACTGAGGAAAACTAAGATCAAGGAAAAAGGCCTTTCTTGCAATGCTAGTATGGGGAGGCGGAAATCTAGATTTGGAAAATTATTACAGCTACCATTTTCCTTGCTTTTTGCTAGCAATCACAGAACTGAAGCCCCTGCTGTTGAGGGAAATAGACCATGGAATATAACTTCTGGATAGCATTTAAAAGCCTCTGCCAAACTGTCTAGCAACACAAGAGGAGGAGACAGGATATTGCCCACTATGTTTTCAGTAAGGTGTAAGAAATGCAAACCTTTGTGATATCACTGCTTAAAACTAGAAAGAACACTGTGCAGCTCTGAACTCTAGCAGATGTATGTCTTTCTCTAGAAGTACTAAAAGCGGATAGAGAGAGTTCTATTTTAGAAAATGAAGTCATTACAGTGACTCAACTGTGCTATGAGAAGGGTGAAACAATGGATGAAATACATGAGATAGGGATAGAAATGAAGGTACTGGACATTGTTGATGGTGTAGTTGATGCATCTTTTATCATTTTTACTGGAAGGCTCAGCAACAGCTTTTAACAAAATAGGTGGAGGTGCCCAATTTTCAGTGGAGAAGGTGTCAGTTATGGGTGATCAGATTTCTCAACCTTCCTGTGAAGGTGAGATCAGATTTCTCAACCTTCCTGTGAAGATGTAAACTAACATTCAAATGATGATTTCATCCACTAGCTCAATGTCTGATTTACTATGCATCATGGGAGTAGTATTTACTATGCATCATGGGAGTAGTATCTTCATTATGGCACACTGGATCAACTCTTTGTACTTGCACTTTATCAGTGTGGTCTACAACCTTTTTTTTGGGGGGGGGTAAAAGAGGGTGGGACATAGCCAAATATAAACTTATATAAACATACACCCCTAAACACCTTATGGAAATTACTACAATAATCCCAGAGCTGCCACTGATGTGAACTATAATCCTGGCATTTGAGCAGTGATTATGTGTGCAGCCTGAATCTTATGTTAAACGTGTTCAAGATGGCTATATGACTCCATCAAGGTGTGTGTGTGAAAATGCCCCAGGTGGCTAGAGGTACACGGGCTCAAACCCTGTACGTTGGGTACAGGTAAAAAGAGCCTAAAGTCCCTAGCTACCACCACTTGTGAGTTTATACCTCATATTTGTGTTCTGTTCCTCATAAAATCTGTGGTTTTCAAGATTTTTGTGGCAAATCAATGAAGCATTGAATTCACTAAATAATGACAGGCATTTGAATTTCAGACTTCATATTCTTCAGAAAATCAGTGGTAACAAAACCTTTTATTCTAGTAATTTTCAAAATTTATAAGATCAGTATTTGAAATGTGTCCCTATTTTTGGGCTGTATTCCCCCATTATTGGCTTTTTCTAGATTTTTTGTGCTAAGACATTGAGAGCTATGTATGGTGAGAACTGAATTCTGTATTCCCCCATTATTGGTTTGTCCAGGTTTTTTGTGCTAAGAGGTTGACAGCTATGGTGAGAAGTGATTACTGAATTCACTAAAGGATAGCCATTTAAGTTTCAGTCTTCCTATCTTTCAGGAAACTGTTGATTTAGCACAATGATATGCTGCTTTGACTGTAGTGGACAGGGTCCTGGTTTCAAGACTTAGCAGTGAAATGCATGGTAGTGATACATTTTATTCTAGCACCTTTCCAAAATTATACAAGCAATGTTTAAAATGTGTCCCTGCCTGTTTTTTTGCCTTTTGTCCCCCCCCCCCCAAAAAAAAATAAATAAAACTGAAATTGAAAATAAGTGCGAGAAGCTGTGCAAGATGCTTATGGTTTACACTACTGTCATTCTATTTTTATTTATATAATATATATATGTATGTATATGTATTGTGTGTGTGTGTGTGTGTGTGTGTGGAAGTAGACATGATGGAAATGTTCTGAATTGGGCAGTTTTGTCATTTATTGGTTCATGCATTTTGTTTCATTGCCTACTGGAAAAATATTCAAACAAACAATAAATTTAAAATGCACTCTAACAAGTGTGCTGTATTACACAAGGAATATAATTTAGTAAAGCCAGGAAGGTTTATCAAAGAACACATGTACGTTTCTTGTTTTGTGTGCAAGGGGCCTATGATTTGAAAACAGCCCAAAGGTAATCTTTATCCACCAATGCCCAGATGCATTTGCTTTGGATGTGGTGTGGGTTTCAATGCTGTTTCAATGAATATGAGTTTCAAGGGCAGAGAAGTTTTAATGCTAAGTCTATTTTCATTGTGAGGCAGTATTGCTTTGTTTATCAGATATCTATTAGTGTTTGTGCATTGTGCTATAAAATGTAAAAATAAACTCCAAATAATCATTGTAGAAGTAAAGCAGTATGCACACATTAGTGTTTATGGTAAATGGGGTGATGTACCAGGTAATAGGACATTGGAATGGCTGCAGGGGGACTCTGGTCAGTGGTGCCATATTTTGGTTGTCTGTTCTTCAGTTTGCACTTGAAAGTTTGTATCCTACAATTCTATTGGAGTGGGCGGGGTTGCATAATTATGTATGCAAATTTTATGTTAATCAGTGTACAGATTTGTACCTATTTTTCACTGGCCTTGTCCAGATTTTTGATGTTTCCAGGTTGAGAGGTATGATAACAACAAAATCCCAGAACCCACATTCAGAGGAAGTGGCATCGTCAGAACTACACCAAACTTAACTCCTGGTGAGGTAAAACAAATTTTGTTTCACTTTAACTGATTTCTTTTCTTCATCCACCCATTTCCTGTGCCATTTGGTCCTTTAAAATGAGCAGATTTAGTTTGTCCCTTAGTAGATTTAAGGCAGTTTATATGAAAATTTAATGTTTGTACATTTTGAATATTAATAAAGGAGAACATATCCTTTTAATGCCTTCTACCTGCACTGTGCCATTTTTAGGGACTTTGCAAGCATATCAGAAGTATGAAGGAGACTGTTTTATTTGGATCAGCACTAAATGTAAGGCTATGATGTTTAATTTCAGCCAAAATGAGAGAGAAGTTTTGTTTGATTTATGAGCAAACAAGAATTTACATTTTATGAAAGGGGTTTGCTATTAATAATTTATCAAACCGTTATTTTAAGGCGAAGAAACTCTTGTTATATAACAGAAGAATATAGACCCTCCCCCTTATTTCATAGGCAGAAAAGGTATATCTATCAGGTTTAGAATGATTATTCCTGAATAACAAATTAGATTATACATACAATTCTTTGACGGTTGTCAATCCCAAGATAGCACACATTTTTGTTATTCAAAAATTCACAAAAAATTCTTTAGTGCCTACTTTTACGTACACTCACAGTCCTCCTCTCTCTGCCCCTCTTCTTCTCACCCCCACTCCTCAATTAAAAGCCACTCCCCTTATACAAATCACTATACTCTACTCCTCTCCTTCTTCATTCTGTATCTTCTGTATTATACCTCCCTCTCTACTCCATCTTATAAACTTATACCATCTCACTATGAACTCCTCATGACTACTTACCCTTCTCATACCCTCTACCACCTTGTTAACTCTAATTCTACTATACCATACTACCTCCTATTCCTCCACTCCTCTTCCCCCTTCTCTCATATCTCAAGGCACCTCTCCCAGACCCATCTCACAATACCTCACTTCCACACCATCTCAGCTTCATTGGTCCAGCCCAACCACCTCTACTACTTCAAACCAAAGATCTTACCCACCTTAGCAAAACACAACTTCCCTAAACCCCTTTCATATCATCCCCAACACTCAAAAGGAAAACTAAATCACCTACTAGCTTCTTTCTTCATCCACCAACTTCTAGCAGGTGATATACACCCTAACCCTGGACCTAGTACCACTTACAACCCCATCCCTACAAAAACTACCAAAACTACCAGCCTCAAAAACCTTAAATTAGTTACTCTCAATGCCCAAAGTTTGTAAAGTAACTAGATTCCATGCCTGGCTTAACCAGAACCAACCTGACATAGTATCTGGCTCTGAGACTTGGTTAAAACCATACATCTCTGACTCAGAAATTCTACCCCCTGGTTACAAAGCCATTAGATATGACCGCATGAACAGAAGAGGTGGAGGAGTAGCCTTGATATTCCCTAACATACTCCCCATTATTCCATACCCAAATCCCACCCCTCAGTTTAACAATGCAGAACTTGTAATAGGTGTGCTACAAATGAATAATCATAAAGGTATCTGCATCATATCCCTCTATATTCCCCCAGGTAACAAGACTACTACTTTAGAAGAAATCCTCCAATGGGCCTCAACTAATATTAACCTACAGACGTACATTCTAGGTGACGTTAACTTAGACTGGAAAATAATTAACAACCAAAATCCAGCCATATCTGTCAATCTCTTCAACTTTACTCAATTTACTAAAACTATCACCAGACTCAACAAAACCAATCCTCCAGGATCTCCTCTGGACTGGATCCTAACTACCCACCCTAACAACATATTAAACTCAGGCATCCTTCCTGACTCTATTAGTGACCACCTGCCTGCCTTTGTCCTCCAAGCAACCCATTCCTCCCCTCACCAGCACCAGTATATACATACTCATAACCTTATAAACTTCAACCCTACAACCTTCTCTAACACCCTCAAACAAACTAACTGGAACACTAAAAACTCTCCCTCTAGATAACGCTGTCAATTATTTCAATTCCACCTTCCTAAATGTGCTTAATACCCAAGCCCCTCCACGATCTATAAGAGTCAAACCCAACCCCGCACCATGGCTAACTAAGGAAACCAAAAAACTTATGCAACAATGAGATAAATGCTGGAAACTTTCTCAGCACAATAAACATCCTGAAACCCTTCTTAAATATTAGCAACTCCACAACCTCACCAAAAGACATATAATCAAGGATAAACAATCCCACTATATGAAACTCCAAACCGACCACTCCAATAACCTCAAACAATTCTGGAACTCCATAAACTCATTCCTTCACCCAAGCACCAAAAACAGCCCTTGCCCTGATACTACTAAGACTAATCCAGAAATTGCCTCTCTTTTCAACTCCTTCTTTATTAAATCTATAGCTGAACTAAATCCTTCCCAAAAACTCCACCCACACGTTAGTCACTCTACCCCAGCCTCTAAACCCAACCCCCCTACCTTTGAACTTAATCCAGTTCCAACCTCCTACATAAAAAAAACTCCTCAGCAAGCTACAATCATGCTCCAATGCCCCAGATAACATTCCCTCTAAATTATTAAAAATAGCTGCGGATGTCATCACCCTCCCCATTAGCATCTTAATCAACAGATCCATACAAGAATCTAATGTCCCCAAGCTTTGGCATGCTGCCTTTATACACCCTCTCCACAAAGGCGGTAAAAATAATAATACCTCAAACTTTCGACCCATAGCCATCCTCTTCCCAATATCAAAAATATTGGAAAAATGCGTTCACAACCAACTATGCCCTTCCTAACCACAAACCATCTAATCTCTCAAGCCCAACATGGCTTCTGCCCTGGCCATAGCACTATTACTGCTCTTCTCTCATTCTTAGATATAGTCAACCATGCCCGAGACTCCGGAAAAATAATTTCTACAGTTTTATTAGACCTCTCCAAGGCTTTCGACACTATCCCCCCCATACCCATCTTCTCAGCCACCTTCCTAATCTAAACCTTTCTCACAATTCCATGTCCTGGTTTTCAAGTTACCTATCTGATAGACCTCAAGTTGTAAAATGGAAGAAAGGCACCTCAGAATTCCTTCCCACTCCCACTGGAGTTCCCCAAGTATCTATTCTTGGCACAATGCTGTTTAACATCTTTGTCAATGATTTCCACTGGGCCATCCAAAATACTAAAATAGTACAATATGCTGATGACTCTACTTTAATCTGCTGTGCCACCAACCTCCCAGAACTTCATGCATACACACAAACCGCCTTCTCTGCCACTAAGCACTGGATGTTGCAAAACCATCTATCTCTAAATGCTAACAAATCCAAAATACTATTCACTCCCTCAAAATCCTGCCCACTTGATAAAAATTCTTTCCAAATTAGAAGTCACAACAATTCTACTATAGAAAGTGTTCCCTATGCTAAACTATTTGAGGTCACCATAGATGAACACCTAACATTTGACATGCATATTAAACTAAACATCAAGAAAACTCATCAAAAACTCAGCCTACTATACAGAAACATCCACTATCTCACTCCTTCTACTAGACAAACCCTTGCCACTACCTACCTTCTCCCCTCTCTAATGTATGGTGAACCTGTACTAACTAACCTATCTGCCTCCATCTCTTCCAAAATGGAAGGTTTTTACAAGAAAATCTCCAAATTTGCTATAAAAGCCAAATACTCTTCCCACCATTGCTCTGCCCTCCACTTACTTAACTGGCTAGAACTTCCCAACCATCTCGACTACCTCTAACTTACTACTGTCCATAGGTGATTATTTAACCCTACTCTATGCCCTGCTCTCTCCAACATCTTACAACCTTACACCCCTAACAGGCCACTTAGATCTTCCCACCTAAACCTTCTCACAGTCTACAAACCAATCTGCACTGCTGGACGTCACCTCCTGTCCTTCTCCCTAGCTCCCTCCTTCTCTATGAACTATTGAAACCATTGACAACTTCAAATCACATCTTCATTCCTACTTTTTCTCTAACTGGAAGTGCAATTGCACCTTCCCCACCTAGCCTTCTTCTCACCCCATTCTAAATCATATTTTCCCTACTTCCCCTTTGCCTACTAAACTCCTCTAGTTGATGACTCACTCTTCAGCATTATCTCACGTACATTTTGTATACATTATATCTAGTTTGCGTTCCCTGTTCTGTTATTTCATGTACATTTTGTATACATTGTATCTAGTTTACACTCTTCAGTGTTATGTCATGTACATTTTGCATACATTGCATCTAGTTTGCTCTCCCTGTTCTGTTATCTCATGTACATTTTGTATACATTGTGTATAGTTTGCTCTCCCTGTTCTGTTATCTCATGTACATTTGCATACATTGCATCTAGTTTGCTCTCCCTGTTCTGTTATCTCATGTACATTTTGTATACATTGTATCTAGTTTGCTCTCCCTGTTCTGTTATCTCATGTACATTTTGTATACATTGTGTATAGTTTGCTCTCCCTGTTCTGTTATCTCATGTACATTTTGTATACATTGTATCTAGTTTGCTCTCCCTGTTCTGTTATCTCATGTACATTTTGTATACATTGTGTATAGTTTGCTCTCCCTGTTCTGTTATCTTATGTACATTTTGTATACATTGTGTATAGTTTGCTCTCCCTGTTCTGTTATCTCATGTACATTTTGTATACATTGTGTATCTAGTTTGCTCTCCCTGTTCTGTTATCTCATGTACATTTTGCATACATTATATCTAGTTTGCTCTCTCTGTTCTTCTCTCCCTATCATTTGTACTTGTGCTTCCATAACTACCCAAACAAGACACATTTTCTATACAACCAATGGAAGTTTTTCCTTTCAACATACGACTTATATGCTAAGTTACCAATGTACCAGTTCATGTCTCTGATTTTATAATGCATCTGCAACCTCAATATTTACTGTAACTTGCTCATCTTGTGTATCTGCATCTTGAAGGGTACTTTAATCTGAATATTTAATGTTTACTATGTAACGTGGAGCTTTACCTATGTACCAGCTCATGTCTGAATCTTGAATAGTAACTTTAATCTGAAAATGTAATCTCTATGTAATGTGGAGCTTCACCAATTTACCTGTTCATATCTCTGATTTTATAATGTATCTACACCCTCTATATTAACTGTATTTTGCTTATCTTATGTATATGCATCCTGAATTGTAACTTTAATCTGAAAATCTTAAGTTTTACTATGTAATGTTGGAGCTTTTCTCCCCGGGCCTCCACTGAAAATGGGCTCCTGAGCCCAGTCGACCCCCCCCCCCCAGTCATCAAACTGAAATAAATAATAAATAACTAGGTTACAAACCCATTTTCAGTGGAGGACCAAGTAGAAAAGTCCCAGCAAATACAGATATTTATACAATTTAAATAGCGTACATAAAATGCTTTTTTAGCAATTTGGTACACACCTAAATTCAAGGTGGAAGCTTCATGATGATATTAAATCATATTACACACAATTATTTTAAGGCTTCCCTAGAATTTATAAGTCTAGGGATTTTTTAGTAAATTAAGAGATTTTAAAGAGACTTTATCCTCCACTTAACTTCTACAATAGTTTTGAAAATGCCCAGAAAAAAACTCCATACTCTCTTGGATAAGTAAACTCTCATTCCTCTCCCATCCAACAATAAATGCTCTTAGCAAAAGGAATCTTCTAGCCCTAGTTCAGTAATGCCTACCACTTGTAGCATTTGCTTCCAAGAAATACTCTAACCCCCATCCAAACAAAATCTCCATCTGTGGCTTCATTACCTTTTCCCCATAGTATGAATACCACTGTTTGAACACTACCCAAAGCCAAATGGCTGCCAGGCTCAGCAGTGAGACAATTGAACTCTGTAGCTCACAACACTTCCAGCTCCTGAAATAAAACTCCTACCCTTGTTGTTGTGTCTTTCGGCTTTTCCCGGTTAGGGGTCGCCACAGCAGAACTCTGGTCTGCTAATGATTGGCAGTAGATTTATACGTGCCAAGTTGCCGGCCCTGATACACAACCTTCAACGAAGGTACACCCATTCACGCACGTCTCCACACAGAAGACACACTAGCTGAGAATGAAACAGGGCAACGTCTTACTGTGTGGCGACAATGCTACCGCAGCACCACCACTCCTTCCCTTATCTTTCTGAAAGCTTGAATAAACAGCCTCCATTAAATAACCTTAGACCTCATAGGCACTCAGGGCCTCTTATGCAAAAGCCTAAAAACAGATATCAGTACTCTAACTGCTCCCTTTTTTTACCTTTCAACCCAAGTTGTGGAGGAATCTTCCCTTAAATCTTAAAGGTCTCTAACTAGTACTCCTTTAAGCCATAACTTAAGTAACATTTCACAGCAGTCTGCTTGTAAATGGCCTGATTCAGGTTACAAAAACCTAGTCTCCTTAATACACTGCCTATCATTTTCATTATACCATCTCTAGCTCTTTAACCAAATCACAAACCAACAGCAAATGTGCAAAAAACACAAATTCAGATGAAAACATCAGTCCAAGGCAGTAGAATTATGCAAAACTCAGGTTTAATTTAGTACATTCATCTAAAGAATTCTAGATTTCTTCACAATGTAACCTACTGAACAGCACAGGTCATTTAAATACTAGAAATTCATAACAGCTAGTAAGCTCATGATTAAATTTAAATCTGATTTAAAGAGAATAATTATTATTTTTAAACACAAAGATAAAAAGCAGAATGTAACAGACTGCTTGCAACAAGTGAAGGCCCCAGTAAAAGTAAGTAATTGTGGTGATGTGGATGTTGCTTTTGCCATGTGGTGGCACTAGATGAACTTGTGGCAAAAGGAGGTACTGCCAGCACAGCTAGCTGGAATTTTGTAAATAATCATATGTCATTTATGAATATCAACATGATTCATATGCTTGTGTTACAAATGTATTACAACTGTATGTTGTCTGTATATCAAACGGCTGGTACAGAAGTATGTATTGAAAAACTTTGCAAAGTACTGAGCTTAAAGATGAAGCCACAGTGTATCCTACTGGAAAACAAAAACAGAAATGTATATACACTATTGTAACAGAGTAAATGTATGTTTTTTTAACAGTGGAAACTGGAACCTAGAAGTTTAACTTGCAAAACGTCAGAAAATAGTTGAGATTAAATTATTTTATAACTGTGCCATAAAAGATGGCTTTAATGCAGCAAGGAGACAGGATGCATAAAACTAGGGAGCCTTCTGCATTGTCTTGTGTTTTATGTCTTCCAGCAGCTGCAAAGATCTGAGCTATGCATTTTTCACAAGTAGATGCTAAAGGCTGGCAGTTTCTAGCAATTGGGGTTTGGCTTGGGAAACTAAAGGCAGATGACAAGAAGTGATGGCATGCTGCAAGCTAACCCAGCAGTAATATTTGAGATATTAATTTTAGGAGTCTCTGACATAGACAAACTATTCTGATTCTGACTTGGACCCAACAACATCAGCTAGAAAATCCATTCACCACACTTCCCTTGCTCTGTAAGTTAACTAGAGTACAATAATTTATTTTAGATGTAGTCAGGAATATAGCCAAGCTGAATTTAGATGTTTTTCTGTACTTATTTAAGACTGTCATGCAATGTTTTAAACATTCCCTGTGATTTTGAACTCTGACAGATCTGTGATTGTTTACTGAGTATTTTCCTGTTCTTTTATTATTTATCCAACAAGAAAACAGGTCGCTGGATCTCCATCAGATCTTTTATTTATTATTAATATAGTTAAACCTTTCATTCTGGCTGATTTTTTAGACATATTTAAGTTCTGAGAGTACTTGCATATTTATTTGGTGACACTGTGGGGCACTGTTAATAGCCTTGCTCTTGGTCATACTACGATTTGGATTAATAGTAACATTAAACAGTAAGATTGGACAAACTTTGTTAAGGTCCTTAAAGTGGTTAATAAGAAGTGGCCGGTGACAGTCAAAAATGCCTTATAGTCTTGGCAAAAGAAACCATAGCTAGTAAACCTGTGCCAGCCTTTCCCAGCTGTGTTAGTGTATAAATCAAATATCAAAGAGTGTGTGTCAGCTACTTGGGCAGGGACACAAAGCATTGGCTGGACAGAGGGTGCTGGAGGTCTTGACTTGGCCACTCAGCTGAGATCTTAACTCTAGCTGTGCCAGTGGGGAGTCTTGTTGGGGATCTGGAGAAGGAGAGAGAAACCAGCCACAGACTGACTGTTGCCTGTGTATGCTCTTAAGGGAAATTACACGATGCAGAGAGCTGCATGTGGAAATATTGCTTGTGTACCAGTCATCCTCACAGTGTGTATGTCCCCCACTGTTGCCCGTGGGAAGGATTGAGGCTCCCTGATTACTGGGCTGGGGTGGGGCATAACAGAATTGTTGAATAAAAAAACATGTATATAACATTAGTGCGTGCTGATACAAAGTACCGTAACATTTACATTTTGAATCCTTACTAAAAACAAGACCTTGCAGCAGGATATTGCTTTTCTTAAAGAAAGTTTGAGGAGTCAGCATGTACCAAATTGGTGAGAGTCTGGGAATACCCCAACGGTTTTGTGACTCCACTTTATAGTGTGAGCTTGCTGAACTGTTTGAATGTAAAAGGCTAGAAATTATGGAGACATGTATACAGCATAACTTACAAAAAATGGAAACTATAAATAAGGACCTTAAAAACTTGGGACGGTGCGGTGGTGCAGCAGTAGCATTGTTGCCTCACAGCAATACATTTTCTGGTTCGATTCTTGGTTGGAGTGCCTTCTGGGTGGAGTCTGCATGTCCTCCTTGCATTTGTGTGGGTTTCCTATGGGTGCTCCAGTTTCCTCCCACATTACAAAAACATGCATCTGGAGCATTTCACTCTGGCCTCTGCTGAAAATTGGCTTTGTTCATAGTTGGACTTTACCATTAAACAAATGTTTAAAAAAAAACTTGATTAAATGATTTAAGGTGATTTGTTGAGTTTAAGAGTGAGGGACTGAGACCATTTTTCCTTTAGTGTGTTGATAAGCATGAGATTAAATAGGGGAAAAAAGTTAGATCACAACAGGAAAGATTATGAGCAGGGTAAAGTTTATCCTCATCTGTTTTCTAAGAAAACTTCAATTTATGACAATCAAGGTAACAAATTATATGATGAACCTGTTTTAGTGAAAGTCAGTTGCTGTGAAGGTAATAACATTAATAATGTCCAAGACACTGACTACTTTAAGAAAATTTCCCATTAAGGAGATCAGAACAGACAGAAGCTAGTAGCTATTATCAGAACCATCAGGAAGGAAATCACAGCCCGACAGAAGGAGGAGGAACCAGAGAATAAAGATGTGCATAACCCAGACCGTAGTACTCACTGAAAAGGGGACTTAACTAGAGTGCTGTGGAGAGAAAGCCAACTTTTTTGATATTTTCTGACATGACTTTACTTTTGTTCCCCCAGTGCCCTTCTCTTAAGTAGACTGAATTAAGGAACTGAAATTCTGTGTAAAAGGAACTGATCTCAGCTGACCAGGAAGGTAATAACTTGGTATGTGATAATACTACTTCTTCTTTCAGCTTTTCCCGGTTAGGAATCACCACAGCGGATCACCTGTCTGCTCATGACTGGCAGTGCAGTTTTACAGTGTCAAGTTGCCAGCCCAGTGCCCAACCTTCCACAGAAGGCACACACACACTCACACCTAGGGCCAATTTAGAGTGTCCAATCCACCTACAGCATTGTCTTTGGGATGTAGGAGGAAACTGGAGCACCTGGAAGAAACACAAGCGACCACAGGGAGGACACGCAGACTCACACATAAGGCACCCCAGCTGAGGATTGAACCGGAGAACCTCTTGTTGTGAGGCAGCAGTGCTAACCACTGCACCACCGTGGCCACCCTTTGCAAGTGATAATACAATTATGTAAAAATCTTACCATAACAGCAGATGTTCACTGTTGCAATACTCATTACAGTATGGCTCTTCTGCCAAGGATAGTGCAACATCCAGCCAGTATACCAAAGCCTTGGGTTGTAGGAGGGGCATCATACATCACACGTATGCTCCCCACCCATGGAGTAGGGCATAAAGGAGATGTACAGACAGGCCCCAGGAGGAACAACAGTCCAAGGAGTATAAAAAGGAATATCTGAATCCAGAAGGA
This sequence comes from Protopterus annectens, assembly GCF_019279795.1. NCBI lineage: Eukaryota > Metazoa > Chordata > Ceratodontiformes > Protopteridae > Protopterus > Protopterus annectens. The sequence continues at coordinate 347,252,281 of NC_056743.1, forward strand.
AAAGGAAAAAAGGGGGAGGTGGGTGGGAGCAAATACTGCAACAGTGAAGCGAAGGGAAATCTAATGTTATGGTAAAATTTTACATAACTGTACTTTGTCCTTCAGTATCACTGTTGCAGTATTCCTTATATTAGGGAGATCACAAAAGCTTGAGAGCAAACATGGGAAGAGGAAGGTCAAGCAGAGCCCTCAAGAAAGCCATGCAGGATATGGAAACCATATCCAACTTATAGTTTTTGATAAAAAGTATGCACAGATGTCCAGAAGCTGCATCAAGGATGGAGTGAATGTCAAATCCTTTGAAAAAAGCACCAGAAGAAGCCACAGCCCTGGAAAATGAACCTTAACATAAGAAAGGTTTTGCCCATGAAAAGAACAGCAAAAGGAAATAGCCTTAGAGATCCAAGAATAAATAGTTTGCTTAGAAACAGCCAAACCTGAAGTCCTAGGATATGGGAAATTATAGACCCATCTACCTAACTAGCCTGATCTGCAAGGGCATGGAACGGATTATCATGGATCTTATTAACAAGGACATCGGCAAAATCCAAACACTCGATCCCACACAGTTTGGCTTCATCAAGGGGAGGTCATGTCTGCTACATTTGGTCTACTTTTCTGAGACAGTCATCAAAGCCATGGATGAGGGGAAGACGGTGTATACTGCCAACCTTGACCTGGCCAAAGCCTTTGACACCATTCTCCACTTGGGCATAATAAACTCTCTCAACTAGACATCAATCCATATGTTACCAGATCGGTAGCAAATTGGCTCCCTGACAGAACCCACCTAGTCAAAATAGGGGAAGCCACCTCAAGCAGTAGACCCGTAACAAGCACCGGTACCCAAGGGTTTGGTTTTGGGGCCTCTGTTATTTGGGATACACTTTTCTGAGGTGCAGGCCAAAACCAGTGGGGTATGGGTGACCAAGTTTGTAGATGACTGCAAGCTGGGTGCTGTCATCATTTCCTCTAGTGATGTGGACATCCTCCAAGAGGGTCTCACTCAGACAAATGACTGGTGCCAGTAACATGGCCTCAAGCTGAATACCAAAAAAATGCATTATCATCCCCTTTGGGGAGAGTGACTTCCCCACAAATTATCACAACAACAATATCCTAAGCACGCAATCAGTTGTGAGGGATTCGGCCATACAGGTTGATGGCAACCTGACTTTTGACCACCATTTTGTTTCCATTTTACGAAAGGCCTTCTACATGGCCCACCTCATAAGTAAGGGCATCTTATCCAGGGACAAGGAGGTCATAACATCCCTGTATTCTTCTCTTATAAGGCCAATTATTGAGTACAAACCCACTTTCAGTATGTACCTCGCAAAGCACATGCAGCAGCCGGAGAGACCCCAGAGGTTCCTCAGCAGGAGAGCCCAAGGCCTCAAACATCTACCATACACAGGTAGGCTAAAAGCCCTATCCCTCTACTCAGTTTGATACAGACTCCTCAGAGGTGACCTCTGTCTGGCATACAAGGCGTTCACGGACCCCACCTTGATGGGGCTGCTGCATATCTGCAAGCCAAGCTACAAATGAGTAACCCACACACGTGGCCTCAAACCGGTCTGTAACATCAACAAGACTTGTTGGCAGGACAGATGCGTGTCCCAGAGATTCCATCTATGGAACAGACCCCCACTCCACATCAAGCAGAGTACCCATTTACCCCTTTATAATTTTATAAGCACAACTGGGATAAATGGATGAGAAACAGAAAATATATTTCTGGGATTCCACCCCTGTCCCTGCTGGACAGGGGCAACAAGTGCTGATTTGTTTAAACATAGCTAATCTCTTGACTGGATTTATAAGGGTCTCAGGGCCAATAGCCTAGTAACTTCCTATGATCCTAAGAAAAAGAAACAAAAAGTTGCTCAAATTTATGAACAGCTTAATTTTATCTAAATATTACCTAAATTGACTATTCAAATCCAAGATGTGAAGAACCTTCTCACTAGCATACTGAGGAGAAAGGAAAAAAGTGGGCAATTAAATAGACTGATTAAGAGACTATTCCTTAACCACCCTGGGTATAAAAGTATAAAAGAGGGATTAGTGCGAAGACAAACTGCCCCTAAAAATAAATAAAATAAAACAAAAAAGGAGCCTGAATCAATTTTTCAAGAACAAAATTAAAGTCCCAGGAAGGAGGAATAGGCTTCCTTGGACGCCTAATATGAAGGACACCTGTAAGGAACTGTTTCACTTCAAATCTAGAAGCCAAAGCAGGAAATAAAGGCAGACAAGGAGAAATGGCTAAAAGGTGAACTTTAAAGTGAAGAATATCCCAACCCTGCATGGAGCACATAAGAGAGAGTACCAGAGGGATCTCCACAGAAAGTGAATTCTGGTTATGAGCAAGGCACCAAACAGAAAATCTCTTCCATTTGGAGAAACAATGTTTCCTAGTAGTGAGTTCTCTGGCCTCCTGCAGAACCTGAAGCACGTCCTCAGAAAAAATGGTGCCTAAAAGGGATCAAAACCCTATCACCCATAGCGTTAGTTGAAGAGTGGTTAAGTGGGGATGGATATGAGACACTGTCTTGTGTGACTAAGTCCACACTGTGAGAGAACTTGGTGATTGCCCCTTGACTAAGTGCAGAAGAGGGAACCAATGCTGTGCCAAAAGGGAGGCACCAACAAGATTATGAGAGAATCTTGTCCTACCTTGAACAGCACCCTCAGTATGAGAGGAAGGGGAGGGAGGGCATAGGGAAACACCCCCTTCCAAGAAAAACAGGGCATCCACCTTACAAGCAGGAGGATATGGGGCTCTGGTGCAAAATAGAGGAAGTTGTCTGTTCTGAGGTGTGGCAAAAAGACCTACAGCAGGAGTACCCCACTGATGGATTATGTCCAAAACCACACCTCTGTGAAGCATCAACTTGTGAGTCTGTGTTATGAATTTGCTTAGAGAGTCTGCCATAATAAAAACTCAAAACAAATCCAAAACCATAAAAAATACAAAAGGCCGAATTAAAAGCTGGGTGTGGAAGCACCAATAATTTGTTTTGGGATCCATCATTTTGACTCCAGTGTGGACTGTGTTTTGGTACAGCCTTTATTCAGCCTTTTGTATTTTTTATAGTCTGCCACAATGTTGCATGAATACAACAACCTTAAGAGTCAATTGATACTGAACAACCAAACCCCAAAACTGAAGAGCTAATCTGCACAGGAGGTAAGACCATGTCCCCACACCCCTCCTGCTCATTGATGTACCACATCATTGTGATACTGCCTGCAAAAACTTTGAGGGGCCATGGAATGAAAAAAGACAAACACCTGAAGGGCCAGAAGAGCACACTCATCTCTTTGATTTTGATATGGTGATTCTTACAAAGGGCCGAAAGGCCCTGAGCCTTCAGAGGGCTGAAATACCCCCACCCCTGTCCAATGTCTGAGACATCTGAAAATCGTTCCTGGGAGGGGACTGGAGGTTGAAAAGGAAGCCCTAGGGTGAGAGACAGCTGATGAATCCACCAGTAAAGCTCTATCTTGAGGCATGGAAGAAGTGGAATTGGAAAGTCTGAAGGATGAGATTATTGAAGCCAGACTGACTTTATGAACCACTGTAGGTTCCTCATGTGAAGACTGGCTAGAGAAAGCATAGGAATAGTGGAAACCATGAACCACAGAGTCCTTAGAAACTCCTTGGCTGTAAATGAGATCAGAAGAAGAAAGGATTAAAAAAATGCTATCAGTGTTAAAGCTGTGGAATGAGGCAGGGATGCCAGCATAAGAATGGTCTGGAGCTTGCATCCAAGAAAAACATGATCCTCAGAAAGAGTCAGGAAGACATTTTGGAAATTCACTGTGAGCCCTAGGCCTTGCATTAGACAAATAGCATAGTGATGGTGCTGAAGCAAGGTCTCTGGAGTGGAAGTCAGAATGAGCAGGTCATCCAGATAAGTAAATATTTGCATCCTCCTCATCCTGCAGAAAGCAATCACAGGAGCGAGTCATTTAGCAAAGACTTTTGGGGCAGTAGAATCTCCAAAGAGCAAAGCAGAGAACTGAAAATGCAAGGAAGAAACAGAAAATGTAAAAAATATCTTGGAAAAGCAGATGAATACGAATATAGAGATAGGCATGCTTAAGGTACAAGGACAGGAAACAGGGTGTGAGGATACATCATTCAAAAAGATGGCACCTTTAAAAAGGTGTTGAGCTAGGAAAGATCCAGAATGTGTCTCCAGGTGCCTTCCTTGCTTGGAACCAGAAACATTCTGGAATAAAATCCCTTCCCCCTTTTGATGAGCAGAAACTACTGGGATTGTGCTCGAGACAAAAGGCACTGAAGAACCTCTGGGAAAAAGGGCAGCTGTTACTGAGGAGGTTGAGGAATACTCAAAAAAGGAGGAAGGGATTTCCATACCATGCAATACCCCAACAAATGATGGAAAGAACACAAGAATCCTGATTGATCCTTAAACAATTCTGAGGAGACAAAGAAAGATGGAGAGAGAGGAACTTGGCTGAGAAGAAGGGAAGACAACAGACAGAACCTGGCTTGTCTGGAAAAGGCGGCTTCTAAGCTAAAGGATACAGAGTACACTTAGCAGGAGCAGCCCTTCTGGTACCCTTTTTATCCATGGGAGGAGGCATGACTGTCTATGTACAAAGACATTTAAGTAGGATAATTCCTCTGAAATTTGGGAATGGGGAAACAAAAGTACGTTTTGAATTCCTGGATATCCTTACCCTTTGCCCGAACAGACTTAAAAAGCTCAGCAGCTGCATGACCAGAAGGATTTCTATTGTGAAATGGAGCATCTATCAGTTTGGCCTTTGTATCATTAGGCCAAGGCTGAAGGAGAAGCCAGGAATAATGCCTTAACACAGGACCAAAGGCAGAGAAGCCAGGAATAATGCCTTAACACAGGACCAAGGCAGCAGCTTTAGAGGAAGCTGAAGGAGAAGCCAGTCCCATCTCTTTACCACATTCTACCTAATAAACTCTTTCTGCACTTGTTTTTGGTCCTTTTTAATTTAATTGTATTTTTTTAAACTGTGTTTGGTCTAATATTGCTACATACTTAAGTGTGCTAGCTTGCACTGCATGTGAATTATTTTTACTGCTGTTTTAGCTACTTTTCTGTAAAAAAAAAAAAATAAATAAAAAAATACTGTAAACCTGTTTCCTATCTTTCCCGTAACTAGTGTAGTCCAGATACAGATTTTCTGTATCCAGGACTGTATGCAAGCTTCTGAGCCCCCCCCCAAGCCTTTTTGTGTTGGTGGAAAGCCACCTAGCTTATCAGTGGGAGTGGTAAGCACCAGGTAACCTGTCTACCACATAAGGAGTGGTTCTGACCCAGAAATGTTAGTTATTGGCCGTTTGGGTAATCTTTTCCATCTCTCAACTTTCTGATTTGAAAGTCTGCATTTGCACTTGTTTCTGTCCTGTAACTAGTCTAGTGCAGATACAGATTCTTAGTTTTAGCCCTTAAATTTGCTTATTCGTGCTCAGCACTTGTTTAGAAATTATAAGCACTAAATACGTTGCTAATTACTATAGCACTCAACCTTCCTCATTACTTAGAGGAAAACAGTTTTTGTACTCACTTTTCTCACTTGCTTAGAGAAAAACAGCTCTTATACTCACTTTCCTCACTTATCTAGAGAAAATTTGTTTTTTAGTCAGGCAAGTCCAAGGGTCAGCTCCCAGTGTTCTCTCCTGTCTATCTGATGAATCTGGGCATCTTGAGGCAATGTAGAAATTGCCTCATGTACACAGACAACCCACTCCTCCTACCACCCAACACTACAACCTGTGAGAGATGCACTTATCCAGCCAAATTGGAGGTAAAGCTCTCTCCAACCAAGACAGAGGAGAAGGTAAACATTTGCACCACACCACACTCATCACATAGTCTCACTAAATCTACACCACCAAAATCCACACATAGTACCACAAAAACATTCATGGTATAATAATCTGTCTAAGCAGCAGAGACTTCCAAAGCAGAAACACAAGCAACATCCATCCCCCAACACAACCCAAATGACATGGCCCACAGAATCAGTGTGCCACTCAACCACAGCCAATAAGGCAAAACAACGTACCTAACACACTAGTCACAGGCGACTCTATAGTCAGGCACACTGATGTCCCACTCACCAGGCTAAACAAGGAGAAGGTTACTGTCAGCTGCCTGTCAGGTGCCAGGATACGCCACATAACCCATGCACTCCGATCACTCCACAAAAAGTACAAATATGACTCTGTCATTGTCCATGTTGGTGAGAATGACCTGAAATGCATCTCCCTGGACTACATGAAAAGAGACATGGAAGAGCTCTCTGATCTTGTAGCCCAGGCAGGTATGTCCCTAGCCCCGAGTAGCATTCTGCCATCACCCAGATTAATACCACAGTACAAGGACAAAATGACTGACTTCAACAATTGGCTAAGCTTCTGGTGTCATTCTAAGGGGATCCAGTATCCGTCTGCTTGGGATGACATGGTCGACAGACCACGATGCTTTGCCAGAGATGGCCTGCACCTGTCACCCCTGGGATTCCAGATACTGGCCAAGGCTCTTGCCACCCCTATAGTGCCTTTTTTAGGCAAGGTTCAAATGACAAATTCACCACCGTAACAGGAACAGGCAAGCAAAAACTGAGGGTAATGCTACTCAATGCTAGAAGTCTAAATCTCAAAATCCACTCACTCAAGGTACTCCTTAAAATGGAGAACATAGATATCTGTGCAGTGACTGAGACCTGGGTCAAGGCTCCAGAGAGCACCCCTGCACTACCAGCCTATAGCTCATACCACACTTTTCAGCCATGTAACCTGGACCAAAACACCAAAGGCGGAGATGTGTCCATATTCATTAAGGATATCCACACCTCCAGGCTAGTTGCTCAGCATAATGCATCCGAAGTTATACAAGTGCAATTAACTCTGGGCAAAACTGCAATCCAAACTGTAGCTTGCTACAGATCGCCCACCATGCCCCAGGATTCCCACTCCTCTTTTCTTGATGTACTGGAAAATATTAGGGTTCAACCAAACACCCTAATAATGGGTGACTTCAACTACCCCACCATTAACTGGGAAAACTACTCGTGTACCAACTCCTTAGCTCAATGCTTTCTGGAATTCATAAACTCCAATGCCCTGGATCAACATATCCACACCCCCACCAGGGGCAACAATATCCTAGATCTAGTCATTACCAACATGAGTCACCGGTGTTCCACACCTGAAGTCAACGCCTCGTTGGTCCGATCCGACCATAAGCTAATCACCCTTGATATCCACATCCTGCCCCCACCCCCCATTAAGGAAACCACGGTAAAGAATTTCTCCAAAGCCAACTTCATGCTTCTTAAGACAGAAGTGGTGAACTTCATGACACCCATGCAGATGGACAATACAGTTACTACCGCTGAATCCTACACAAATGCACTCTATAAGCACTTACGCAAGTTCATGGATCATGCTATACCAAACAGAACCAAGACACTATCCTCCAAAAAAAAGGAAGCCAATCTAGTGGTCTCCTGCCATAAACAAACTGTACAACAGAAAGAAGAAACTTTTGCAAAACAAAGAAAAATCCCATGAGTGGAGGAGCTCCCAGGTCAGCCTCAGTAAGAAGCTGAGATCCCTTATAAGATCCTCCAAAGCTAGCTACGAAAACAAAATTGCCACTAATTCTAAGGACAACCACAAAGCATTCTACAGCTATGTCAAGAATCTCGATGGCAACACCCAGATCTGCTCTGAGTTACAGCACAATGGCATGAAAATTACAGAACCAACTGATATTGCCAACATCCTGGCAGATAGGTTCAGTGCTAACTTTACCCCCCTCTCACCCCCTAAAGGGCCCATATCTATACAGGAAGAATGCAGAGTCACTGTAATCACAATTACACAGGTAAAAGCTACACTCTCGAAAGCCAAAAACACAGCATCCACGGGACCGGGCAACATCCCAGGCTGCGTTTTACACGAACTTCAGAATGAACTGGCTCCCCACCTAAGCACCATATTCAATAATAGCCTCACATCAGGCTTTGTGCCCACTGAATGGTGCACAGCAACAGTTATCCCACTCCACAAAGGGGGAGCTACCACTAATCCCGGGAACTATTGACCTATTAGCCTGACAAGCCTAGTCTACAAGGCCATGGAACGTGTCATCATGGAACTCATAAACAAAGACATTGGTAACTTCCAAACTCTGGATCCCACCCAGTTTTGGTTTGTGAAAGGCAGATCATGCCTCCTGAACCTAATCAACTTCTTTGAGGCAGTCACTTAAGCCGTAGATGAGGGTAAGGTGGTTCACACAGCTTATCTTGACCTCGCCAAGGCTTTCAACACCATCCCCCATTCGGGAATTATAGCTAAACTCACTAAACTAGGTATAAATCCCTACATCACAAGATGGGTTGCCAACTGACTCACTGACAGAAACCACACTGTAAAAGTTGCAGACTCCAAATCTGACCTCAAACCAGTGACAAGTGGAGTACCACAGGGTTCAGTCCTGGGACCTCTCCTGTTTGGTATCTACTTCTCTGAAGTACAGGCTAACACAGAAGGCCTCTGACTAATGAAGTTCGCAGATGACTGCAAACTAGGAGCCAAATGATGTGGACATCCTACAAAAGAGCCTCGATGAGAGAGATGCCTGGTTTCAGAGCCCTGGCCTCAAGCTCAATGCCAAAAAGAGCAGTGTCATCCCCTTTGGTAAAAACTCTGTACCCATGAACTACCACATAGGCAGAACTCTACTTAAACTAAATGTGTGATAAGAGACCTTGGGACCCAGGTGGACAGTAGTCTCTCCTTTGATAGTCACATCGCCACAGTAGTCAGGAAGTCCTTCTATGTGGCACACCTCTCATAAAAGGGTTCTCATCCAGGAAAAAAGAGGTCATTGTTCCCTGCTACTCGACACTCATTAGACCCATTATAGAGTACAATGCCCCTTTTGGAATGTACCTCAAGACATCTGCAGCAGCTGGAAAGGCCACAGAAGTACCTCACAAAGAGGATTACTGGCCTCAAACAAATGCCCTACACTGACCGTCCCAAAAAACTCGAGCTTTACTCTGTAGCATATCGCCTACTCCGAGGTGATCTCTGCCTAACATATAAAGCTATGTCAAACCCAGATCTGTTGGACATGCTACACCTAAAGAAGTCCCAATCCCTCCAAGCTACATGCTCTAGGGACCTAAACCTTGTCATCACAATAAACAGGACATGCTGGAGAGATAGATTCCTGTCCCAGAGTCTTCCCATACTCGAACAGGCTACCCATCTATGTCAAACAAAGTTTTCATTAGCACTCCTCAAGAAAAATCTTGATGAGTGGCTGGGAAATAGGAAATACATCCCAGGGATCACTTTTGTCTCTCTGCTCAACAGTGGCACAGTAAAATAACTTTCTTGGGTGGGGTAAGCCAGGAAACCTTGTTGGCTAGGCTTGCGCAGGCCAACTGATACTGTAAATGACCCGCAAGTACGGCTAGTGCAACGGCCCAAAACTCCTAAATTATGTAGACCAAAAAAGAGCCAGCACAAATTGGTGTGAAAATTATATTATAACTAGAACACAGTGTATTAAAAAATACATAAATGTATCATTCACCAAATAAATCAGACCGGTTTCGGCAATGCAGCCTTCCTCAGTGAACAAAAACAGTATGACAAAATCTCCCTCCAACAAAACCTATATATCAATTAACAATTATACAATTATTGGATTGATCAGGGTTTCAGAAGTATTCATTCAAGCCAGGTGGAAATAATCCACCGAGCTTGACTATCCACTTCTTTTCTTTCAAATTAAGTATCTCATGCAATCCTGCCTTGTCCTGAGTTTTGTATATAATACAGTCAATAATTGTAAATCTAAATATCCCAGTTTTATGTTTACAAATATGTTTATACAGTGCACTAGATTGTTTACTGCTCTTAATGTCACTCGTGTTCACTTATCCGTAATCTAAGTGGCCTGGATGTTTGTCCAACATAAAATGCTGGGCATGTATAATTTGCCAAATATATCGCCCAGTTAGTACCGCAAGTAGAAAAAAAAGTGATGTCAAACACTCAAGGTATATTTTGGCTAGTGAAACTACAAGTTTTATAGGCCTTTGAACAATTGGAACAGTGACCACATGGATTGCAACCCATCAATTTCTCCCCAGTCATGGTTCTCTGGCTAAAAAAACTATCCTGATTCTGACACCTTTTGTAATGGTTGAACAAAGAGCTTGGAGAACAACCCTTACGAAAGGAATATATACACTTGTCTCCTACATTTTCTGCAAGTGAGCCCTCCCATTGAAGGATATCCCAATGCCTAGAGATGATATTCATGAATGAATGTGCATTTTTACCATACATAGTAATTAGCCTAATTGGTTGATCCTAACAGGCTGGTCACCCTTATATACAAGCAAATCAGATCTGTCCTGCTGAGAAGCAAACTAGCTAGCTCTACAGATGTCACCAGCCCTGTATCACAGATTCCTGAATCGATTGGAAAGATCCCGCCTATATTGATTGTGAATAGAGGAGTCAGAACAAATGTTTCTAATCCTGAGAAATTGAGACTTGGGGATGTTCCTGATGACATGTTGGGGGTGGAAACATTTAACAAGGTATTGTACTGCAGAAATTTGCAAAAAACTTCAGTCTCCAAGGTGTCCTTGGGGGTATGTTTAACCAAGACATCCACAAATGTTCTCATTTTTGTGCCAGGTTAACTTAAATTGGATCCCCCCTTGTTTTGGTTCAAATATTCAACAAACGCCACCAAATAAGAAGCATCTGCTCTCCACACCATCCAACAGTCATCAAGGTATCGCCTCCAAATAACAGCTTCTACCAAATAAATATTATGACTAACATCATAAATCAGTTGCTCCTCTATGTAAACCATGAAGAGGTCGGCATATATGGGGGCAAATGACACACCCATAGCCATTCCCTGTACCTGCCATACACGGTTTTTGAACATAAAACACATTATTAGTTGGAACATGCTCAGACAAACAGACCAAAAGAGTATTAAAACCTGGTCTATATAATTCAGCCCAATCCAACCAATATTGAAGAGAAGTCAACCCCACCCAATGGGGGATATTGGTATTCAGGGAGGTGACATCAAGACTACACAATAACCAGTGGGGTTCAAGTTGCATATCTGATATTATGCCCAAAACTTGGGTGGTGTCTTGTATCCGAGCCCATATGCATGATAACAGTGGTTTTAAATAATATGTAAGAAATTCAGAAATGGGTTCTGTGAGTGAACTTCACCCCGAAACAATAGGTCTACCTGGGGGTTATTGAGATTCTTATGAATTTTGGGAAGGAGGTAGAAATATTGTTGTTTGGGATGGTCAACCTTCAGATGATCTGCTGTTTCCCTAGAAATACTACCTTCTTCAACTGTCAAGACCGAAAAGGCATCAATCTCAACCTTAAACTTGGCTGTGGGATCTATAGGCATTATCTTATAATAATTTTGATCCAGAATTTGTCTCTGTGCCTCATCATTATATTGTGTCCAATCTTGGACCACTATAGCTCCTCCCTTGTCTGCAGATGAAATAACAATATCCTTGTTTGATCTAAACTCATCTATGCAAATTCTTTCAGCCCGAGTAACATTCTCCCTTACTTACGTGATCCTTACCTAAATGTCGATGTAAATCTCTGAGCACCCTGCCCTGGAAAAGTGAAACCACTGGAGACATGGGTGGCTTGAATGTGGAATCCCGAAATCTAAAAGGTCTATTATCAGCCTGATTTTGTTTGCCCTGAAAAAATAAACCTAAATTTAAATTGCGGCAGAAATCTACCACTTCCTGTGCAAATTGATGTTCAGGTACAAAAAAAACTAGGAACAAAGCTAAGACCTTTGAGGGTTTTTATTTGCATATCCAACAATTCCAAAGAGGAGATATTAAAAACATAACATGATGTTACACCTGAGCCATCACCCTCAACATTCCTTCTAAGTTGGGAGGAACCTTTATGCTTCCCCCCCCCTTCTTGATCAAGGCCTAAAGGGTGGGCCAGGTTATCACCCAGATTGTTTCTCTTTGACCTCGTTGACCTATCCATGTGGGCCTCCTCCCCTACAGTATTGAGTGAGGTATCCTAACCTGATGTAATATTCTCCCTATTTCTTTTCTTTAGAATAGATTTAGATCTTTTAGGCCTAAAATTCCCTGATCTCTGATTGGGAGTAGCAAATTTAACATTATTACATTTGTCAAAGGGTCTCACCCTATCAAATTCATCAACATCTCTCTGAAATTTCTTCATCTTATTCTCTTGCAGGACATTTTCCAGCTCTTATAAATCCTTACTTAGTTGGTTCAGACTAACATTATAACATGGAAGAGTCTGAAATTCCTGTACCCCTTTACTCAATTCATCCATAACAGAGACCAGGTGTTGTATAGTTCTCTAATAATATGCAACTAGTGCATTAACAAAACCCAATGACGCTTGCTGTTGTATTGCAAGCCAGTCATCTAATAGTAACTGATCGACCTGAGGAACAAGTGGCTGAATCTTTACCCTCAACCCCCGTGAGGATATCGGTTTCTGTTGATATACCTTGAAAAAGTACAAGTTCCACACATTGCTTCTCAAACTCTTCATCTCCTTGTTAAGTTTAGAGAAGGCCAACTTATGCTGATTAACCAAATCGTCAGCACGCCCACCTAGTTCACCCATCATTGAGTGTGAACCCAAACCAAAGACACCTAAATCATCAGTATCAGAGGACAATCCTCTTATAATAGATGCTAGGTCCATGGTTCATCAATCCAACCGGAGCAAAAATGGGGACCAAATCCAATTCCAATTCAATAATGGGAAAAACCCAAAATGTTTAATCATAAAAAGTCATACTTGAATGTGTACCCCACCAGACCATATACTTGCTTAGGAGATCCCGACAAAAAAAAAAAATTATTCCAAAAATAGGAGCCAGATATTCTCCTCAACTCCAGTGGTGGTACTATATAAATATAGACTCAATCATCAATCCTTGAGCACCATGCTATGTATCCACAAAAATTAAAACATATAGCTGCTACACTATATTCCAAAATAAATAGTGGAGTAACCCTCTCCACCAAAATGTGGGCACAATAATTAGCCCTGGTGCACACAATGTCTTATCTATTGCCCAAAAGGCTTATTATTACGTACCACCAGAAATTCCTATTACATCGGTATCAATCCCGATAAGGAATATATCAATTCCAGTATCAAAATGAGTGTCTGGTGGGCAACACATAAAAGTAACGACCTACATATCAAAAAGAAAAGGAAAAAATGGAAAAAAATCCTCTATTTTGCTCAAGCTAGATTCAAGACCAAACCCCATCATAAAACATGAGAGCTAAATATACTCAATCCAGAATAAAAATATTTGCTGAAGGGGCCTAACATCCCATGTCAAACACTTCAGTATAAATCAGACAATAGTTCTATCCTGTAGACTGTATTGCCAAGTTATATTGTGATACAGGTCCCCATTTTTGCTCAGGTTGGATAGTCAAGCTCGGTGAATTATTTCCATCTGGCTTGAATGAATACTTCTGAAACCCTGATCAAGCCAATAATTGTATAATTGTTAATTGGTATGTATGTATGTATATATATATATATATATATATATATATATATATATATATATATATATATATATATATATATTTTGTTGGAGGGAGATTTTTGTCATACTTTTTTTTGTTCACGAGGAAGGGCAGCAAAAACAAAACTGATTGGTGAATATAATACATGTGTGCATTTTTTAATACACTATGTTGTAGTTATAATATAATTTGTACACCGATTTGTGCTGGTGCTTTTTGGTCTATGTAATTTAGGCTTATGTAGGCCCTTAGGCTGATCGCCTAGTACCTAGCTACTGAACCTATGCAAAATGCCTTATCTCAGGACCAAAGGCAGAGAAGCCAGGAATAATGCCTTAACACAGGACCAAGGCAGCAGCTCTAGAGGAGACTGAAGGAGAAGCCAGGAATAATGCCTTAACACAGGACCAAAGGCAGCAGCTCTAGAGGAGGCTGAAGGAGAAGCCATGAATAATGCCTTAACACAGGACCAAGGCAGCAGCTCTAGAGGAGGCTGAAGGAGAAGCCAGGAATAATGCCTTAACACAGGACCAAGGCAGCAGCTCTAGAGGAGGCTGAAGGAGAAGCCAGGAATAATGCCTTAACACAGGACCAAGGCAGCAGCTCTAGAGGAGGCTGAAGGAGAAGCCAGGAATAATGCCTTAACACAGGACCAAGGCAGCAGCTCTAGAGGAGGCTGAAGGAGAAGCCAGGAATAATGCCTTAACACAGGACCAAGGCAGCAGCTGCATCACAGCCACATTTAATGGAATGGTGAGTTACCTGAGAAGAGGAATCCAACAAAGAGAGGGACAAAACCTTACCCTCAGAATCTGGAAGGTCTGAAACAAGTTGAAAAGCATGAGAGAGGGGCTAAAATATACCTGGTCACATGACTGGTGATTTACAGCCCTAAAGGCCAGGGTAGCAGCAGTGTCCCCATCTTTCCATAGTTCTACTGTCCTCATTAGAAGGAAGCAGTTTAGTCGAAGGCAGAAGTTTGGAATGCTTGTCATAAGAAACAGAAATAAAGGGGTCAACAGGAGGACACTTATAAATCTACAATCATCAGGCACCTTATAAAACCAGTTATGTTTTTTAGAAGCAAGGGGCATGGAATCAGGAGCCTGAGAAGCTGCAGAAAATGTGTCCAACAATGGAGAAAAAACTAAATTCGGAGGATGTCATACTACATCAGTAACCTGGGTGCACCCCCACTTAAATTCCATCGTATGAGAGAAAGTATCCCCAATGGAAATCTCCTCGAAAGAAGAGTCTGGACTAATACAGTTCTCCTCTTCCTCAGAAACATAATCTAATGTACAGGGAATCTGGGACAATAGGCCAAAAACTCTAAATCAGAGTCTAATTATTCATTAGAAGAGTCCTGCTGTCTGGAACTCTTAAGAGGAGTAGAAACCCAAGGAGGGGCAGGAACAGAGACTCCCTGAGGAGACTTCAAAGCCATGAAATCCTTAAATAACTCCTGTGTAAAATCCTGCCATTCATGTTGACGATCCCTCGGAGTAGGGAATATGACTTGTCTTCTGCTTCTTCTTTAGAGAGACATCTGCCACAAATATCTTAGGAGGTTCGGACCTCTGCCCGTACTCAACGTATTGGGAAACTCCTAAGAAAAAAATCAGCAGAACACCCCTCAGTCCATCAGATATAACCAGCCACGGTTCCCCCTGAACTTCTGAAATCATCAGAACACCCCTCAGTCCATCAGATATAACCAGCCACGGTTCCCCCTGAACTTCTGAAATCATCAGAACACCCCTCAGTCCATCAGATATAACCAGCCACGGTTCCCCCTGAACTTCTGAAATCATCAGAACACCCCTCAGTCCATCAGATATAACCAGCCACGGTTCCCCCTGAACTTCTGAAATCATCAGAACACCCCTCAGTCCATCAGATATAACCAGCCACGGTTCCCCCTGAACTTCTGAAATCATCAGAACACCCCTCAGTCCATCAGATATAACCAGCCACGGTTCCCCCTGAACTTCTGAAATCATCAGAACACCCCTCAGTCCATCAGATATAACCAGCCACGGAGCCACGGTTCCCCCTGAACTTCTGAAATCAGCAGAACACCCCTCAGTCCATCAGATATAACCAGCCACGGAGCCACGGTTCCCCCTGAACTTCTGAAATGGAAATCTGCAAAGCCTGAGGATGTGCAGGAAGCTGGATACATGCCACGTCCAAAATGGGTGTGGAAGAGGAATGCAACGGACCAACTGGGCAATCATCTGGGCTACCGCTTTGAGAGAGACATCCAGGAAGACCGTACAGCAGTAGAACCTAACTTAATATTTTTTTCAGCCTTCTTCACAGGCCACTGACCCTCGGGCCAGGATGATTCCACAACTGTATCCTGCCAGGATGATTCCATCACTGTATCCTGCGCCAACAATTTATGATGTTGGTTTTCTAGATGGATAGATAAGGAGGAGAGACTACTAAGAAGGGTCTGAGGGACAAAGACCTGACAGATAGGGCATGACATATGGCCCTGAGAAGTACCTAATCAAAACAAACATTGCTTGTGATGGTCCTAATGGGGACTCCATCTTCCACACTCTGCCATTTTCCCTTTCTGAATGCCATGTAACCTTACAATCAAAAGAAAAGGTAACGACAAAAAGCAAAACTGCAACAGGGCACTGCAACCAGCAGATGAAGGAACATTCAGATTGATGATCAAAGATGGCATTCAGACTGGCGATAAACAACTTCTAAGGAAGGAACGCTTTTGGGTTTCTAATACCACAACAGGAATGGAGCCCATTCCTAAGTCAAAGTATAATTAAAGTTCATGAAATTAGTATTGCTTTAATCTTTAATGTCAGCCAGAAGTGCTCTTCGCAGCACTTGCAATGTGCCCAGTAATGAATTCATATGGAGTTACATGTATTGGTAACATATCTAAATATGATTGTAGATTCTTTTTAGGTTTATAGGTAGGTACTAGGCTATCTGCCCGAGGGCATTTATATGCCTAGCCAGAGTGTGTCGGCTTTCGGCACCCCATTGATTAATTAACTAAGCCTCTGTCAAGCAGAGCCAATGAAGTAATCCCAGGGGTATATTTTCTGTTACCCATCCACTCGTCAGGGCTTCTCTTGAGTGTTAGTGAGGGGCTCTGCCTAATGTAGTTAGGAATTTTGTTCCAAAGCATGGGGAGTCTCTGTGACAGGAATCTATCCCTCCAGCATGTTCTATTTATTGTTGTGGCGAGGTTTAGCTCACTAGAGCATGTGGCTCGCAGTGACTTGGATTTCTTTAGGTGGAGCATGTCCATCAATTCTGAGTTGGACATGCTTTTTGAGTCAAGCAGAGATCACCTCTGAGTAAGTGATATGCCAGAGTACAACCGGAGTTTTTTCAGTCGGGCTGCATAGGACATATGTTTGAGGCCAGTAATCCTCTTGATGAGGTACTTTTGTGGTCTTTCCAGCTGTTGGAAGTGACTTGTGAGGTACATCCCAAATGGGGCAATGTACTCTATGGGGCAATGTACTCTATGATAGGTCTGATGAGTGATGAGAAGAGGGGCACTATAACCTCTATTTCTAGATGCTAACAGTTTAGTAATTAGATGGGCCACATAGAAGGATTTCCCAACTACTTTGGCACTAGGATTGTCAAAGGAGCGATTACTATCTACCTGGGTCCCCAGATTTCTTATTACCTCTGCTGTATTAAGGGGGCTGCCACCTATGTGGCAATTCATAAGTGGTTAGTTTTTCTGAAATGGGATAACTATGCATTTTTTGGTATTTAGCTTGAGGCCATGACTTTGACACCAGGTGTCCATCTCAATAAGGCCTTTTTGGAGGATGTCCATGTCAGCCAGAGAGTCAGTTATGGCTCCCAGTTTGCAGTCATCGGCGAACTTGGTTAGCCATAGTCCTCCTGTGTTTGCCTGTACTTCTGAGAAGTATATGCCAAACAGTAGGGGTCCCAGGACCGAGCCTTGTGGGACACCACTTGTGACTGGTTTAGTCTCGGACTTGGAGCCTACTATTCTTACCGTGTGAGTTCTGTCTGTAAGCCAGTTGGCAACCCATCATGTGAAGTAGGGGTTTATGTTCAGGCTGGTGAGTTTTTCTATAATACCCGAGTGAGGAATGGTGTTGAATGCCTTGGCGAGGTCAAGGTAGGCTGTGTGAACCACCTTTCCCTCGTCTATGGCCTTGGTGACGGTCTCAAAGAAGTCAACCAGGTTTAGTAGGCATGATCTGCCCTTAAAGCCGAACTAGGTTGGGTCAAGTGTTTGGAGGTTCCCAATGTCTTTGTTAATGAGTTCCATGATGATGCACTGCATAGCCTTGCAGACCAGGCTAGTCAGGCTTATGGGGTGATAGTTACCAGGGTCAGTTGTGGCCCCTCCTTTATGGAGCAGAATAACTGCTGCTGTATGCCATTCTATGGGCACGTAGCCTATGGAGAAGCTGAGGTTGAACAGCATGTTTAGGTGGAGGGTTAGTTCTTTCTGTAGTTCTGCTCTTTTTACAACACCCATTCCTCCTACTACTATTGGAACTGTCTGGGTATCTTTCTTCCACATTGTTCTCATTTCTGTCTGCAAATCCTGATATTTTGTGACTCTCTCTCTCTCTCTCTATGTATCTATGTATATGTATGTGTATATATATATATATATATATATATATATATATATATATATATATATATATATATATATATATATATATATATATATATATAAATATACATGCAAGACACTGTAGTCACTGGGTGTAGCGATTTCAATGATCAATGCTACTTTTGTCTTCTTTTCATGGACCACTATATCTGGTTTTCTATCATCTGTCTTTTGGACTGATGGTAATAGGTGATCCCATATGATATATACTTCACCATTTCCTATGATGCTTTGTGGCTCATATTTCCAGTATTTTTCAGCCTCTTCAATATTATAATGTTTGAACAATCCCCAGTGCAATAAGCTTGCCATATATTATTATGCCGTCATTATACAGTCCTTCTGCCATTAATGTTACAACCAGCAACAAGGTGTGTGACTGTTGACAATTCTGTTTTACAAAAACCTACATTTATCTGTTTCTCACACATGTTCAATGGACTCTGTAAACCAATGTGTGCATAGCCCTGGGCCACCAATATTAACCTTTCATCTTGTGGTTTGAATTTGCTTCGCCTTAACCATTCCTGTGTTCGATCCTGATCAACATGAGGTTCTTCTATACTTGCAACTATATTTATGCATTTTCCACATTTCTTGCCTTCTCATCTGATCCTTCACCTTGTATTCTTACTTGTGTTTTAGACACATTCAGTTGCTGGCTGATTTTTATCTAATTCTGGTTTGATTTCCATTCCCGCTTGATGCCAATATGCTTCTGCTAGACTAACCAGGGAAGTCATCTTAGACTTGTTCTCCTCATATTTCAAAACTTTCACCATGTTTGGGTCTTGTGAGGGCAGCAGATATGCGTGCAGTCCCATGATTGCATATCTATACATGTAATCAATTTCAAGGAGTCCCATGCCTCCTTCAGAAAGGGGAATATAATCTTGGTATGCAATGATTTTTATAAATCATTTGACAAACATGAAGCATCCTTTTTGTTTTCCTATCTAATTTATCCAACACCTTTTGGGGCCAGTCAATCATTCCAAAACTAAGTTAGGACAGAAGAGCAAATTGGTTTATATCCTGAATTTTGTTCCTTGATGTCAACACTATTTTCAGAATTTAAGCTTTCGAAAATATTCCTTGTTAAGTTTTATTTACATTTGTTCATGTTTTATTGCTGATCCTTTATCAATTCCCAAATATTTATACATGCCCTCTTGCTCAAGTTCTTTTATATCACATTCCAGTCCCAAACTGACGTTTTATTGGTGCTGCAGCTTTCCTGCTTTAAAGGTTGCTTTTGCACATTTATCAAGACCAAATGACATCCCTTATATCATCTGAAAAAGTTTTGACTACTTGCATTTCTGCTTTCAGTTCCTCATCTGATGAGCTATACAATTTTAAATGGGTCTATATTAGATTAACGAAGTTCCAGAACTTCGAATACCATATGGTCGACACCATATGATGGAAGTTCTGAAACTTCAAAAATCTAAAAAAAGAAACCCAAAGAAACAAAAGTATGTGCTTTAAGCAGGGGGGGGCAAGCCCCCCACACCCCCTGCTACTTAAATATACCAACTCCGAGATTGTGCTACAGTGTAGGAAAGGGAAATCTTCCCTTTCCGCGTCATTCTCCGTTGAAGTGCGATCTCAGAGTTGGTATATTTAAGTAGCGGGGGGTGTGGTGGGTACAGGTGGGCTTGCCCCCCTGCTAAAACACTTATTTACTTTATTTTTTTTAGATTTTCGAAGTTTCAGAATTTCGATCATATGGTGTAGACCATATGGTATTCGAAGTTCTGAAACTTCATTAATCTAATATAGACCCATTCAAATCATTAACAAAAACAATGAGAAGTCTTCACAGTTTGTTTTCAAGGAGCAAAATTATAGCTATGGCCTAATCTATTAAGTAGATAAGTTAATAGTTTAAGGGGAAGACAGAATAGCAAATGTGACAGGGAGTCACCCTGGAATATCCCCCTTTGAATTTTTATCCCTGAAATAATAATTTGCCCTTTATCATTGCTTAATTGCAAAGTGATTTTCCACAGTTTCATGGTCACTTTAATGTAATTGACTAGAGTAGGGTGTATCTGGGCCTATATCAGAAGATCGAAGTTTCAAAAGTTCGAATCAGATATGGTCGACACCATATGATCGAACTCTTGAAACTTCTAATTTTTTAACGTTGATCTCTGTACAGAGCGGAAAGGGAAGATTTCCTTTTTCTGCAGTGTCGTGTGATCTCAGTGGTGTGGAGGGTGTGTGTGTGTGTGTGGGGGGGGGGCTTGCCTCCCTGCTTAGAGCATTTAAATAGTTTGTTCTTGTAGGTTATGTTTTATTACATTTTCGATGTTTCAAGACTTCGATTATATGGTCTCGACCATATCAGATTCAAAGTTTTGAAACTTCAATAATGTAATATAGACCCTGTGTATCTTTTACATTTTTAAGCACTCATGTGGGATACTGTTAAATGCATTTTTGCATTCAATCCATGCTATCCTTAGATTCTTCCCCTTTTTTAAAGTTCTCCACTATGACTTTAACAACAAATGATCCTTTGTTCCATATGAATTTATTACCCTTTTGTTCTATTGCCATAATTGAGTTTTCTTAAAAACGACTATAAACTCTGCCAGCATCAATTCCAGTGTGTAGTTTATATGTCATCAGAAGGAAAGTTATTGGTCTATATTTTTTAGGGTAGCTTGCAGGTTTAAGTAGGAGCATTATTTTTCCAGTTGCTAGCCATGCTGGTGTCTGTTTGGGGTGCGCATATAAATAGTTCTTACTAGTGGTTAAATCTTCATGCAAAGATGTTAAAACTTTTAACTAGAAGTTAGGTACTGCATCTGGACCTGGAGTTTTCCATTCAGAGGTTTTTCTAAACTTTGTTTAAATCTCTCTAGCTGCTACTTCATACCATTTCATATCCCGTGCCTTTAAACTTCTTATTCTTTCTTTTACTTCTTCTAACCATTTAGCATCTTTGTTATGTTCCACAGGATCATCATAAATACTTTTCCAAAATCTATTTATTTCCTCTTTAGTGTTCATTCAATTCCTTTTACCCTTTTCTCAGTTCTTTAGAACTGTTTTGCGTCATCAATAAATTGCTTATTTTGTACTTTTCCTTTATATTTGTGTGCATCTTCTAAGTTTTTCTGCCTGTGCTGATATTTTCAGTTTATTATTTGCAATAGTGCATGATAAATCCTGATCCGTTAGAATGCTGTGCATTGCTTTTATCACGTCCATCTTTCTAAGTACTTTTGTTGATCTGCTCCCTCTTCTATTACTCTTGTAACAGTGACACTTCTTGTCTTAATTACTTTATAGTTTTCTCTAGTCGATATTTCCACAACGATATTCAATTTCTCCCCTTTCTTTCCCTTACTACCCTGTGTTCTTATGATAGAATTTTATCCGTTATTAATTTAGCTGCACAGTAATATATCTTGCTTACTTCTGTTATATCGCATGGATCTCTATGGACAGTCCTAATTACTGTGTTCATTTCATTTACCAAACTTCTAACTTATTTATTTATTTTACATTTGGTAACTGGGATAGTCCAACTGGACTTAAGTCCTTTTTCAGTGGAGGCCTGGGGAGAAATGTTCCACAAAGAACAGTAGCATAATGCATATCCAACAAAGTTTACAATTACTATAGTAAGTTGAGAAATAATAAGCAACTTAACTGTACAGTAGATATTTGTTCAGAGATGAGATAGAGGAAAGGTACAATATAAGAGAGAGACATTAGAGAAAGAGCTAGGGGACTTTTAGTAGGAAAAGTCAGATTTCAGTATGGAGAGACAACACCACAAAAATGGGGATACAGGTAGTGAAGCTGCTTAGCCAAGGCTTAGACAATTACATAGCCAGGAATCATTTAGGTAAGTTTTTAGTGATTTTTTTTACATTATGCTGGGGAGGATATTGCAGGGATGTCTGTGGGCAGAGTGTTCCATGTTTTGGCTATGAAATTTGACTAAAGAGATGTTCCAGCTGTGTTGTTCGCATTTGTTACCTTGAGGAGAAATTTGTTCCTGGAGCACAGTAACGTATTACTGGAGTAGGGATATAGGACATTTTTAGTGTAGGGATTTTATCGGGGTAGTATACAATCTTGTGGGCAAGTGTGAGTTGATTATAAAGGAGGAGTTGTGTATGTTCAAACCAGTTTAACTTTTTTAAGAGCTAAGCAGTGGTGTGTTCTTGATAGGGATTCAGTTACAAACTTAGCAATTTGACAACAGTTTTGTGATGTGGGGGAAGCAAAGGAGAGTAGAGATGATGTGTGAACTATTGCGGCCTTGGTGGTTTTTTTTGTGAGTTTCTGAATAGTATACCTAGTTTTTTTATGCACTGTTATGTATAGGGAGATATGGACATTGAATTTCAAGTAGCAGTCAATCTCAACCCCTAATAGTTTAGTGTGAGTAACAGGGGGATAGTTGTTTTATTACTGGATAATATGTTGAATGAGGGAGTGGAAGGTGTTTGTCATGTGGTGAGAAAGATCCTTATTTTTGTTTTGTTAGGATTTAGTATTAGTTGGGAATTAGTGAGCCATGCTTCAACAGAGAGAAAGGAGTCTTAGGTTAGTGAGTGTAGTTCTTGGAGGGAAGCAGCGCAGATTAATGTGGAGTCATCTGCATATTGGATGACTGGTGCATGTAGTGTAGAAGTATGGAGGTTATTAGTGAAGGTGGAAAATAATAAGGGTCGTATTGATCCTTGGGGAAACCCTAGTGTGACCAGGAGTAGGAGGCAGAATTCTGCCATTTAAATGCTTGCTGTCTACCTGCTAAGTAACTATGAAACCAGGCAATGGAGGATTCACTAAAATTTAGTTCTGAAAGGGCATTCATAAGTTTAGTATGATTGACCATACTGAAGGCCTTTGAAAGATCAGGGAAGATAGCAGATACATATTTATCATTATTTCTATGAAGATTTATTATGTGAGTGAAAGATATAAGAGCTGTAGTAGTGCTGTGATTTGGCCTTTAGCCATGTTGAGTATGTGAGGGAAGTTGATGAGTGCTTAATTTCTGTGTGTATGCACTTCTCCAGGATTTTGGAGGGGAGAGAGTACAGCAATAGGGGGGGCATCTGGTGAGTTCTGTGGTGCTGCTGCCTTTATGGAGTGGAATAATGTGGGACATTTTCCAGAGTTGAGGGAGATAAGTTTCAGAAATGGAGTGATTAATAAGAATGGCAATAGGGTACGCTATTCCTTCAGCTGCAGTTTCAGAAATTCTGCTGGAATTTTGTCTGCAGCCAATGTAGTTGGCTTAATTTTTTTAAGCAGTTTTTTAATTGTATCAAAAGAAACAGGTTGAAATCTAAATATATACATTTTGTTATAGGAATTTTGGATGGTTCATCTGGGGGGAGGGGAGATCTGAGAGAAAGAGCCAGAAATATTAACATGATGTATTTGTTGAATTGGTGGCTGTATTTTCTATGGTATCTGTGGTAGTAGGAGATGGGGTACTGGATTTTCCATGGTGGAAAATTTTGTTTATAGCTGACCAGAAGTTTTTGGGAACATTTTGATGTTTGATTTCTATGTCATGATGGTATTTAATTCTAGATAGTATTAGAAATGGTAGTATTATAATGTGGGTATGGAGCATGTTTACAATAGTAGAAGTTAGATAGTCAGAAGATGGAGTTATTGGATTTTAAATTATAGATAACTGACTAGCAGTAGGTTAAGCCAGTTGAAGGAGTTGTTGCGATATGAAAAGGTAGTATTTAAGGGGTAGAGACATGTTGCAATATTATTTGAGCATTCCAATTAGCCATGTGGTGGTGTGGGTGGAGCTATAAAGTATAAAGTAAGGAAGAGTTGGGGTGTGTGGGAATGGGGTAGGGTATGGGAGCAGAATGTGTCAGAGCGGAATGAGGGTTGAGCTGGAGCAGTCAGCGTCACCAAGCAAAGAAAAAAAAATTTCCAGCAAGCTATGTGTCAAGGTCAGAAGAATACAGCTGCAGAATTTTATCAAACCACAATAAAATTATGAAGGGGAGCCTGGCAGAAAGGGGTTCTTGTATTGTACTTGCCACGGAGTTATCTGTTGAAAGTTAACACAGAAAACTAATAAACAAGTAATGTATCAGGTCAGTTCATTGAACATACACCGATGTCACTTTTGCAGTAAAATCTAGCTTACAGCACAACTTGGGAGAGTTTGATTGAGTCCCAAGGTTTGTTAGCTGAAGTAATGGAAGTGCAGTAATTATATGGACTGTAATGGAAAAAGACAATGCAGTTTAGGTAGGGAGAAGTGAAAGCATGTAATCAATTCAAATATATATATGAGGACAGGAAATGACCCAGTTCAAAACTAGTAATACCACACAATATTAAATCAATATTAAAGCACTTTAAAGTAAGACAACAAGATAGTTAAAATGCCAGAATATGGCAATTAGATGCTTAGACTGGGAAGCAATTTTACATTAATCAGATATAGGAGCAGCCAGTAATTGCTATCACCAATGTGTACATGTTATCTGGTGTTATATATGTTTATAAAAGGTTGGAGTAACTAAACTAAATCCTGTACTAGCTAGAGCACTGCAGACCTGGTACAGTATGCAACCACAGTAATTACTGTGTTAAATATTTAGGCAGACAATGTTAAAGAAAGCTAAACTAAGTCTTGTACTATCAAGAGTATTGTATAAATATTTAGCCAAATGAAGTTTAAAAAAAGATAAGCTAACTCTTGTACCATCTAGGGTATTGTAGGCAGGCCAGGGTAAGTGACTGCAGTATAATTCGTACAAGCCACGATATAGTAAAATGCAACTGCGTGGGCTTCAGAAGCTGATCTAACAAATGCCTACTAATTGCACGAGTCCACTTTAGGAGAGGAAAGTGTAAAACTGCCTCAATAGTTCAATGTCGTCTACTGAAATCCAAGTATCTGCTTTTCAACTTTTGGCCATTAACTATATAAAAACTACCAAACAATATTACAGTGTAGAGCCATTCATAAGCATGGTAAGACAAATACCATGCAAATGGCCAGTGTAAAAAGTATTTAAATCAGAAGTAGTAGTTCAGCAGACAGCAAATAACAGGTTTAGATCAGAAAACTTTCATGGCAAGCACAGTATGGAGGGGGACCCTGAATATAGGGCAACAGCCAGTACAGACTATTTGAAAATGGCACGGATGTGCTTAGGAGTTCAAATGCATTTAGTTTGCTGCATTTATTACTGCTTGACAGTAGCCTTATTAAATTAATGACAATATTCTACTGAATTGCTGCTTTATTTGAGCTATTTTTTACTGTTGTGATAGTGAGCAAATTTATCACATTTTCACGGTTTTAAAACAATTTATTGATTAACTATACTTCCTTGCTATTTACTGGAATTCATTACTGTTTAACTCCATTTTACTGCACAGCATTACTGTTTTACTGTATTTTTTCATACTGTGAGTTCTGTTATTTTATCTCCAAGTGGTTAATCTGTGCTTCTTTGTAGGTTTACTATGTTCTTAACCTTAAATTGAGTAGTATAGTCCACATTAAAGTTTGCTGCAGCCACGTGGTTTTTGACCCTTTTTGAGGTATTCCAGCTACACATTTTTCCCTTGGTAGCACTTGTGTGATCCCCTAGTAGTACTACTCTTAGACCTTCCACCCTTTACCATCTTAACTCTGTCTGGCCTCTCTCCCCCTCAGTTTCTGACAAATATGGATGGACTATTTCCTACATTTTCTCCTGCCAGTCTGGTTGATATGGGCAGCCTGACACAGTGTAGCTACTGCCTCTTGTACACGGACAACCTTCTACCACCACCATCTAGGAACACAATTTGTGAGAGATGCAATAACATCAAGAACCCAGAGTCACTGCTCTCTCCCCCACAAGCCAGTATATCTGGAACTGAGAAGGTTGTCAACACAAACCTCACACCTCATAAACCACCCACACCTATGCAACACCCCTACATATGTGGAGGTCCTCAACAAAAACATACCCAAACAGAGACCTCCAGGGCAAAAAACACATGCAAACTCCACTGCATACCACACCAGACACAGTCCACACACCTGTCTCTCACAGCCACTAAGGCCTAAAACTAAACAGAATATATTAGTCATAGACTACACTGTGATACACACAAATGTGCCCCTCATCAGGCTAGCTGAGGAGAAAGTCAAGGTTAATTGCTTGCCATGCCCCAGAATCCACATCACCCATGCACTCAAATCTCTCAACTACTCTTATGACTCCATCATAGTCCATGTTGGCATGAATAACACAAGATGTACCTCCCTGGATTGTATAAAGACAGACATGATCATGCTCACTGAATGTATGTCCTAGGCAGGTATATCTGTAGCCTTAAGCAGCATTCTACTGTCACCCAGAGTGATGCCTCAATACAAACAGA
The DNA here is from genome assembly GCF_019279795.1 of Protopterus annectens. Taxonomy (NCBI): domain Eukaryota; kingdom Metazoa; phylum Chordata; order Ceratodontiformes; family Protopteridae; genus Protopterus; species Protopterus annectens. The sequence continues at coordinate 347,279,015 of NC_056743.1, forward strand.
AAATGATTGACTTTAACAACTGGCTTAGTTTCTGATGTCATTCCAAGGGGATCCAGTAACTGACCACCTGGGATAACATGATTGACAAACCACATTGATTTGCCAGACATGGCCTGCATCTGTCTCCCTTGGGCTTCAGGCTCCTGGCAAAGGCTCTTGAATCCCTTGCAGTGCCTTTTTAGGAAATGCCACGAGGTCAAAACTACAAACATGAAAATGTCATCAAAACAAATTGAAGGTCATGCTGCTAAAATGCTAGGAGTCTAAACATGAAACTGCAGCCATTAAAATGCATTCTTAACCCTGGAAGATGCTGACATTTTTGCAGACAAAGAAACCCAGATCAAAGTTGTGGAGAGCACCCCAGCCATACCAGGTTACTCATCCTATCATACATTTAAACCCCACAGTGTGGGCCGAAAAGCAAAAGGAGGTAGAGTTGCAATAGATATAAAAGACATGCAGACCTCCAGACTGGCCAAACAGTAGGATGCACAAGAGACACTCCAGGTGCAATTAACAATTGACTAGACCCCTATTCGAATCATAGCTAGCTATAGGCCCCCAACTTTGACTTAAGATGCCCACTCCACTTATCTGGACCTCTTCGATTCTATTAAGATTCAACCCTTTACCCTGATCCTGGGTGACTTAACTATCCAACCATAGACTGGAAGAAATACTCATGCCAAAACACACATTTATTTATTTCCAGTTTGATGATTGTGGAGGTCTTCTAGGCTCAGGGAGCCAGTTTTCAGTGGAGGCCTGGGGAGAAAAGCTCCACATTACATAGTACAAATAAGCAAAGTATAATAGAAAAGTTGCAAAACACACATTACATTTCAAATTAGAGATAAGTTGTTGCTCTTTGCTTACATAGCATGTAAAATTGTATGATGGCAGTAATGAGAATCATTCCCAGAAAGGGCGGAATAAAAGGCGGAAAGTAAACTATTTACAATACATACATTCAAGATATTGATGTTAGATTACATTATATTCAGAATGAGGCAGTTGTTCAGGAAATCAGTATGGAGTAGAGTTACCAGTAAGTTAGTTGGGGAGAATGCAATTGCATTTCCCATTAGAGGAGAGGTAGGAATGGAGACGAGTTTTAAAGTGTTCAAAGTTTTCAGAAGTTCTTAGAGAAGGACGGAGAGAGTTCCATTTTTTGGCTAAGGAAAGGATAGGAGAAGCTGACCGGTGGGACGGTTCAGTTTGTGGACAGTGGTTAGATTTTAGTGGGCAGCTCTTAAGAGTCCTGTGTGGGGTGTATGATTGTAAGATGTTAGTTAGTGCCAGGCATTTAGTTGGTTTAAATATTAGCTTGTGGGCTGTAGTGAGTTGGAGGTAGTCAAGGTAGTTGGGGAGTTCTAGCCAATTTAGCAGGTGGAGGGCAGTACAGTTGTGGGAGGAGTATTTGGATTTGGTCGCACATTTTGAAATTTTGTTATAACAGATTTCCAGTTTAGAAGAGATAGAGGAAGATAGGTTGGTTAGTAGGGGAGCACCGTACAATAGTGATGGTAGTAAATAGGTAGTGGCGTTTGTCTTGTAGAAGTAGAGAGAAAGAGGAGGTTTCTGTACAGCATGCCAGATTTTTGATGTGTTTTCTTAATATTTTGCTGAATATGGGTATCAAAATTTTAGGTGTTCATCTATAGTTACCCCAAGAAGTTTAGCAAAGGGAATGACTTCTATGGTGGAGTTGGCATGGCTGATAATTTGGAAAGAGTTTTTATCAAGATGGATAGATTTTGAGATAGAGAATAGTAGAATTTTGGATTTGTTGACATTTAGAGAGAGGTGGTTTTGAAGCATCCAGTTCTCAGTGGTTGAGAAGGCAGTTTGTGCTTTTGTCTGGAGCTCGGGGAGGTTAAAGGTGGAGCAGACTAAAGCAGAGTCATCTGCATATTGTATGATCTTAGTGTTAGAAATGGCTGCATGGAAGTCATTGATAAAGATATTAAACAGTATTGGACCGAGTATGGATCCCTGGGGTTCCATCTGAGGCAATTTTTAGAAAGAGTGAGGGGATAGTGTCAGGGGCATTGGAGCATGGCTTTAGTTTAGTGAGAAGTTTTTTATGTATGAGGTAGAGATGGGTTGGGCATGAAATATGGGAATAGGATTAGGGATGGAAGGTTGGCTAGAGGCTGGGGAAGAGGGGTTGAGTTGAGGGGAGGGGTCGTAGTTTGGGAAGGTCTTGGTGAGTTCTGCTAAAGTGTTGGTAAAAAAGAGCGTCTATTTCTGGGTCGGATTTACTGGTGTCAGGGCAAGGATTGTTTTTGGTACCTGGGTTGAGAAAAGAATTGATGGAGTTCCAGAATTGTCTGGGAATTTTGGAGTTGTTAGACTGGAGTTTAATATAGTATGATTTTTTTTGTCTTTGATCATTTGTTTTTTTAGCTAGGTTGCGGAGTTGTTTATATTTAAGAAGGGTGTCAGGTTGCTTATTGTGATAGTAAAGTTTCCAGGTCTTGTCTCTTTGTTGCACAAGTCTTTTAGTATCTTTAGTTAGCCATGGGGCGGAGTTGGCCTTTATTCTTTTTGTTCTTGGTGGGGCTTGGGAGTTCAGGATATTTAAGAAAGTTGAGTTGAACAATTCTACAGCGTTGTCTAGAGGAAGAGTTTTTAGATTGTTCCAGTTTGTTTGTTTGAGAGAATTAGAGAAAGTTGTGGGGTTGAAGTTTGTAAGGTTTCGTGTGTGGATATATTAGTGTAGGTGAGGAATGGAGGGAGTTGCTCAACGGATGAAAGCTGGCAGGTGGTCACTAATGGAGTCTGGTAAGATGCCTGTGTTTGAGAGTTTATTTGGGTGGGTGACTAGGATCGGGTCAAGAGTGGAGCCTTGGGGGGGTTGTTCTTATTGGGTCTAGTAATGGAGTTGATTAGTTGAGTGAATTTGAATAGATTGATAGATATGGGGGGATTACAGTTATTAATTTTGTCCCAGTCTATGTTCACGTCCCCTAGTATGTAGGTCTCAAGCTTAATATTAGTTGAGGCCCACAGAAGAATTTCTTCAAGTGCTGTGGCATTGTTTCCTGGAAGGATATAGAGGGCCATGATGCAAATGCTTTTATAGTTATTCATTTTTAGTAGACCTATGACAAGTTCTGCGTTGTTGAACTGAGCAATGAGGTTTTAGTAGGGAGTAATGGAGAATAGGCTAGAGTAAACTAAGGCTACTCCACCTTTTAGGTGGTCGTATCGGAGGGCTTGAAACCCAAAGGATAGGATTTCAAAGTCAGAGATGTGGGGTTTTAGCCATGTCTCAGAGATAGCTACTATGTCTGGTAGGTTATGGTATAGCCAGGCATGAAAGTGGACTGTTTTGTTTTTTAGACTCTGGGCATTAATGGTGAGTAGCTTGAGATATTTATGGTTGGTTATATTGCTTGTGTCTGGGGGAGAAGGATTAGTGATAGTATTAGGTCCAGGGCTGGGGTGTATATCTCCTACTAAGCATAGGCAGTCAAAGAAGGATGGAAGCAGGAGATAGGGTTTGCTCTTTGAGTTTTGTGGTAAATGTAGTGTTAGTTTAGGTATATGATGTTTTATATTAGTTTAGATATATGATGTTTTATTGAAGAGGGTATAATTTTTAGTCTGAAGTAGTGGAGTGGGTTGGGTTGAATTAAAGAGGAGGATATAGTGTGGAAGTAAGATTTGGTAGGGTGAGGATGGGGTTTGGGAATGGGGGTGTGGGACAGGAAGGAGGGGCAGTTGGCAGGTGGAGTAGGAGGTAGCATGGAATAAAGGAATTATATGCCAAAGATTACTTGATTTCGTCAACGCAAATGCCTTGGAGCAGTTGGTCGACACTCCCACAAGAGGTGAAAATATCTTGAACTTGGTATTAACCAACATGAGTAACCACTGCAGCATCCCTACAGTGTCATCATCCCTGGTAAGATCGGACCATAAAGCAGACACTTTTGAAGTCACCATCTCCCCGAACACATCCCAGCTAAGGTCAAACAAAAAAACTTCCCCAAAGTGGATTACAACCTCCTGAGGGAAAGTATAAACAGCCCCCTCCTCCTCCATACGAACTGGCACATATGTCCAAACCTACACCAAAGTACTATATATGCATTTATATAGCTCCATGAAATCAGAAATACCTGACAGGATGAAATCATCCTCCTCAAGGAAGAGTAAACCAGTCTGGTGGACATCTGCAATAAACTCTACAATAAAAGAAACAATTCCCGTCCAGGATCAGGAAGGAGCAGGTGCCTAATTGGAAGCACTCTCTCCTTAGCTTGAACCAATAAATAAGAGCACTACTGAAATCCTGCAAAGCAAACAGAGACAAAACTGGCCACATCTACTAAAGACAATCATAAGGCCTTTTTCACATATGTTTGCAATCTCAAAGGAATCACCCAGATCTGCTCAGAACTGGTGGCCAAGGACACTTCATACACAAATGCTGTAGATATAGCCAACTTGCCGGCTGACAAGTTCAGTGAAAATGTCACCCCCTCTGTCCCCCTCATCAATAAATCAAGACATCCCTATGACCTGCCCCCCTCCCCTTATCTCTAGGGAGCAAGTCATCACTGCCCTCTGAAAGGCAAATAATACAGCCTCCATGGGACCCGATAACATCTCAGGCTGCATCCTACATGAACTCGGGTAGGAACTTGCAGCAATATTAGTCACCCTTCTCAACCAAAGCCTGAGTACCGGCTTCATACAAGTTGAGTAGAGGACAGCCACTGTCATCCTTTTGAACAAAAGGTAGTGTTCACTGATCCAAGAAATTATAGACCCATCAGCCTAACTAGCCTGATCTGCAAGGCCATGGAGCAGATCATCATGGACCTCATTAACAAGACATTGGCAAACTCCAAACATTCGATCCCACACAGTCTGTTGTCATCAAGGGGAGGTCATGCCTGCTAAATCTGGTCGATGTTGCCTGATGGGTAGCAAACTGGCTCACTGATAGAACCCACCTAGTCAAAATAGGGAAGCCTCCTCAAGCTGTAGACTGAAAATGAGTGGTGTACTCCAGGGATTGGTCTTGGGGCCTCTGCTGTTTGGGATATACTTTTTCTGAGATGCAGGCCAAAACCAGTGGGCTATGGCTGACCAAGTTTGCAGATGACTGCAAACTAGGTGCTGTCATCAATTCTGCTAGTGATATGGACATCTTCCAAGAGGGTCTCACCCAAACAAATGACTGGTGCCAGAAACATGGTCTCAAATTGAATTCCAAAAAATGCATCATCATCCCCTTTAGGAAAAGTGACATCCCCATAATCATCACATCAAGAATAAGGTCCTAAGCATGCAGTCAGTCATGAAGGACTTTGGCACCCAAGGTTGATAGTAAACTGACTTTTCACTACCATATTGCCTTCATTGTATGGAATGCTTTCTACATGGCCCACCTTATTAGTAAGGATATCTTACCCAGGGACAAGGTGGTCATAACATTCCTGTATTCTTCCCTTATAAAGGCCCATTAAGTACAATGTCCATTTTGGCCTGTACCTCACAAAGTACATGCATCAGCTGGAGAGACCACAGAGGTTCCTCACCAGGAGAATCCAAGGCCTCAAACATCTACCCTACATGGATAAGCTAAAGGCCCTGTCCCTCTACTCAAGTCTCCTACAGACTCCTCAAAGATGACCTCTGACATACTAAGCAATGTCAAACTCTGCCTTGATGGGACTGCTGCATATCCACAAGTCAAGCTCCAGTCAACTAACCTGCATGCGTGGCCTCAACCTGGTCTGTGACATCAATACGACGTTGGCAGGAGAGCTTTGTGTCCCAGAGACACCCCTTTTGTGGGATAGACTCCCTCTCCATATCAAGCAGAGTACCTCTAACCCATTTTAAGCACAACCTGGATAACTGTATGGGGAACAGAAAATACACCCCTGGAATTCCAGCCGTGTCCCTGCTGGACAGTGGCATCAGTTACTGATTGTTAACATGGTCTAAATTCGTGGCTAGGTTTGTAAGGGCCTTAAGGCTAATAACCTGGTAACTTCCTATTATCCTGTGATCCTACAGAGGGATAAGTAAGCTCCGTCTGGTGACTCAAAAAAGGGGAGGGGCAAATATTAGACTGACGTAATCAGTTGTATTTCCTGGATGTTAACCCAGGAGCCACAGCTGTAAGCATCACCAAGCAAAGAACAAATTTCCAGCAGGCTGTGTGTTTTATTGACCTTCTGCAGTCTATTTCTTTCATTGATCTTAATATGTCTAGCTATTGTTATTAAATCAAGCAAGTCTTCTCAACTCATTTTCTTCTAAACTGAAGTCATTTTTTGTTCTCTATTTCCTGCAGCATTCTATAGAAAGTTCTATAGCATCTTCCTGTGGCACCTTCTCTTCAATTTCATCTCATGCCATCCATTGCTCTGTCATATGGGAACGCACTGGCCTATCACTTTTCAACATTCACTATGTCAGAGTTTCCACAATTTCCTGTTTTTGCCCCTGCTGTCCAGCTTCAAGTGAATGTTTGTACTGGTTTCCTGTGAAAGTCTCCAAAATTATCTTCATATGGCAACTGACCCGTTGCTTCCCATTTTACTGGTTTCTCCTTAATTTGGATGTGCATTGCTCTATCTTGCTGTGGTGTTTTTTGAATTAGAGTTTCTACACTAAATCCTTCACTTCACAGATACTCCATAACCTCACTTTCGATTTCTTTAACTTCTCCATTACTGATCTCCTTTTTTACTTTTCCTCTTTATTTTCTTACATTGTAAAGTTTTCCATGTCTGGATTCATGTGCCTGTATTTCTCTTCAAATATATTTGGTGCTGCCCTTTATTGATTAAGTTTGCTTTCTCCTTTGCATAAATATTACACCATATTAAATCTTTTTTTCTTTCCCATGTCCATATTTCTTCAGATGTTTCCTGATCTTCCTGTTTCTCCTTACTTTGGGTACTCATTCCATCATGGTGTGATGCAACTTATATTAGACCTTCTACACCAAATCCTTTCCTTCACAGACATTCCAGGACTTCAATTTCTATTTTTAACTTCTGCTTTACTAAACATCTTTTCTACATTCTCTCTTTGTGATATTTTTTATTGTGAAATTTTCCATATCTGGATGCCTTTGCCTGTATTTCTCTTTGAATATCTTTTTGTATTGATTAATTTGGCTTTTGACTTTGCATAGACATTGCACCATATCCAATCTCTCTCTTTCCCATGTCAATATTTCATTTTTATAATTTTCAAAAATGTCTAGGTTTTGTTGTTTATATTTTCACACGTCCTCAGATGCTTCTTTTTCCAAACAGATCAAAGTTTCTTGGTCTATATAATGTTTAGCATAAATCTGTTGTATTAATGAACACAAATTTTGAGTAGGGAGCATACATGTGACATACAATGTCCTTACTCCAATCTAATGCTTTGGCATACTAGCCAGACAACGAGCTATCCTTGGCAGGGGATCCCCAGTGTAATGAATACTGTAACTGTGAAAGGAAGGAAAAGCACATTTTATCTTGCCCCCCCCCCAAATCACCACTTGGCTTATTTTTTTTTTTTTTTCTGCTTATGAAACCCTGTGTGAGACTGAGCTGAATTGATTTGGTACATAGGAAACAAATATTTTTATAACCTGTCCAGAGATGAATCTAGATTGCTTCCCATCTTAAAAACAAGACAGACATTCATATTATTAAATCAGACAGAGGTAGGGGGTGGGGGGTCATGTTTATGGAACACCAGTACTATGTTGGAAAAATGACTGAAATGTTAATATAAACTTTAGGTACCAATCTGCGTCACTTAAAGTAAACATTGTATGCAGGTGCATTGACACATTGTTACAACCTGCTGTTGAAATAATTTTATTTCACTCAAGTTATTTATATTCTTACAAATTGACCAGCTTGTTATTACAGGGACTTTTGGCATTCCCAAGGTCCATACATGCCTCGGAGACCCACTGCTTCAGAAAAGTTTAAAACTGAGATGCAAGCTAAGTACATTGATCACATGTTAAAGCAGTGCTTTGATGAAATGTTTTGAAAGACTCTTGGCATTTCTTAAAAGTCATGAGCCAAATTAGATTTGCAAAGGATTTTTTTTATTTACAATGAATCTAACTGACCTGTTTTCTTGTATTTCATACTCTGTTGGAGTCAGTTGGTTTAATGATGTCTTGATGGAGAGCAACTGTTTCATCTACCATGATGGAAGAATCTTAACAGAACTTTTGGAACTCATACTTGAAAGCATCTGTTTTTTCAGGGTGACTTCTTCAGTCAGAGAACTGGTATTGCTAATGGGGGCAAGCTGCTCCCCAGCTTATGCCAACATGGTGATGTATGTATAAGGAAACATGGTATACTTTTGTAAGTGGGTGGTTTCAGCTTGTACCGATATACATGTGCTTTTTAGAGGATATATTCATGATACTGACAGGTGGGGCAGAATATTTAAGTTTCCTGAATTTTTGAACTCTACATCAGAATTTTAAAAATGTACACACTGGCCTTCTATGTTTTAATTGCCTTGAAGTGTCCATCTACAAAATCTTACATTACTGACTCCAAACAAATCCATGCATCAGAAGGCACCATTTTCCAACTCTTATTTGGATTATTAAAGTTACCATCCATTCAAACAAAATGCAAGGATAGTGAAGGGACAAATGGTGCATATGTCACAAATGGCTTCCATTGAAATGTGTTTCCAGCAGAAGTTACATACATTAAAAAAAGGTCTTTGAATGAGGGTATCCACTTAAGAATTACTGAACTGCAAATTTTAGAGAGGAGAAATGGTAAATTTAAACCAATTATTACTAGACGGTTGGTGAATAATCAAACTATAATTAAGGACAGAAATCCAAATAAGGATGATAAAAATTCATCAGAACTTTTGTGCCACCTTCCTCTCAGCTGGCTTCCCCAGTTATAAATATCTTTGGAACTGTGCACAAACTGCAGACCCTAGGTTTACAAACAAAATCGGGACATTAAAAAAGGAAAAAATATAAAAAGTGTACTGAAATGCATCTCCCGCACTGAAACTAACAAAAACATGTTTAAATATACAGCCTGTGCAGAATGACTACTTATACTTGATGGGAATGATGTTCATGTGCACCCAATTTTGTAGTAAATTGTAAAGGAACGTTTTCCTGTGGAATCTTTAGAGTTGTTTACTATAAAAATGTGATCCTTGCAGTGCATTCTACATTGGAAAGACTGAACATGGTTTGGGAAATCACATTCAATCAACATGTTTGTATGCATTAAACACATGATGCAACACACGCTTTCTATTAGGCACACTATTACATGCCAGCATTTTCTGCAATTTAAATTTTTCACCTTGTAAAATATAGTAAAGCCCCTCAGGGATGGTAACTGGAAAACTCACATAGGGGCACATGCACTTTTCTGACAAACTAAACGCATCAGTTTCCATCAGTAGTAGCTGAGGGTTGCTATATTAAAACAAACTTATTTCTTATCATTAAAATGCATTTTGTATAAAAGTGCTTTTTACCAATGTGTTTTAGAATAACTGTGCTTTCATTCACCGTCTCTTTAAATTGAAATTAATTTGATAAATGTGATGTTTTTACTGGTTTTCAGTTCATTTTTGTAGTATTTGAATCATGCATCAAGTAGGTTTCATTCTGCAGTAGTCTAGGATTGGTTAGAGAACAGCACTAAATTAAAACTGTTTTCAACTGATTCTTCAGCTCCTAAAATATCACTGTTCTAATTGACAAATATTGTACATAATGGTTTGTGATGACTACCTTCTTAAATCAATTTTTATATTGTGTATTAATATTCCTTTGTTTTTAGTCTGTTCTTAAATTATTCTTTTTTTTCCAGTTGATATGTGTTCACATTCTGGACGGAGACTGAAATTGGTCCAATGGGATCAGTGCTCTATCCCAGTAAACAAATGCTATGCATGTATGTTTATTTATAAATACATTCATGCAAAACAAACAAACATGTTCTCACCTTGTAAATTACCTCTGTATGTATTTGCATTCGATTGGATAAAGTGAATATTTGAGAAATTACTTATTCTGATTTACTTCTAATATCAATACCATATGTATTTTCACTGAAGTAGTTTTAAATAAAACATTTCATTAAAAATTAACAACAAATTAAAAGTGTTGGGATGGGAGCATAGCTTTCTCCCTCCTTCACGGATTTAGTACTAGATTTGATAACATTTCATGTTCTTGCCAAAGGACCACCATTTGATAAAATTATTTTTATTTTACAAAATGTATGCTAATTACTTTTTTTTCTCTTTATTTGGAATGGTACCATTTCAACCAGGAATGACAGTAAAAGCACAGATGAGAGCCTCACACTGCAAAACAGGTGAAACCATAACTATTAACAGCAGCACCAATAAAGGCAGTCAATTAGAAATTAAACACATACTTTTAATGAAATGTTTGACAGCTTTCATCTTTAACAAATCCAGACTTCATCAGAACTCATGGTACCATTTCAGAAATTGATGAGTTTATTTGTATTAATAAGACTACTCTCAAGATTATCACATTTTTGGAAGTAACAATTGAATTAGATATACTTAACAAGGTCAGCTTACTGGCAGTGTACACTCTAAGAGATAAACAGAATATCAGAATCTCCTACAGATTCAGTTAGCCTGACAGCAAATATGAAATACTCCTGGATTAAAGCTTCCTATTGGAGCAACTTGCAAGTGTGCTTAACAAATGAACCACCATCTTCACTACAAAGATTGCTATCACAGCATGAACAATTGACTTCTACAGTTCTACTCCTTTAAGAAATAGTATCGCCTGATAGAGTACATATAGCTGGGTGCTATAGAAAAAACTACTAAAGCACACTTTCATAAAATAAAGTTCCAACAAGTAGAATATCAAAACATCAGACAAAAAAATTATAAATTCATCTGCAGAACATCTACAGATGTATTTTCTTCTAATCTGTGATATATTACTGGGTCACCTTACTCTGATCACCCTTTCTCCACTTGGGCTCCCTACACTCAACTACCCTACCCCCAAATTCCTTCCCATACCCATACAACTGAATACATTTCCCAAAACAACCACAACCAGTCACCACCCCACCAATATTCCACACCAGTTAATAATCAACAAGCATGTATCACCTAAACGCTAACATACACCACATAAACCAATGCATATCAAATCTATCTTACATCTAAACTTAAAATCTAGTTACACATCCCCATACTTACAGAAATGCATACTTTTAATAATGAGGAGAGAAGAAACTGTGTGCTAACTGCTCTCAGATTCTAAATAGCACATTCCAATAACTATGTCATCTTCCTACAACTCTCCATACCACCCCCACCAGTAACTCCACGCTTACATTAACATCACAATGTAGCTTATTCCCACACTCATACATTCAGTGCACCCATTTTCACATATTTCTATGCATGCCAATTAGAAAATCCCCTTGTTATTCCATCTTTCAGACAGAAATCATTCTACACCCCAATGCTACTGTGCTACCTAACCCACTTCTGTTAACTGAAGATACTCATCCTAACCCAGGACTAGAAAAAATCCCAAGCTCTAACCCAAACATCCTACCAACAAAGCAATTTAACCCATCTGAACAAACCAAAATAGAAGTAATCTCAAGCTTCTCAGTCTTAACATTCAAAGCTTAAACTAAATGACAGACCTCCACTTCTGGATAGCTCACTTTGCAGGTATTACTATAGTCACAAAAATGTGGCTTACACTCGGCATCCCAGATGGAACCATCCTCCCACAAGGTTATACCAAACACAGATGTGACAGAAAAAATGAAAAAAGGAAGTGAAGTTGCTATAATCTACTCCAACAACCATACAATATGACCCTTACGCTTAAAAATGCTCACCTTCAAAAACTAAAAAGTACTGCCATAACTACTCAAGTAACCAACAACAAATGTATTTGCATTACAGCACTTTATGTGCCCCCACAAAATGACAAGTCAACACTTGAATACTTGAATGCCTATTACCACGGGCATCCAGCTACATCACTCAGGAATCATACTTGGGGATGTAGATGTCAACAGGGTGAACTCCAACCTCAACACAGCTAATCAAATTAACCTTTTAAGATTTACACTTTTCATTACACCCCCAACCAGACTAAGCAAACCAGGTTCCAATGGTACCATTCTAGACTGGATACTAACCACCAACCCAGAAAAAATACTATCAGCAGGCAATCTGCCCAATATCCTCCACGATTACCATCTACCAGCACTCAATATCCCTACAACTACCTAGTTTGAAATGGTCAGGTATCTCAAAAAACTATCTTCCCCACTTCATAATTACCCTGAAAAGATTTCCATGGTGAAAACATAAACGCTACTATTAGACAATGCTTTTGAGTACTTTAACGCTCTTATCTCCATCTTAAATAGTCAAGTTCCAGCCAGAACAAAATACAAAATGTGTAAGAAACCAGCTCCATGGTTATTGGGGGGGGCCAGAACAAAATACAAAATGTGCAAGAAACCAGCTCCATGGTTATTGGGGGGGGGGGCAGAACAAAATACAAAATGTGCAAGAAACCAGCTCCATGGTTATTGGGGGGGGGCCAGAACAAAATACAAAATGTGCAAGAAACCAGCTCCATGGTTATTGAAATACAAAATGTGCAAGAAACCAGCTCCATGGTTATTGGGGGGGGGGCAACTTGTGGAAAGCCTGGAGCATTAACAAATTAGCAATACTCATCAAAAATACAGGGAACTTTACAAATCAGCAAAAAAATAAAAACAAGCTTAGACTGTACAATTCTTAATTGTTGCCCAAGTGTTATCAGTCGATAAAGGTAACTGCCCATATGAATTACCAAACTCTAGACCATTGCCATACAACTCCCTAGAGCCAAGATCCATGAAAGATGCATTCACTCTCAACTCCTTTCATACCAATTAGAAAATAACTTGCTCTGCCACACACAGGATGGTCTCCATCATTAGTCCATTGGCCTCTAAAACATTTGTCAATAACATGAATTCAGTATTCCACCCCTCTATTCTCATTCAATATGACGAGTCCACACTCATCTGCTCAGCCACAACTTTAGAAGAACTTCAAACCCCACTAAATAATCCTTCACAAACACAGAAATAAATGTTCAAAATTATAACTATTGCTAAAAGCAAAATAATAATAAAATGAAAACTATGAATACTGTTTTACCTTAACTAAATTAAAATCAGGCTCTCATTCACCACACTTTCAGATTTCCCCATTGAGATTGTCTCCATCACAAAATTACTTGGTATTACAATAGATGACAAACTACACATTTATCACATTCAGAACCCGATAAAACACCAAAAAAAAAAAAAAATAAAAAAAAAACTCAGTACACTGTAAAAAGACATTTCCTACCTCTCAGAACAAATGGGCAAAAGAGCCATTTTCTATATCCTGCGCAGACCTCTGTATGAGTAACCTATATTCACACACCGTCAAACTACACAACTATCCCACCTACAGCAATGTTATAACAAACTAACCAGGTTCACAGGTTAAACACACACCACTGCATCACCCTCCAAAACCAGTCATAGTTCAACCTTGCAAGCCAACTCAAATTCTCACAGCTAACAATAGTCCATAATATCCTCTACTGTCTCCAAAATTGTCTTGCCACACAAACTACTAGAATGGTACATACAACCACAATCCCTAAAGTTATAAAATCGCTGACCTTGTCAATTTTGTTTACTTATATATGTAAATACACTTGTTGAGGGAAATGTTCTAATGATGAAAATTCAGTAATTTCCTATCCACAAGTTCTCAGACTACTGCATATCTTATTTATTTTCAATTTCATTGTAGTAATGCATGTTCAAGAACTATTACTCAAGCATTTTGTTGCAACCTGTAGCCTTTCTCCCCTGGCCTCAGCTGAAAATCAGGGTTTTCTCAACCCAGTAGTGCTTTCCTGCAAAACAAAATGAGATAATAAAATAACTGAACTTTCAGATTTTATTTAAGAGAATATTCATGAACAATTTATATTGTACAAGTAAAGACCCAGGTATCATGAAAAGAAATGTTTGTGCTCAATTTATTAGAACTTTAAGACTTATTTCTAAGAAAGAAACTAATGAATTGCTTGTATTAATTTATTTGCAGAAAGTGGCTGAAGGAGCAGTTTTTAAATAAAGCACCTGAAGAAATGTTATATGAGAGAGATCCTCCCACTATCTTATTGAAGAGAATTGTTAAAGACAGTAACAAACTATGTACAAGGACTACTTTACTTCAGAATTAGAAATTTATACAAGGTAATACTGATTCTAGGCAATACTAACTTACATAGGACAACTTCTCATTTTTTCTTACAAAAGATTTCACTTAAGACTAACAGATGGATTCTGCTTGCTGTCCTTTCCTAAATACTACAAAATCCAAAGGGATTGTGTCGTATGTGCAGGTTCATTCTTAATTTTAACAAGAATCAGTGAGATTATCAATGCTTCTGCACATTTTGATTCAAGACTCATGTAGCAGAGTGTATCTAACATTTTGTTTCGTTACTCTTGTTATGTAGGTAGGACCACAAGGAAACTTTTAAAAGCATGAATGAGCATTATTATAAAATCAAACCTAAAAATGTAAAGAATGGTTTATATAATCACACAGCCACATATAATTTATGGAATATTTTGTTTATATATTTTAGAGCAAATACCTCAATTTAAGAGGAGTTGATTACTAAAAAGAGGACTGAATCAAAAGAAAATTTAGGGCAGTCATGGTTATAATTATATAAGAAGATCATACTGAATGATATGTATATAAAATGCATTTAAGAGAAATCTCTTAGGAATATATTTATTTTATTATTTATTTATTTATTTTACATTTGTTGACCGGGCTAGTCTAGCTGGATATATGTCCATTTTCAGTGGACGACCGGGGAGAAAAGCTCCAATGGTTAAAACAAGATTAGAAAATACAAATACATAACAAATAAAAGCATTAAGCATACAAGATATGAAGATTTTAATAAAAGTATTACACATGTAGGAGTAAAAAATCCATAACAAGATCATAAATCATGATATATGTAAATGCTTTATATATATTTTATTAAGAATATATTAAAAGTAAATTAAAATAATTAATTTTAGTAGCTGTAATATTTAGTCATGTATTATGGGATTAGATGCATGATTTATACATTTCATTATCTAAGATGGCAGTTTGATATAATCTGTTTTATAATCTGATGGAAGTCTTTATGTTTAATATGAAAATAACGAGTAATAAATGCTAGATTTTGTTATACACCAAGTGTTCTACTGATTCTCTATATTTTGGAGTTTGTAAGGTTTACTTCTCGCATTGTCTTGCTTGTATTAGTGGAACAGGCAGACTCTTCCAATGCATTTGTGATACAGAAGGTTCTGAAAGTGCAAGTCTTTGCTGTGTGTATTTCATTGGGTGGATGAATTTAAGTGCAAAATGATGCCGGACTTTGAACTAGCTGCTTTAAAGAGTATTCAGATAAATATTTCATTCACTCTCAATAAGGGTGGTTATTTCCACTATACTCAGAACATCTGACATAAGGTGCATCATTTGGGATTGTCTAGTTTGGAACTGATGCCAGTTTTCAGACTGTGGTGAAGATGTTAGCAACCCTTTACCTGTGTTAAATGTATCTTCGGTATTCTTGGATTGAAGGACTAAGGTGTTAAGGCCACGACTTATGAAAAGCACAACACTCCAAAATCTTTTTTTTTTGGCCTGATTTATGGAACATGCATGATTTATTCTCCTGTTCTTTCCCTCACACAATTTGACTGAGGCTTGGTATTCTGGGCTGAGGAACCCAACTGAAGATGGTATTTAAGATTTGTCTTCTACAATGGCTCTTTTTGTTATAAGGCAAAATAGGGTATCTGATTTATATCCCTGAATAGCTGCTGCTAAGATACATTCTCCAAGCAAAAGAAGTGCAGATGTGCAAAGGGAATTACATTTAGAACAAGTGATGGAAAAACATCAACCAAAATCTGTTCTGGACCTTTAAAAGGTTATTGGCTGTCATGTGAAAATGTGATTATTCAGTGTGACTCTGTCTTTGTGGAGATGTGCATTAACGCATTTGGATTTAGTGGTGCCATTTTCCTTTTGATTTATTTCAATGTGCATTGGATCTTGGCTATTAAGTTTAAACTCAATTTTGGGTGATTTTTTTTATACTAGTAAAAGTTAAATTAATGAAAAAACAAAGATTTGAGCTCTGTAAAAGTAAGCTGGTTAACTGATTTTTTTGATGGGTCTGAAGAAGATTTTGTAAAAGCCCTGTTTAGAAAATGATCATAATAAACAAAGCCTGTTATAATGACGAAAGGCTGATATGAATTAAGTAGAACATAAGAATAAAAGACACTGCACTGCGATAGGAAATGTTGGGTCTGTTTATCGCAGATATTTTCTCTTTCATTGCAAGCAAAATACTTACCCCCTTGATTTTTTAAGGTAAATTGATTTGTAAGGGAATGACAGTGATCGAGACAGTCTAGAACTCGTATTCAAATCAAGAAATAGGAACAGACAATCAAGAACTCGTATTTAAATAAAGAAATAGGAACAGACAGTCATGAACTCATATTTAAATAAAGAAATAGGAACAGCACCGACAGGATTCCTTCAAATTGTGGCCCATTATAGCCAACAATGCGAAATCAGATATCCCCTAGCTAACCACTCAGTAGCCACACTTAAAGCAAACATCACTAACTTGTATTAAAATTTAGTGACTTCTGAATATCTGTAAGAGTGTTCAACTATCAACTAAAGTATTTTTGGAGAAAACCAAAGTTCTTCACCTTTTTCTTCTGGTGAACATATTTTACTACTAAGGGGTAACTAAGGGTCTTTGAGTTTAGCTCAGAGTCTCTAGCTATCCCTTAGGTTCATAGGTAGGTACTAGGCTATTAGCCCTAGGGCCTATATAAGCCTAGCCAAAAAGGTACCCTGGCTTTCGCCACCCAAGAAAATTATAATATTATTATAAGAAGAAGAAGAAGAAGAAAATTATGTCCCTTCAGGACATCAATGTAAAATAAGTGTTCAAAACTCATGTTTATTCGGATTCACTTCATAATCTCAAAATACTGAAATCTTGAATTTCAGTATCTCGAAACCATGAAGTTGAAAATCCATAAACTCGAAACCCCAGAAGCGCAAAATTTAAAATCGCGACTTCTACACTAAACATACTGCAGACACAAACATACACTTCCCTTCACATACACAAACACCTACCCTACATACAAGCATGGGGGCAAGCCCCCCTTCACCCCCACAGCCCCCTACTTAAATATACTAACTCCGAGCTCACACTACACAGACAAACACACAGAAACACCAGCACACAAGCTACATTCCCCTTGCACAAACATATCACATTAACAAAACACACAGACACACACTAAAGCCCCTACCAAAAAGTACAGTTTTGTACCTACCATAAATGTAGATGTTCGAGGATCCACATTGCTGCAGTCCTAACTATCGGGGTTGTCCGCTGTCCAGTCGGCCCGAATACCAAAGTATAAGGCTGACGTCGGTCAGGGCGCATTAGACTGACGTCAGTACGTCAGGGTACTAATGCGCATGACCGACGTCATATCCTCAGTCTTTTCTTGCCCCAGATGTCAGAAGACCCTAAAAAGACAAGGCCCAATATACCTGCACCAAAAATATGTACAATATATACAAAAATATCAGCATATAACCTCACCTACACAACCACCCCTAAACACAGAGGGAAGGAGGGAGGGTAATTGACTGCAGCAATGTGGATCCTCGAACATCTACATTTATGGTAGGTACAAAACTGTACTATGTTCTTCATTCCACATTGCTGCAGTCCTAACTATTGGGTAGAATCCCAAAGCAGAGGTAAGGGAGGCTGGCAAATCATAAAGAAGCAGGAGCTGACAACATGCCTTGCAAAATAGCTGTGGCAAAACCAGCCCTAGACTTAGAGTAGAGAGGAAGGTGATAATGCTTAGAGAAAGTATGCACTGAACTCCAAGTAGCTGCCTCCAAAATATCCTTAGTTGCCATCCCCCTTAGAAATGCTGTTGAAGTGGCAGTAGCCCTAGTAGAATGAGGCCTAATCCCAGCTGGAATCTCCTTGCCATGATGGGAATAACAAAATGCAATGCAAAACCCAATCCACCTAGAAATAGTTTGTTTTGACACAGGCTTGCCCTGAACTCAAAGCAAAAGAAACAAACAACTGCTGAGACTGCCTAAAATCCTTAGTCCTGCTTAAATAATAACGCAATTGCCTGTGTACATCTAAAGTGTGCAAAATCTTTTCCCTTTATTTTGGGGGTCTGCATAAAAGTAGGCAAATGAATAGTTTGGTTTAAAGCCACACTAGAAACCACCTTAGGCATAAAGGAAGGATTAGTACGTAATGATACCCTATCCTTATGGAAAATCAAAAGGGCTCTACTGCCATAAGGGCCTGCAACTCAGACACCCTTCTTGCAGAAGTAATAGCCAACAGAAAAGCAGTCTTCCATGACAAGTATTTCAATTCAGCAGTAGCTGCACCCTCAAAAGGTTGTAGAGTAAGTTTTCCAACACAAAATTGAGATCCCAAGCAGGAGTAGGAGCTCTACGGGGGTCTTATATTCTTTGCCCCTCTAAGAAACTGCTTGAACAAAGGATGCGAAAACAATGGTGGGTCACAATCATAGTGAGCTGAAATTGCTGCAGCATGAATCTTAATGGAAGAGAAGGACAAACCTTTGTCCAATAACTCAGTAAGATATTGAAGAGCCACACTCAAATTAGGCTCAGAAATCTCCAAATTCTTTGCTGTACTCCAAAATAAAAATCTCTTCCATTTTTCTGCGTACACCTTCCTTGTACTAGGTCTTCTGGCTTCCATAATCACATTTAAAACTTGTTGAGGAAGTTGAGACCTGCTGTGTTTCAGAACAGAATATGCCAGGCTGTTAGATGAAGAGAGTGGAGCTTGACATTGAGCAGATGACCGTCCTTCTGAGATAACAGATGTGGAATCAAAGGTAAAGGCCATGGAGGCTTCCTTACCAGACTCCTTAGTAGTGGGTACCAGTGTTGCCGAGGCCAATCTGGAGCTATTAAAATCATCCTTGGCTTGTCTTGTCTGACCTTTAAGAGCACCTTTGGAAGAAGAGGCAGAAGTGGAAAGGCATACACATGAAGATTTTTCCAACTGAAAGAAAGAGCATCCACTTTCCAAGCTGTGTGATGAAACCCCTTTGTGCAAAACTTTGGCAGCTGGTGGTTTAGTGGAGAAGCGAACAGATCTATGTCTGGAGTTCCCCATGACACTGTCAATTTCTGAAATACATGAAGATCCAGTTTCCACTCGTGGGGATCCATGATTTGTCTGCTTAACACATCTGCTAAGGAGTTCTGTGCTCCCGGCAGAAACCTTGCCTGAAGAGTTAGTTGCAAGCTGAGCGCAGTCTCCCATAAAATCATTGCTTGCCTGCATAGAGGATAAGAATGTGTTCCCCTTGTTTGTTGATGTACCACATGACAGTTGTGTTGTCTGTTAGAATCAACACCTGCCCTGGAAGAAGTAACTCCTTGAAAGCCATTAATGCAAACTGGACTGCTAACATCTCCTTCATGTTGATATGTAGATGCTGTAGTCTGGCAGGCCACTTGTCTTGTATCCACTTTCCATTTAGATGAGCTCCCCAAGCAATGTCCGAGGCATCTGTCGTTAAAATCTGACTCGCCTCTGGCCGGGTCACAGAGAGTCCCTTGTTTAGGTGACATTCCTGAGCCCACCACAAAAATTCTTTTTGAAGGCAAGGTATTATTTGAATGACAGTGTCCAAATCCTGGCAGTGCTGTGTCCATACATTTTGAGATACCATTGCAGCTTCCTCATATGCAGTTTGGCATTGGGAAGCACCAGAATACAAGATGCCATGAACCCTAATGCTTGAAGGACTGTCCTTGCAGTCAGCACGGACTGATGAGATAGTTGATGGAAGTAAAGGGATAGACTCTTTTGTTTGTCCGGGGTTAAAAAGGCCATCTGGGCTGCTGTATTCAGTCTCACACCCAGAAAGCACATGTCTTGAGAGGGTACTAGACTGGACTTTATTTCGCTCACAGAATACCCTAGGCATCTTAGCACTGCTATAACATATTCCAGATGCTGTAGAAGGTCTTCCTTTTCTTGAGCCAGAATCAGGCAATCGTCCAAGTAAGGATAGATTTGAATTCCTTGTAGCCTGAAGTAAGCTATCACTGGAGCCAGAACCTTTGTGAATACTCTGGGCGCAGTAGATAAGCCAAAGGGCAATGCAGAGAACTGATAATGAGAATTTCCAGCTCGAAAACGCAGATACTTCCTGCAACTTAGTCTTATAGGCACATGAAGGTAAGCTTCCTTGAGATCTAAAGTTACCATCCAGTGATCTTTGCCCAGCAGAGGTAAAAGCTGTTGTAACGTCAACATCTTGAACTTTGGAATGTCCAGATAAGTGTTGAGGATAGATAAATCCAAAATTGGTCTCCACGTGTTCCCCTTCTTTGGTACTAGGAACAGGCGAGAATAAAATCCTAGGCCCCTTTCTGATACAGGGACTGGCTGAATGGCCCCTATTTGGAGTAACAGAGAAATTTGCTTGTGAGCCTCTGTCCTTTGTGGAGGAGGAACGTCTGGCATGCCTTTGAAAGGGGCCAATGTATGGAAATAAAACCTGTAACCGTGGTGATTGATATCCAACACCCATCTGTCTTGAGTAATTAAATCCCAATTTTCTTTGAAAAGAGACAGTCTTCCTCCCAAAGGAGCTGCCAGACGAGAATCTACTGGCAGCTGAAAAGGCAGGTCATTGGGTCTGTTTACGAAAGGACTGACCCCTGCCCTCACCAGAAGTCTGAGCAGGTGAACTCCTGTTCTAGGCCTAAAAGAACCTTGAGCTCTGCCCTACCACGTCTAGACCTACCCCTAGACTGGGAATCATAAGCAGGATATGTCCATCCCTTAGTAGGCCAATTTCTACTAAACTTCGTGGCTGCACCTGCAAAAATCTTTAACAGTTTGCATAGACTTAGCTTTGTCCTCCATTTTCTTTAAAACTGCTTCCACAGGTGAACCAAACAACACATCAGACTGTAAAGGAGCATCCAAAATCCTTGTCTTAACATGCTCAGCTAAATTCTGATCCCTCAACCAGGCATGCCTGCGAAGAACAGAACTAGTGGCAGCCACCCTCGAGGAGGCCTGTACAGCATCAAAACCACATTGCAAAGAATGCTTACCCACTTGTTCAGACACATGAACTAAATCCAGCAACTCTTTACACTCAATACCTTCCGCCAAAGCATCCACCTTAGATTTCAATTGTGAAAGGAGATAATTTTGATATTTTAGCATGTGAAACTGACAATTCAACGCCCTCATGGCTAAAGTGGAAGAAGTATACACTTTCTTTCCCCATCTATCCAAAGCCCTTGCCTCTTTATCAGTGGGAACAGGGTTTTTAACAACAGAGGCCTTAACACCTTTAGGTCCCTGAGAAACAGTTTCGGTCTGCCCTAGGACTCTTAAAAAGATACTTATGAGCTTCAGGCACCCTATAGTACTTATCAGGTTTAACAGGAGCAGGAGGCAAAGAATCAGGATTCAGGGAAGCCTCTGCAAAAACATCTTCCACCACATTCAACACAGGAGGTATAGCTAAGGGCCTATGCTGGGGTAAAACAAGAATTCCCTAAGCCTTTTCCTGGAATCAGAGTAATCCTGGCCTTCCCATTTAAAGTGTTCCCTCATGGAATGCAGAGTCTCTGAAAATGAGAAATCCTCAGGAGGAGAAGCTGTAGGAGTGGAATCATCCACATCAGAATCAGAATAAGGAGGATACTCTTGCAAATCTTCCAGAAGACTCAGAAGCCTCTGAACACTGTTCAAAACTCTCAAACTCAGGTTCCACCCTAGGCCTCTTATCAGGGGCATAGAACCTCTAATCATAGTAATCAAATCTTCTGCCATTTTAAGCATATGTTTCTTAGGCACAGAACCTGAAGTGCTAGGAGAAGCCCCCACTGAAGCTAAACTTGGCCTACCTCTCAAAGAAGTTTTGGAAACAGAAGGAGAGGCTCTAACTACCTTGGGAAGAGAGGGAAGAACAGTTACCTGAGAAGCCCCTTCAGCCTGGCCTACCTCCTGAGAAGGCACATCCTGTAACAGTAAAGTCTCTGCCTGAGACTCCAAAGAAACTCCTGGCAAAACCTCTGGCTCCACTGAGTTTTCTAAAGAACCGACGCCTGGGACTGCCGGTTCATCAACCCTAGGCTTTGCTGTTTTGTCCTTGCGCTTTTGACGAAGCGGGCGCCGGAGCATCCGGCGGCATTTTATAATTGCAACGCTTCCCAAACACTAACCTGGCACAGTCTAACCTTCTCTTAATAGTGCGCTTGTTAAATCTAGCACAAGAGCGCATCCAACAACGTCGTGCTCAGGCCCTAAACAAGGTATACACAAGGTATGGTAATCCCTATGAGGTATCTGTTTCCCACAAGAAATACAGTTATTCACTTTTTCTGACATCCGTTAAATACTGAGGCAAGAAAAACAAAATGTTCCCCAACGGGGTACTTAGCCAACTTTGATTCGGTCTGAAACTCCGACTTCAGAAAATTTCAGAACGCCAACCTGCACTCGCAAAACTGCTTCTGCATCGGACCATGCGGCAAAAAAGACTGGGGATATGACGTCGGTCATGCGCATTAGTACCCTGACGTACTGACGTCAGTCTAATGCGCCCTGACCGACGTCAGCCTTATACTTTGGTATTCGGGCCGACTGGACAGCGGACTACCCCGATAGTTAGGACTGCAGCAATGTGGAATGAAGAACATCCCCATAAAACACGAACACTTACTTACATCTCCCAACCACTCACTCACACACTAACACCAGAACCACTAATTCAAAATTTCCTAACTTCTGAATTTTGAATTTAATGCTTCTGGGGTTTCAGTATTCCGCACTTTTGCCCTTCTGGTTTTGGGCAACTGAAATTCAGGATTTCAGTAGTTCGAGATTCTGAAGGGAACCCATTTATTCATTTGTGCATTTCCATACTTTATTGATGGTGTTGTGATATTGTGGAGTGGATACTGATATTCTAGTGTGCATTATACATCATCTAAAATATGTTCAGTTCTTGTGAGGAGATGCAGTGTATGTTATGTATCACAGCAAGAGACAATGCATTATTATAATAGATGTACATCTTTTACTAGCCAGTCAGACCTACGTTTCCTCTCAAGGTGGATAGTAACTGTGTTTTTATTTACTTATTGCAACTAGTAAAGTATATGTCTATAAGGATATTACCTTCAATTACTGTTTGTGGGGCCTTGTGTTACTCACTGTTGACAGCATAATGTAATGCATTACCATTGTCAGTTCTTCCAACTACCAAGTTACTACCCCAAGAAAAAAAAGATGCGTACAACTGTCAGAGAGGAAATGTTTGTCAGTAAAGTAGTTATAAACATTAACTACATTTCCAAAACAAAACGAATATTATAAAATGCTTGAAACCAACACGCAAATAAATTCTGCCATGTTATACACAGCATTATGGTACAATTTTATTGCTTAGAGACATGCCTGGCTTTGAGATTAATACTGGCATTTTGAAATATCTTGGAATGATGACATGTGTAACTTGGATTTATTGTGCAATGCCACAAGAGAGCACTGTACTGACTTGGTCTTGTCATACATGACTGGCGAGTGCATGATCAATACATTCATTCTAACACACACAGTCTATAATCCACATTTGCTGAGGACCTGCTTCAACTACTCCAGCTACATTCATGCAAACCAGTAATCAATGCTTTAAATACTATTTATATTCCCAAAAGTTGATTAACCTAATAGTTATGGGTCTTCCAAATCACTGCTACTACCAAGAGCTAGGTGAATGAAAACAGTAATGTACTTTATACCTATTGCAGCTGAAGTTATTGGAAGAACATTTAAAGTAAATATCTTGCACTTCTTCCAGATTAGTCAATTCACATGCGTTGTTCCCTTCACTGCTATACCCATGAGTCAGAGCTCTAATGAATCAGAACCAACAACAACATCTCACCATTCCGTTCTAAATCACCAGACTTTTGGTGGAAACATGACTCAAAATAAAACTAAACAAACCACCAATTTAAAATGCCATTTGTGGCTTTTTTCTGTCTCAAATGTATAGCACTTTTGGTTGTTGATAACTACAGCATGGAAAAGCATGTAGCAGATGAATAAAGCTACCTGTGGCATTTTAAATTGACAAATGTGGTAGCTGCCCCACATGGTAACCTTCACTGTGTGCAGTCAGCTCTTTTGAAGAGATGCCAGGTAGTCGCAGCATATCATTATTAGACTCAAGTGGAGCACAGTTAGTCAGGAATGAACAAAACTGAGTGCAGATGTTTATTTTATTAGTAAGTTTAGCAAGAAGCTACTATAGTTCCTTCACAGAGTTTCTGAAACATTAAGATGTGCTTCCCACAGTGAACATTTTTTTGTTTTAGTCCTCAAGTCCAGTAAACTAAGTTGGGGGACAATATCCAATGAATCAAAACTACATTTGCAGAAACAGTGTTTCTGATGCTGAAAACCAACAGTTTAAGACAACATGTGGACAGGTAGGAAGACACTTCCCACCACAGTCAAAGAGCTCTCCAAGATAAACTAAGAAACGCTCCCTGCTCTGCAATGATTATTTACCACAAAGTCTTGGATGTCCTGCACTCCTGCTACTATCAAAATACTTGCTCATCTCTTCAGAAACAAGTAGACTTTGAGGAAATCCATGTTCAGTACAATGAATAGCAGAATTGTTATCTATACAACACAGCTGCCTTGACCACTTAGATGAGTTTGCTCAATGACTGACTTTTTTTTTGTTAATACAGCACCAACACTGTAGCTAAGTATGTGGATCCATAAATCACCATACAAATGATGATTACATTAGACATGTGAAAGGACACATTTAATGCATCCCCCACACTTTACATGTGACTTGTATCCGCAGGCAATATGTTAA